>NC_091406.1:9542358-9865465 GCF_032191515.1 Phaenicophaeus curvirostris
ACCATGGTGAGTTGCACTGATCTTTGCTTTCTCCATGTGAACTGGGATCAAAGATATTGGGGTCTTTGCAAGAGAAAGGAGAGCAAAAACTTGGATGTGATTTTAGGTCCTAGCTCTCAGCTCTTGATGCAGCCTCCTCCTTCTCACTTGGTCTGGGTTACAGTTTCTCACCAAGTCATCCTAGTGAAAAAGGTGTCCAGTCCCAGAGATTTTCTGATTGTGAAAGCTACCTGGTCAACACCTATAAGGAAGAGTCATTGCAAGGAATTAATAAGTCACCTGAAATATAGTTGTGGAAAATTATAATGTTTACTGGAAAACAGTAAGTTAAACAAAGTAGAAGCAATAAAGTATTCACTAAAGCATTTTTCTGTTTCTGGGTGCCTGCTGTTCTCCCCAGCCACGTGCAGCAGGAGGGAGCCAGATTCAACTGTGCCACTGTCACAATACAGCGTGCTACACCTGTTCCCTTGCCCTCGTCTCACGGGAAGGGTTGGGAGAAGCTCTGCTGTGTGGGATCTGTGTGGAGTGCATCTGGTTAACTTGACTATCTGTGTCATTTGGAACAAGATTAGAAACAATGCTCAGGCAATTCCTGCTCTGCCTGGGAGCGTTTTCTAATCAGCAAGTTTAGGGAAAGAGGCAGTGCCAGATGAGCAGCTACTTAATTTCTGATACATCTTAAAGCATGCAGAAAATGGGGTGCATGCTTACAAGAAACTGGACTACTGGTCTCTTTCTGGATTAATGTGACAAATATATTTTCAGGAGACAAATGCAGAGGTATGAATCCTTATGAGCTTTGAGGAGTTTGTGTTTCATATCTTCACAATCTGAGTTTATCACTTTTTTTCCATGTGGGGGCATGGTTACATATCTGTATTCATTTGAGATAGGAGGCCTTATCACAGAGCAATTGTATACTCCATTTTTTCCCATCAAACAAACTGCAATTTGTTTCTTCCCCTATTTTCTGCATAGCAGAAGAAACATTCCCTCCCTTGGGGATGCATTAGTAGGGAAGAGTCTGTACACACAGGAAAGAAATGATGGAGTCGCTCAGGGACAAATGTTGATCTATTACAGTTGAATAAATCCACAGTAATATAATTTATTCCCTGGGATTTGCATTAGACTCATTCTGGCATGTAAGAGATTGCACAATTCTGCATGCACAGTTCCCCCACTGATTAGCACAATGCGATTTGGATGAAATTCTAGACCACCTTAAGTCTGTCTGGTGTTCATCTCAGAAGATCCCTTTTTTCAGTCACTTATCTCTTTGCGTAATCACTTGATAGAGATTTTTCTATGCTGGATATGTGCCTCAGGCAAATCTACAAACTTAAAGTGTCAGCCACAACAGCAAATTCAATGCAGTGTAAGAGAACAGGAAAAAAAGAAAGTTGTGTTTTAAGCATGCTTATCCTATGCCCTCAAAAACACATTTAGATGTTCCCAGTCAGGTCTGCACCTGCCTACTCGAGACATTTCAGTTTAAACATGAGAGACATGAAAAACACTGTTCTTGCAGCAGAATCACCTTATTACCCAAGTATTTTAAAAAAAAGGAGCTAAGGTATTTTTTGGTTGTCATTAGAAAATGTGGAAGAACAGGGCTGAGAAGGTTTCCTGCCCAGAGAAGTCTGTCGAGCTAGATAAGGGACCTCATGGTGAATGGTACAGCAAATCTACAGGCAAATGGGGAACAGTGCTGAGGATGGGAGCCGGGAACCCAAGACACTCCGTTCAGTGCCCTGGCTGTGTAGCTGGGCTTTCTCCTCCAATATTAAGGATTTATTATTAAACAATAAAAAGAGGGAGAGGTCTAATTTGCATTTTTTTTTGTCTTTAATAAAAGGATACACCAGTGTCAGAAAGGGAAGATATTGCTAATCATTTGCTTCCGTGTGTGTATTTAATTGATGGTTGTGTGCCCACAGTGATGCCAGCATTGGCATCGAGGAAACGAAACCCACAGAAGTCTTTCCTATTAAAGCTGACACAGCATGAGAGGACTTAAACAACAAAATTAAAAAGGAAAATGAACAGCTGGAGCTTACATTCACAATGAGGCAAAAGATAGGAGAGAGGCACGAGGGATTTGGTGAATCTCAAGCAAAAGGGGGAATAGTGTCCTACTCATGCAGCTGGCAGCAAACGTCAGAGCTGGGAAGTCACTGCTCCAAGCTGTGGTACCCAAACCTAACTCATGAAGGCTTCCTTGGGCACAAGCTTCGTCAAGAAGAAAAGAATTCACACAAGTCTGTCAGCCTGCATTGCTGGAATTCACATAGATTTTGTCTCATACTAAGAACATATTCAACTCATGTTCCCGACCCACCATGCAGAGAGTTTCTATGGTCTGGCTTCAGGCCTCGCATCTGCCTGCTTTGAAGTAGGAATTGCTGGCAGTAGGATTGTGTTTTATTGCAAAATGTTGTACATTTAAAATAATCTGTGATATTAAAAAAAACCCCTGTGTTTCTAGCCTCTCTGAATGGGAACCTCTCTGAATGGTTTTTTTACTGATGAAGACTGTAAGAAGTGGTCTGAAATAAAAGCAAGTTGCATTCTGCCTCTGTACTACAATTACATATGGCCTTTTTTAAGTATTAAAATGAGCGTGTAGGGGGGAAATTTGTTTAAATTAATGTTTAGTCCTCTAGACATCATAGCTACAATTTTTTTCTTGGCTGACGAAAAAAAACCTAGGTGACCCTGTTTTATGAATGGTTATATCAATTTTCCGAACCTAAACATAAGGAAAGCAACTACATTTCTCATATGTATCTGGCTCTAAAGAAGCAAAATTCATTGCAATTCTTGCATCACATGAATTGAGATGTGACAAAAACATAGCAGTTCCATAATTTGGTTTTACTGACATGCTCAGGCAATGGTTGTGACATCCAGGATACTTACAGCATCAAAAGAAGATTGGTTTTTTAACAGAACTAAATGACAAATCCAGAGTTCCTTTGTGGAATTAATTTCTATTTCTGAGGATCTGAGTTTGTCTGAAAAACCCAGAATTCAATCAAGCTGCAGCTTTTATTTTCTGGAGCACCTCAGGAGGGATGGCCAACTCAGCCCTTTTGTCCCTAGCTCCTGAAAGAATTATATATTTTTTAAATTTTACTGATATACCCTCATTCTTCCTGACCAATTTCTCCAGTTTTTGAAACTTTCTAGAGAGAGAAGGGAAAGCCTGGAGCATCTACTCTGCTGCCACGTATCACAGGGTGACCTCATGTAATGGCTGGACCAGCCCATACACGATTTCTTCTTCAGACACCCTAAGGGCATCCCTTCCTGCTAGGTTCTACACCTGCCCTCCTGGCACACAGTGATAACTGCAGCAACCAGCTCCTCTCTGTGTGGGCAAATGACTAGTGCTGATCAGTTTATTTTCCCTGAAAGCTTATGGTAAACTTGAACAAAGAGAAAGAAACCATCCAGGCTGACAGAAAATCTGACAGAAAAAGAGAGAGGAGGGAAGTAAGGTGAGGACTAAACCAGTCTTCTTATTCCTCTGAGTCACATTCCTTCACTAATTTTCAGTACCTACACTATTTCTCCCTGCTATGAGCCACCCACCTGTCCACCTCCCTGCTGTGGAACAGGAGTATTGCCTATCAGCCAAAGCAAGCAGAGCTACAGACATTTCCTATAGGGAGAAATGGGATGTGTTAATCTATGTATGGTCGACCTCCTGCTTCATCAAGAAAAGCATTTTGCAGCAGCTGGAGTGAATGACCAAGTCCCATCCTGACCTGTGGGCAGCTGACCAAGGCTGCAATAGCTACAGAAGATCCTGCTTCTGGGTGACATGGGTGAAGCCTGAAACCGTTGACCTCTCCCTGGTCCCCACACCAGTGAGCACAGCCTTGGGGCTGTTTGTGCCTTGCTATCCTGCCCTCCTGATGGTGCATGGAGCTTTACATACCTTAGGCAGAGCTGACAAGCTCCAGATGGTCAGCATGGTACCTTAGAGAAAAGCCAAGTCATAATTAAAAAAAAGCCACATGAGTGATTTTGAAAGTAATAAGATAAAGTTGCAATAACATGAGGGACCTGGGATCAGAAAAGCAATCACTTTTGGATAAGTTGTTCAACCATTTAACCTTCTTAGCATCTGAGAAATCCCCTGTAATGGACTCACCCGGTCTGTGAAGTAGATACTAATAATGTCATTGTTTTATCCCCCTTCATTCTGCTGTCAGTTAACCACCGTTTTCTCTGTTAGATAATAATAAAGCTGATGTGCATTTTGCTGTGTTCAGATATATTGCTCTGAATGAGAGGAAATAATTTCAGTTTAATGTCAGACTCCAGTGAAGGAAGAAATTAACATGAAAAGCAAGAACCTCCTTCAAATATTAGTTCTAAAAGCAAAATTTATTAGTGCATTCTGTATTCCTATTTTTCAGCAGTGTTTTCAATAGTCATGGTGAATTCCATATAAATTGTCTAAGCTCCACTGCCTTTAATAGTGTTGTACTTACAACTAGTACCTCATGTTGAAACAACCCTTTGGAATTAATGATATTTAAATATGGGCATGAATACTGAGAAATTGCAAAATTGAACATTTTTTGCTGGAGTCCATGAATATTAGCTTGCTGCCATGTTACTTTTCACTGTTCACCCATTTTTCTGGTAAAGAGGAGATCTGCCACGAGTTCGCTTGTCTTCTCAACCTCCCATGCATACAGCATTATCTGTCCTTCCGTATTGTGTTATCCATCATCTGATTTTATTGTTTCTTATCCTTTTAGCAGCATTGTTACAGCATGTGGGTGCGAATGAGGAGAAGGTGCCAGCCAGCTAGGACCTCAGAGACTGGCTCTGCTGCCGCAAATCCTTCTCCCTCACTACTCTCCTACTCCTACCCCTGCCTGTGGGATGCCTGGGGAGGGCTGTGGAAAAAAGAGGTGTAAGGATGAGAAGAGTAAACGTCACAGGTGGGGATTCATCCTGCAAGGTGCATGAGAGGCTGTCTAATGCCTCTCAGTGCTCATTATCTTGCTTCTAGCATGGATCAGTACCTCCCTTGCACTAGCTTTCAGGGAAAAGGTAACGTGAAAGGTTATATTTGTTCTCAGTTACTGCAAAGAGGTTGCATGGACAGCACTGTATTCAGAATTTCAATCTCTATTTTCATTTTCCTTGTTTTCCTTTTGCATGTCCAAATTGCCTAAACTTGCCTAAGAATGTTGTGTGCGCCTCTGAATTTAGTTTGAATTATCTTTCACCTTACTGTATTTATCATCTGTTATTATTCAGATAGCAACAGATAACTCTCCAAGGGCTTTTAAAAAAATGAAGAAAAATGAATCCTCTGATTGGAATAGGTTGCTTGTTGTTTATTTCTTCAAAATACGGCTGTTTTCAGATTAGAAATATAAATTTTACTGTAGACTATGTAGACTATGGCAAGTATCTAAAGAAAAAGGTGAGCAGCTTGTCGTTGAGCACAAGCAATAGAACAGATTTTGAATTTAGCCTCCTATTTTCTGTAATGTGATTCTACCCTTCATGCACACTGCAATCCATCCTGAGGGCTGAGTAAGGCATCGGCTGAAGGCTGAAATAACCACAGAAGGGAATATTTCACCATGGGATAGTCCAGGATCTCTATTATGAAATGGTCAGGTAGGGCCACAGGCTTGATTTGTTTCCAAGATTTTCTCTTCTGAAGTCTTTTCCTCAGCCAGTGAGGCAGGCGTGTCTGACAGATGGCTGTCTTCAGACAGGACCGAGAGCTTGAAAAGCTAAAGAGGATGTCTGCTGGAAAATATACTCAACAAATATAGCAATTTGTCTCAGGAACAATTTGTTGTTTGCAGTGAAGTCTACTTTGTCCTGGAGAGCAGAGTGAAAAAGAAAAGTTGAATAATACGTAAGAGGTATCGTTTCATGGATGTAGGCATGTGATGGGGCTCAGACTGTGTGCTTAAGATGAATTAACAATGCACAGCGAGGGTATCCAGCAGACAGAGAGAAGTGGAGTAAGACAAAAAAGTAATTGCATTTTTAAAATTGGGTCATGGACAGTGTATCTTTACAGTATTACGGAGAGAAGTTAGAAAATGGTCCAGACCTAACGGAGACCAAGACTAATGTGTGAGTCACAGGAACTCAGTCACAAGCCTGAGAGGTAGAAAGTGAGCTCAGATATTCAGTCATCCTCTCCAGGCAGGAATGAGTCAGGCAAACAGACGTTAGATGATGTTTGTTCCAGAGAGGAATTGGAGAATTTGCAGTGGGAGAAGAGCAGCCAGTGTATGAGCTGGGAAGCCGTGCAGAGCACTGGGAAATCTCAGCCCAGGGCTGCTTGCCAGGGGAAGATAGAGAGAGATGTCTGAGGGCAGATTTCTAACTGCTCCAGTCCACACTGTGGGATGGCTGGGATAGGATGCTTATATAGATGTAACTCTTGTCGCTCTGGCCCTACTACAGCGTCATTTTGCCTGTCTTGTAAATAATAAAAAAGAGCATTCTCGTATCATCTAATTACTTTATCTGTGCTTGCTTTGCTCTGGATCTTTTGGCATTGATTTTAGAGTTGATTTTCTTTGTGGCTTTTTGGATTTGGCCCTGGAAAACTTACTGCAAGAGATCAGCAAGGCGTATGGAAATGCCCAGCCCTGGCGCTGCACCTCTGGCAGCACCTCAGCAACACGTAACTGCTGTGCGGCTGCTTTGCAAGCCAGGACCTTGCACCCTGCCTGGTGCTGCACAAAGAAGGCTGAGGGTGGATTTGTGATTCAATTGCAGGAGCTATTATATACATTGCTTGGGGGAGACTGTAATAGAGGAGGCTACTTCAGGAAAATTAAAGGTTGGAGACCCACACGAGCACACAGAACTGCTGGGCATGCCCTTGTGCTTGCTTTGCTGCAGGATTTGGTGAAGATTGTGCGTGGGTAAGTCACGAGCCGGTGCTCCTGGCAGGAGGGATTGGCTGTTAGGTGACATAATGGGAGACATTTTTGGAGCAGCATCTCGGAGCAGTGCAGCAAGGCTCTCACTGCCTTCATCTCCCTGCAGGTGGAAGATCTCGCTGCGTGCATGGGGATGGAGCTAAAAGGAGAGCTCAAGGCTAAAGGAGTCCGACATGCAGCTCCCCAGAAGGTTTAGGAAGTGTCTGTCCCTTGCTGTTCAGTGGCTGTGAAGGGGACAAAGTGTGTACGGAGGTACAGCAGGGAATGTGTTCTCTCCCTGGCCGTACGGGACCTCCCATGCTATGAGGCTGGAAGGAGAGAGCTCTGCAAGGACTTGAGGTGAAATGAAAACCTCTGTCCTGGCCTAACATTTGCTCCAGGGGCCCAGTGCCAGCGGCCCAAGGAAGCCCTAGCAGGCTTTGCACTCGCTAGTCTGCAGCACGGGGAGGTCCAGCCTCACCTCTGAGGGCAGCAACTTGCTTTTCTCTTTTGCTGGAGGCTTTAGATCCAAGCAGAATCACAGCTGTGTTAATGCTGAACCACAGGGAAGACTTGTTAAAATGAAGCAAATATTTTAAGCTTAACCCCTTTTTAAAGTTTCCCCAGTATCAAAGCCCTTTTAAACAAAAGGTTTCCTTTGCTTTTCTATTTTTTCCCCCTCTCTTCTTAAGTGGTACAAAGAGAAAATGCTGTTACATAACTCCTGCTATTTTTTTTTCAAATATTAAAAGCCACCAGGAAAAACTGTGCTGGTGTGAGCCGGGGCTGGAGAGAGGTGGCTCTGAATTAGGTTATCCCTGGGTTGGGAGGTAGATGTGGTATCCAAACCTAGGTTACTGATGGTGACAGGTGCTCTTGATGTTCTCTCTTGGGCTTTGCCCCCCCAAACTCTGGTGCTGCAGGAGTTGAGGTATTTTCTGCTCCTTCCACATCTGTTCCTTTTTTCTGCCAAGGTCCTCTCTAATAGGGATGTATCAAACACAGCTGCGTGGGCTAAAGGTGGTCTCAGCAATTAATGATTTTCCTTTTATACATGCAAAACAACTATAAAGAGCATCCTTTCCTCTGTATTCTGCCCCTACTTCTTTGGAAATTTTTATGAGGTCTCAGACTCTGAGTCTGGATGAAGTTCTCCTCCTACAGAAAATGTAAAGATAAACGATTTGGTTATAAAAGCACGAATTCCTATTTAGTGTGACTATTCTCCTGAAATAGATGAGTGAATTATAAAATCTTTTGTCTTATAAAATGGAGCTTTTTCACACAAAAAAGAAAAAGTGTTAATTCATTCAAAAGACTCAAGATTGTTTTTTAAGTATGCCATGGAACACATGCAGCAAAATGTGAAATACCTGAAACCTGAGCATTTTTTAATGTCCCTGAACATTCAGAGTGAGGCTTGTTTTGTGAGATGTTCAGTTGGAAGGTGATATTTTCCAAGCAATGTTTTCACGGGACATTTTCTAAACTACGTATGTGCAAGAGTGGCTATTTGTCCAGAGTGAAAATTCAAAGCTATATCAAGTAAAAGTAAAACATCCACAAGTTTGATATAGATTTAAAAATAAAGGGCAAGAGACAAAACTGAAAAGTAAAAAAAGAAAATGTTGCAGCTTCAGAGTAGCATAAGATTTAAGTGGGTTTTATCACTTTAGATAACATCTAGGTTATTAATAATCATATATAAAAACTGTGCTATTTTAGAAGTAACCGAAAGGCTTGTTACTGAAGGTTTCTCTCAGTCCCTTCCTGAACAAGAGCATTTACCCAGTTCAGCTCTTTTGCTTATGTTACCCAAATCTATTAATGTTTATCAGTCAGATATAGGAGAGTCCACAGAGCTTGCAAAGACCACCTTTGCTTTTCTATCCTCAAACAGCTGTTCTTCATCAGCTGCAATTCCTCTTCTGTGCACGCACACATCTTCCCTCCCCGCTCCTTTCCCTGCAGCAAAGACTTAAAATGTCTGTATTTTGCTTTACCACAAGGGAGCTCTACTGTTGTGCTCAGCATGCTAGAAGGGGCAGTTCATCATGGCATTTTCCCTGGAAATTCCCGTTGTCAAATGTACCTATCACAGAGGATCACTCACTCTCCAGGGCTTAGAGAGCTGCTGATGAACTCCGGGACCTCTGCGGATCTCTGCTCGGTGTGCACGCAGCTCTGATCTCTCCCCCACACAGGCATATTCCATTAAATTAATGCCCAGGCTTTCCTTTAATCGTGTTAGCAAACCCACAGAGCGACTAGAGCAGTGTGCTTGGCTGCTCGGTTCAGCGAGGACACAGAATGGCATCCAGCTACATTCCCGTAAAACCCTACATTCTTGGGTTTTTAAACCAAATATTCTAAGACTGATGAAAGTATTTCTTGGAGAGAACTCAGATAATGGACTTTTTAGTGGCATAGATCATTAAAATCTGGATGAGATACAGCCCTGTCAATTAATTTAAATTAATTTAAAAAATCAGGTTCCTGAATGTATCAAGTGTAATTTCATCCTTTTTAACTGAACAACCGTGTATGCAGAATATGTTTTTTTCTCAGAACTCAGAACATCTTGAGGACAAATTTCACTGTAATGTACCTTTTTGTCTCCTTTTCAGCAGTTTTCCAGGGAACTGTCTAAAAATTTATGCTTCCATCCACCAGCTCTGCACAGTCCCTTCTGGGCTGAAATAACAGTCTTTTTACCGGGTACATCATTCAGAGCAAAGCAGCTTGGGGCAAGAAGGGAGAAAATACTTTGGGTCTATTAACTTTGAAGGAGAATTTGATACAGAAGGCAGTTAACAGCTCATAGAGAAATTCAGCAGAATGAAAGAAATCCTATGTACTAATTTTCAGGTCTTTACTAAGCAATGCAAACCAGATCTTTGCTTTTCTGTTTTGTTCGTATAAAGAAAGCTAACACAGCCTGCCACTAAGATAAAGTACATGATGGCTACGGATTTAAGCAGCGAGCCAACAGTAGACATTTTACCATTCCCAATATACAGCTACATGAGTTTTCATTAAAGGTTTAGGATACATGGCAAACCCAGCAGGATTTTGCTTAAGCTGTGAATATAAAAAAATCAGAGCCTGTTGGTAGGCATGCATGTATGTGTGAGGTTGTAATCAAATATTCAAAGCTGCCAATAATGAGTGATGCCAATGATGGCAATGATGTAACTGAAGTGACAGTGTAGAAATGAGTCCTGTGATCTTGCATATACAAATCACAGCTATGCTGCCTCCATCAACTTTCATGAAGTTGCTTTGATGCATATTTTTTTTTTTTTCCACTGGGTAAAATGACATATATTCTTTTGCCTGCAGTTCCTTAGCTCTTCCCATCAGTCTTTCAGGATGTCTTTTCTCAGAAAGTTCTCCTGAGTAAGTTTACACACAAATGAAAGCATGAATTACTATGTCAACAGGCTGGTTCAGTTGGGTGGTTTGCAGGGAAATAACAGCTCAGTAACAGAAGTGTCATCCCATCAACATTTGGTGTCTGATGAGTGTTTGGATGTGTTCCCCAGCAGCACACTCATGACAGAACTATGAGTTTGCCATTGCTATCAATGGCTCTGGTGTGCCTAATGCCCGGGCACTGGTCTGCACACTCAAGGCATCTTGTCTGTATGGAACTGCCCAGATACTTATGAATTGCCACTTTCCTGTTATAGGCATTCCACACTGGCTTGTGCTCTGAATTTCTATAGGTTGCAGGGTTGATTCACCTCTGATTTACAGCACTGTGCCACTGGAGGTCTGCTAACGGTTTCCTTACACAGAAGGAGTACTCCTTTGGTCCGCATCTGCTGCCTGGAACTAGCTGGAAAAGGGGAGCTCATACACACTCAGTTACTGCAACTCTCCAGAAAATATATTTGCAAGGATGGTGGGTACATCCATTTCTTTCCAAAAACTGTTGTCACTTGCTGTGTAACCCGTGTGAACTAAGAAGCAAGCTTGCCCATGCTCCTTTATCTCCCCTTGTATTGATGGCTATAGTGTTGCTTATAGAGAACAGTGGTAGAATTGCTGTTAAGTGATTGTGTTAATAACCAAGCTGCCCTGAGAGGAGTGATGCTGTCAAATTTCAATATTGCAACACAGATTGATTTTGTACATTTTATTTTAAGGTAAAGTGCAGCCAAAAATGTTTCAAGAATTAAATGTTTCTCCTGGAAAAGAACCAGTTGGCTGGGCAAGGCATCTTCTGGGAGCCACCTTGGTGAAAGCACTGATGGTGAGGATTGATGGCACAGTCAGGGTGCTGTGGGACATGGGACAGCTTCATCTACGCACCCCGCACCTGCTGGTCACTGAGCTGCATTTTTAGTTCAGCCCCTCGGCCCCTTGTGCCTAGCCTTAGGGCCTGATTTGCAGCTGCTCCATCTCTATGCACTTGCTTGGCAATCTGGACTGTGGCTGATCCTGTTTTTGGCCACTGGACACACTCAGCCCTTGCCCAGATACTGGGGGGCTGCCTTTCTGGCTCGGAGTGCTGCCCTGGTTGCGTGTCCCTTGCAGAGCAGCCTGCTCTGTCACCTCCTTGACTCTACCATCCACACCCTGGCCACAGCCAGCACAGCAGTGAACAAACCTATCTAATTCTGGGGCAAGAAAGGGAGAATAATAAGAGTTGTTTTCCAAATGCATCGTTTCTCTTAAGTGCAACATTTTGCACATATGCTGCACGTATGGCTGGAAGAGGTGTCTGCAGAAATCTATGAGAAAACAAAGCTTAGAAATGTGCTAGTCCTGAAACATGTTGGTCAGTTTATAGCCAGGCAGAAGTATATCTCCAACCCTTTCCTTGGTGACAATGTTCTTGTCAAGAAAAAAAATGCAAATAAAAAATGTCTTTAAAATCTGGCCTGTGAAGGAGAAAGGAAAGAGAGATGCTCTGAAAGCACACAGCTACAAAACTGGGAAAATGTGATTTTCTGGGCTTTGGGAAACTTAACATCTTGTCCAAAGCATTTGGATGCCCCTATCTCATGCAAAGTGTATTACATGGCTGGGCGATCCAGCAGCACAGAACTGTGCTGTCAGTGATATGGAAGTGTTGCCTGAGCTAGTGGAAGGTGCTTACAGGGCATCTGTGAGCAATAAATCAGGAGGATACACTCAGGTAACAGCACTGGCCAGACTGCAGGGTCTGGAGGCTGTTCCCCTAGAGCTGCTTGAACTGTGGTTAGGGAAGCTAACAAAGCAGGAGAAAAGATGCTTTGGACTGTGATTTTTCTGTGTTTCACACCCTTGGGAGAAGTAAGAATAACCTGTGCATTGCCAGCAGGCAAAAGAGAGAAAGATGTTTTAATATGAGAGTATAACATAAAGGAAAAATGAGGAATTTGAGAACTGGGAAAAGTGAGGTGTGAAAAGAGGGCATCAGTGTGATGAGTTTTGTTTGGAGATGGGGAAGAAAAGCTTCATGGAAAATTTCTCCATATAAAGATGCTGTCTTCTTCTGCACCAGCAGTATTGAGTGAATTTCTGGCTGTTTTGAAGGAACTAAAATAGTTTTCTTCTATTATTTCTTTTCCTTTGACATGCCAGCTGAGGGCTTAGTAGATCTTCAGGATGGCCTTTGCTCCTGGTGAGACTGGCAGGCTGGCTGCTGGGGGCTGACAACAGACCCTTCTCCTCCTCTCTTACACCCCACTGCAGCCTTCCTCCACCCACCCTGCTCCTGCTGCCAGCTCCCCTCCCTCCCAGGGGCTTGTCAGCTCCCTTCCTTGCCCACAGGCGGAGTGTGAGATTGAGAAGAGCCTTCCAGGCAAGCAGCCCAGGAAATGTCGTAGAACACCACCAACATTTTTTTCCAGCAGAATCGAACATTTCAGGCATTGTTCACAAAAAAAAAAAGTTCCTAAACCCAACAAACCAGGGAGCTTTGTCCAAAAGCAGCTCATGGAGAAGCTGGTACACAGAGGTCATGGATATACTTCAGCGGGACACTGCAAGGTCTCACCCTTGGGATGCGGTGGCTCTGGGGCAGCTCATCTCACTCCCGAGGTGTAGCATGGGGTGGGGAGAGGTGCTCATGAGGGCTCTGGGTGCATCCCAGCAGCTCCATTGGGTTGTGGAAATGGCAGCGTGATGCTTGTGCCTGGAGCAGCAGCTGAGGTCAATGGCTTGGGAGGTCCATTTTAATGCCATGTATCTATAACTGCTCATCTTTCATTTTTTTTTCACTAGTGCCCATCTGTCTATTTCCTCAAACCATGGGAATATTTTTTACCTTGGGTAAAACTTGCTAATGTCAAGAAAAGAAAAAGAGAAAACAAAGTAAGAAAAATACTGATACCATCACTGTTAGAAATGTTTCACTTTTTTCCCCCAAAGCCACCACAAATCCACTCCGAGTCTATTTTACATTCCTTTTTGAAACATCTGCTTTCAGAAACTGTGCTTTAGCTCAGCTCAGTCATCTCGTCTATTACGTACAAAGCACTGTTTCATCATAGTTAGATCACTTTTCCTGGAATTTATATATGGACTCTGTTTTTGGAAGAAGGGAACAATAAACAATAAACAAACACAAATAAAATATGCCGAATATCTTGTCCACTAGCACTCAGAGGTAATGGTCCTCACTTCCAGTCACTACACCTCTTGAGTCTCCTAACTGACCCTGATGAATAACTGAGCTCTGAAAATTGTAAGTTTCTGGAAAACCTGGAAATTTTGGACCAGGAAAAACATCTGAGCATCTCAGCCTGCTTCTACTGTTACCAGAGCTAAAACAGAAATAGCTAGAGGAGCAGCCGTGCTCTGACCTTAGCTTGGAGAGTGGATCCTTCTGTGTTCCTTTCAGCATGAGTCCTTGCGTATTTGAAACTGTACATCTTGTTGAAGTAGTAGAGAAATTGTAATTAAAATTTGGGTGGCATAAACACACTTTTTTATAGCTCAAATTTGATTATCACTTGTTACAAACAAGCTCACAACTTTATACACCTAATGTAAGTGAAAATGAAACCATCTGTTGAATGGCTTCCCACTATGGAACAACAGATGCATAAAACATGTACCATAAATGGTGCTGGTGGCTTTGAACCTACTGTTGGAGGCCAGATTGTTTTCAATCTTCTCCCACAGTGATTGATTACCATGTGGGTATTGCTCAAGTGGCATGTTCCTCTTTTTAACTAGCATGAGGTAAAACTGAGAAAACTAATAGCTATTATACAGACTTCAGAAAGAGTTCAGCATCTACTGCCCTTCCTAATACACCCCATTGAGCTTCACACAGTGGTTTCTGAATCTAACTAAGCGCTGGCTGGGCTAACTGTTTTTTCAGCCCAAAGTTTGAGGACTCTTGACAGATTTGCAGTACAGCTATTAAATCCCGTGTTTCAAATTTGAAATGGACACACTATGTATTGTTGCAGTTACGTCTTGTATGTATTTAATAATAGTGCAAATGATAGGTTGAAAACTCAGAGTTAAATTATCTCTTTTAGCTTGAAATGTAAGCTAGGATTCCTGTGCCTCAAGAGAAAAATGTTTGTCTTTGCACAAACCAACCTACAAGGTAAAGAAGAATATCACAGAGATAGCAGAATACATTGGAGCTGTTCCTCAAGGGGTCTTTAAAGGCTGTTGCTGCTAGTAATCCTGCACTGGGGAGTGTCTTTGCGTTTGCTGGTTCATGCTGGATTTTGGTGGTGATAGGCATGGTGTAGAACAGGCTATCCAAGATTTTTTTTAGTGACAGTTTTGACAAGCACGCACAAAGATACGGAGAGAGGATCATATCACTTTTTTTTTTTCATGATGGCTAGATACATACTTTGGTTTCATCTCCCATTCTTCAAACTTTAACTTGGAATTTTACCACTTGACATCTGCCATTTTTTGAATAGTTTTTGTTTATACTGCCTCCAGCAGGCTGGAAACACATTAACCGAAATGCCCATCAGATAATTCAGCTTCAGAAGTGTAAGTACAAACCACAACATTTCAGGGTTATTTTAACAGTTCTGTTTGCCCTTTCTCTTCATTGACAATGCAGAAAACATAGGACAGAGAACAACCAGCCTCTGGTTTATCTTAATGGAGTCTTTGTTCCCGCGTTATCTTGTACAATCAACCTGAGAACAAATTCAGTTTAAGAACATTTCATGTTGGGATAGACAAGTATTTCTCAAAAGCTCCATAAAAAGATTTTTTTGAACATTTATCACTTCTACTGTCTTTTCATCCTTTCTTCTGCTTCTTTGTTCCTCAGTGAAAGTACTATTTGCTGCGAAAGAAACATTTTACTAGCTACAGATATGCAGAAATTCAGATAATATTTCTTTTAAAGAAGTGTTTGTAAAATATGTGGATACATATAAGAGGGTTCTTTGAAGATCATTTTGGTCTGCTGAGGCTCATAAAAGTCATTGAATATTTATAACAACCACCACAACAGAAGTAAAGAAGAAAGATATTGAGTATAGACTAGAGAAACTGCTTTGAAATTATCTTAATCTCTTTGGGAAATAACTTCGAATGCAGTTGTCAAAGAAGCCTCAGAGAATTAGGTGCTCAACTTCCATCAAACTTCTTAAAAATGTAATCACCTCATAACCTTGATCTCCTAAGTAGGTTCAAGTTATCTTATGAATATTGTTACCGAAAGAAGTGTTTAGAAATGAATTATTTGCATGTCTTTTGAAAGTACATGACCATATGATTTCCTCCTCATTGGGAAAATCAGTTGTAGTTTTGGTGTGCAATGAAGAGCTTCAGGAAACACAGTAAGGCAACACTGTCTCCATTCCTGCCTGAAAATTCTGTTTGGGAAGAATTTAAGGATTTTTACATTTCTCCAGAATTTCTCAGTGGACCTGAAGCCCAGATGAAACGCTGAGAAGGAGTGTGGAGGGGCTGCAGTGTTCAGGATCCAGCATAGACCTAAGCTGCTTGGCTTGTGGAATAGCTGAGGGAATGATCATGCGGGTCACTATCTGGAAAAAGGCTCTGCAAGAAGGGTGAGAACAAGCAGTGGACCTGGTGAAAGCCAACCATAGGTCTCACTGCTATAATAGTTTTGGCGTAAATCACAGCCTGAAAAGATCAAGACATCACACCAGCACAAAAATCTGTTCTTGTATAGGCATAAAATTGGTAGGATGAGGCCCTCAGTCTGCTCTTGATCCTGAAACTCGCCAAAAGAAATGAACCGGCTTTCTAAGTGGAACCTGTCACTGCAGCAGCCTGGCTAAATTAATTCATTAATACATTAATTACAGCACAAATATGATTTGGATGGAAGAAAAAACATATTAAAAAATGTTTGGATTGAAAAACTGTATCCCATTTGGGCCTCTAACAGTGCATTAACGAATTTGTTTCACTTGAGGGTGGTTCCTTCCTTTAAAAATTCATATAAGTGAATATCTAAACATAATGTTTTTCACAGAAAAAACCCTTGGGCTTTTCATTAGAAAAATGTCAGAACCATTTGTTTTTCAGACTAGAAATGTCTGTCTCTGGCTTTCTCAGCCAAACCAAGTCAAGGAATTTGTTTCTCATACTTGTGAATGGTTTCAGTTGATGTAAATGGTGGGATTTTTTTGTTGACTTGCTGTAACCCCAAGTGGAAAAACTTGCACAACATCTGATAGATTAGGCAGTTAATCACAAGTTCATTAGTTTTGCCTTCCGAGCTCCCACGCACAATTTCATCTAGGGAACATTAGTAAGCTTTGAGGTAATTTGGAAAGTCTTTGCAAGTCAAATTCAGTTGTAACCCCACCGAAGAAGCACAAAAAGCTTTGGATTTGTATTAGCTGAATTTCAAACTTCCTGCTTGAAGAACAAATAAATGAAGGAAAAATGAGAGGAAAACAAAAAACTGCTTCGATATTTTAAATTAAAAAGCTGCTTCACCAGGAAACCAAAGTCTAAAGATTTATTTGATGTGCCAGAATGACTTGACAGAAGCCATGCACTAAGTGCTACCAAAGTGGAAAGACAAGAATTTTATATGGCTCTGAAACATTTATGGTGTCCCAGAGCTTGATCATTTCCTATTAACTGTTGATGGATGAACTACATTCCTTGTGGTCTTGGCTTTTCTTGGTACCTGCAATGGTCTTAAGTCCAAGCAGGCTGTTATGAATGCCAGTTATGCTGCAGAACACGCCAGAAACTCATTACTTTGTGCTGTAAAAAGCTCTAAGTCCAACATCATCATGCAAGGTCTGAAACAAAACTGAGGTCCACAACAACTGACAGCACTTTCCTGAAAATTATTATCTTTTTTTAGAACTCAGTAGCAAATGCGTGGCATAATTTTAGATTCTGGTTTTCAATTTTTTTTCCCAGACACAAATATACAACTTGTTGCTTTGAAGAATATACAAATTAAGAGATTTTTATGAATCTATGGCTGCTCTGGATTTACAGTAGAGGCAATGTTACTTGCAGGAGTTTGTAGCACCAAGAGGTGCAACACCAGACCCCTGTGACTGCCTCCTTCTGGCACACAGCACTGTGAGAGAAGAAGAGTAGAACTGATTCATTGTCATAGGATCATTGTCAGAGCTGCTGTGCAACTGTAATTCAATAATTGTTTGAACATTTAAACTGTCTCTGAGTGGCAGGTTTAGGAAAAAAATCTCAAGGACACATGGTTGATGGCAAGAGGCAAAGCAGTAGTCCCTTCATCAAAAATTGACCTCTCCAAGATACTGGGTAGATGGTGCTCTAGAGATATTCTTTGTCTGGGCTCACCCGCTGAGACAAAGTGGTATATGTCATAGTTGTCTAAGATAAGACAAAATAAATCCCTCTCTGCTGTTTAGTTGATTTCTGTTTAGCTTGTTCTCATCATTTTGTGACAAATTACATGATGCCAGGCATTTCTCTCAAACCTCAGTACCATCAGTCAATTAAATATATCAGTTTTGGCTTCTTAATAACTTCTGACCTTTATGGCTGCAATGACTAAACAAACAATATCTGCAAAAGATCAGAATCTTATTTATATACCATATATAACAGAACAATTCCCTTAATCTTCTGTTCTGGATTTGCAGAAGGTTGGTATTTGAAATCGTAGCAACTGTGTCTATTTGCACACTTTCAAACCAGAATTTAAATGCTTTCAGTGATCACCTTTGCACCATAATGAAAAAAGGGTCAGAATCCTTTTCCACTAAAGATAAGGGAAGCTTTGAAAACGAATTCAGTGGAAGTTTTTACTTTTAGATTAAGATATTCAATATTTAAAAAGTGCATTCTATAAAAAATTGTTCCTTGAAATAGGAAGGGAGCGGGAGCAGTCTCCTATTTAGCCTTCCGGAAGGCATTATCCTTTTCACAATTTCAAATGGGTTTCTTTTTCATCCTTTCCTGTTCATTCCTGCCACTGAATTAATTAATCATTTTTACTGACACATCTACTAAATGAGCTAAGCCCTATTATGATTAGCTTCAAAATATGCTAATCAAAAACCCTACAGTATAAATATTTAAATTTCAGATTATAGTAGATTTGCCTTATCAAAAGAAACACGAAAGAAAATGAAGTAACAGAACACATGTATTAGTTATACTAATATTATAGGAATCTATGAGAAAGCCTTCACAGAAAAGCTTAAATTTTTAATATTTTCTTTTTAAATAAGGGTCCTGTTGAGAAATGTTATTGCAGTGAGTAGGTAGGCAGTCTATACCTACGTAATGATGGTAATTTGAGTAGTGCCTCATCATTCTGACAGGCGACATTGCTATCGATCGATAGATCCTATCAGCTGCATTCAACCCTGCAGTATTTTCATACCGAACAGCTGATTTCTTTAAAATATTTAAATGTATCTGGACTTGGGTGACTCTCACCATACCTTTGGTTAATCCAACAAAGACCAAAGACAGTTCTAATAGCCACAAGCCACATTAGTGTGTTTCCCTCTCCCTGTGTGTGGTTGTGAACTGGGGGAGGGACCACCAGAAGCTTTCGTAGTCCTGTGGAGGTACCACTGTGTGGGATACAGGTCAGAAGGTGGGACGGAAGGGCTAAAACATGGCAAGGAACTGCAGACAGGTTTATCAGAACAGGAAGAGAAGCAGCAGCTTCCTGAAATGTCCTCCTAAAGAGTCTTATCTCAGCCTTCAGATGTTGACATGCCCAGCACGGTGCTGGAAGGAAACACAGCTCTCCCAGACATGTGTGTACTTTAAGAAGAGCTGGATATGGGAGAAAACTCTTTATTGAAAAGATGCAGTATTTGGTGTATGTTTTTTGTTGGTTCGTATTGTTTTTGCCTCCAGAGCTTCCCATAGTTCAATATGTCAATGTCAATTGGCTTAACGGTCCATGACCTACAAGGTTTGTTTATAGAGTATTTTGTGAGGTGCTCAATTCCTCATGTTTTGCACATCAACAATAATGATAAATTCCCTTGAACTGTGACTGAGAAGCGAGTAAGTCCTCAACCTGTGTTTAATCTCATTCCAAAGCGTTTGAGGCCCTCGTGCAATGCCAGTGAAAGAAGGAAGAAGAAGCTGTCACATCACTTAAGTATTAGTCCTGACTCTAAAAGAGAAAATTTCTATATGAAAAGGAGTTCTGTGGCCTTTGCTGTTGATGAACAGATGGATAATGTAGCTAGTAGAGGAGTTTCATTTGCATTAGATGACCTCCCGGAAAATCCTTAGGAGCTACTATACTGTAAGCACACTCATAATCGAATAATAGGACAGGTTTTAATGTTGTTTTGGTCTGATGTATCTACAAAAGCCTGAAATATGAATTCATGCAAGGCCAAATACTCAGCCTTTTCCTGGATGATTTCATTTGAAAAGTAGAAATATCAGCTTCTCGCAGCTGTCCCAGGGTTTCCATATACATAGGTTTATACCATTTTAGAAGCTCAAAGGTTGCCATGAATCTTTTCCAGGATATAGCTATGCCTTATAGGTATAGAATATAAATATACCTTCCAGGATATATTCTATACCTATATCTTCCACTGAACAATTATTCTGTAACATTATAAGACTGTGCAAGAATAAAGAACTGTGTATCTCATGCTGAATATTTTTTGTATGTGATATAATTCTTACATATTTATGTGACACCACAGAGACATTAAAAGGAGAAAATCTACTCTGATTTTATTTTCCGGAGGTATTTCTACAATCAAGAACTACACTTTAAAAGTGACTGACTAGACAGATCAAAGCAGAAACACGATACGGAGTGCTGTTAACTTTACTTTACTATTTCCAATCATACTCATTCTTATCGGTATAAATCTTTGCAGATCAGTTGAGAGGGCACAGATTCTCGCATCTCTACCAACCTGAAATAAAAATATGTACAGTATGAAAATATCAACAATCGATAATTCCCAAGCTGGCTTCCCTCGGTGACTATCCAAAATCATCATCCTGCCTGAGGACAATTTCCTGCTGAAAACCCAGTCTGAAACAAGCGATTAAGCGAACGAGTGATGATAATGTACTTTGAAAGTTAAGCCAGGGGTGATTAAATGTCTGTGGGTACAAAATAGAATTATAAGTATTTAGGAAACAAAGCACAACTCCAAACACAACCAAAGCATAGTACATCATTAGCTGTTGTAAGCAGAAGTCATTCATTTGTGGGACAAGATAATAGCTAGATGTGAGAAACTGTCTGTTCCATTAAGTACCGTTTTCTTCACTCTTTAAAATGCCTCCCCGTAAGCTAAGTGCTGTGTTATAAGCATTTAACATGCTCGATGATACATTTATATATTTCATAATTCAAAACTGCTTCCATGCCCTTGCAAGTCTCTTTGGCAAATGCTGGTTTGAAAGAGATAGCTTGACAAGAAAAGAATTTGGCTCTTGTAAAAATGAGCTTACTCCTTTGTCACATGGATCATGGTGAAATTTGACTGGAAGAGGCCTGTGGGAGTTGAACTAGAACATATCAGCTCACATTTTGAGCCATTCACTTGCATTATATTTTCAGAAAATAAAGGATAATAATTCAAGATTTAAAGTTTGATGGCTTCAATTGCTTAGCAACAGATTCAGAAAACTCAGATCGTTTCAACTGTGAAATTGAAAGAACTATTGGGATCTGGAAAACAAATAATAGATTAATCTAGCTAATTTAGTTCTTCATTTCTTTTGCCTTAATTGCAGGATAGCAGCTGAGGTAAAATCCAGTAAAAGCAGCCATTGTAGGCTGAAAAACCAAAGTGGTTTGTCCTTGAAGGAAGCTGTTAGCAATCATTTCTATTTTGGAATATACAGGCAATAGCACAGTTATCAAGAAATAATCTTCAGAGCTTGGTGCAGCTCTGCAGAGTACAAGATTTGAATCAACAGGTCCTCATTGTTGTCAAACAGATTTTATGATTAGTGTTAAAAAAAAAAAAAATCTATTTCGTGCCACTAGATAGAGTCAATTGAAGCCTAAGGATTTTTGCTATAAATATTGATATGCCCCCGCAATTGCTATTCTGACTCATTCGCTTTCTTTTTCCTGTTCCCCTCTTTGGCTTCAGTTTCACGCTAACATTACACTTCTTACTCACCAAACAGTAGAGTCAGTGCTGCCTTCAGCACAACTTTGAAAGCCTTCCTTTCAAAGCTTTGGAGAGGAGGCACAGTCTGACAGATCACCTTTTATTTATCCTGCCTGCTTAGGAAGCCATCTGCTAGGAAGCAAGGCTCGTATTGAGGCTGCACCTGCCCCACATGCCAGGAGAGGAGCTCCTTCCATCCTAGTGTGGGGTCTGGTTGCTACCTGGCTTGTTGAAAGTGTTCCCCTTCCCCTCTGCAACCTCATGCAAGTTGCTGCTGGAATGGCTGAGTAGAAAGGTTTCCATGTGGCATGGTTTGTATTTTTTTTTTCTCTTAAATAGACAGGTTGCTCCAAAAAAATTCAAAAACAAATCCGAAGAAGCCAGGAATGCTTTCCCACCAGTGTTGGATCAGGATAAAGCACTGTGAAAGACACATGTTTAAAGAATGGTACAGAGACCCTGCTTGTGATGAGAGGATCAGCCAGTTAAAGCATGCAAAGCATGGGAGAATATGACCAACTCTTTTGGTAAAGGGATGCATGGATTTAACAGAATTTCATGGCTTATCTGGAGCTACATTTGGAGGTTTGCAAAACCAATGTCCTTTTACTTATCTTTTCAAACTATAAATTTAAGTCTGCAGGTTTTCAAGGTGCTTCAGTTAAAATCACAGTCACATGAGTGATGTGAATTATGATCTGTTTTTTCCATCTTCCTTGAAATAAGAATTCAGGTTTTCTAAGGTAACCTCTTTTCACTTCAGTGGTTTTTGAACTGAGGTTTTCAACAGTTTTCAACCATGACAACCATGACCTTGCATCCATACATACTTCTTTTTGGTTTAATAGAGTTTTTTTATGGAACTTCTTCAGGGAAACCCCAGATGGACTGCATTGCCTATATTTTATCCTTTTATTCATTAACCACATAACATTATTACATTGGACATTAATTCATTTTCAAGGTTCTTCAGATCTCTTACATGAATAATCTCTGATCTAACAGCCACTCTCTAGTCTTTAGCCAATTTATATTAGTTGCTACCCCAGGACTTTTCAGTTTATTACCTTACTTCAGTTTGTAAATAAAAAGAAAGGATAACCTTAATTTGATTTTTTTCTGCCCTTGAAATGTAAAAAGAATTTGAAAATAAAGCAAAAGCCTCTCCAAAATGAGATAAAACACTCAAAGAGAGCTGACAATTAAATTAACACTTCACAGCCTTACAAGAATGCAAAATCTTTTGTGGCTATAGAAATGAAATCACTGGTCTGCGTAGGCTGTGTTTATTCAGGCTTGAGATACTCTTTTTTAGTCCTACCTGAACATTGCCCCTTGGTCCCTGGTTTCAGATGAATTTATGATAAGCTTGTTGCTCTGCGCTACATACACTCCTGCTCCATTCTAATTGCTTAGTCATTTATTGTCCTATTGTTGCACCCTCAATATCTATTCCTGTGCATTAAATTCCAGTAATCTATTTTTCACCCCTTTCCACCTTGAGCCTGGAAGCAGCCCACCCCAGACTGTTTTGGTGGGCATTATCCTGAAAAAATAATTCCAAGTTTCTCTTTTACATTTCTTAATTTCTTCTTATTGTTGACTGCATATTGGTTGATCACCCTTGAGTTCTGAGCACCCAAACATGGAGAGTGGCAATGGTCATCACCTCTTCTGGGGGCATCTCCTGGGGGAAGAGAGTCAGTGTCTGCTCTTCCTTGAGGAAGGCAAGAGGAGGCAGTGAGGAGGTGAAATAAAAGGCCACCTGGACAAGCGCTTGCCCTGTTCCTGCCTTTGCTTCTCCTGCCTAGGAGAAGTCTGTCTAGAAAGCTGCCTGGAGGAGAGGGACCTGGGGGTGTTGGTTGACAGCGACTGAACATGAGCCAGCAGTGGCCCAGGTGGCCAAGAAGGCCAATGGCATCTTGGCTTGGATCAGAAACGGTGTGACCAGCAGGTCCAGGGAGGTTATCCTCCCTCTGTACTCGGCACTGGTGAGACCGCTCCTCGAATATTGTGTTCAGTTCTGGGCCCCTCACCACAAGAAGGATGTTGAGGCTCTGGAGCGAGTCCAGAGAAGAGCAACGAAGTTGGTGAAGGGGCTGGAGAACAGGCCTTATGAGGAGCGACTGAGAGAGCTGGGGGTGTTTAGCCTGGAGAAGAGGAGGCTGAGGGGAGACCTCATTGCTCTCTACAACTACCTGAAAGGACGTTGTAGAGAGGAGGGTGCTGGCCTCTTCTCCCAAGTGACAGGGGACAGGACAAGAGGGAATGGCCTCAAGCTCTGCCAGGGGAGATTTAGGGTGGACATTAGGAAAAAATTCTTCACAGAAAGGGTCATTGGTCCCTGGCAGAGGCTGCCCAGGGAGGTGGTTGAGTCACCTTCCCTGGAGGTGTTTAAGGCACGGGTGGACGAGGTGCTGAGGGACATGGTTTAGTGTTTGATAGGAATGATTGGACTCGATGATCCGGTGGGTGTCTTCCAACCTGGTTATTCTACGATTCTATGATTTCCCTGCTCCTTGGCTATAACTAGAGATTCCAGTTTCCACAGCTGTCAATCTAACATCCTCCACCAAGATGAAAGTAAATTTTAAAAACTGACACAGATTGAACAAGTAAAATACTAATTAATTTTCATGTAAAATTCATCTTTTCTCTTTTGAGTCTGGAGGTGTCCAAAATTTGAGAAGCAGAAAATAGAAGATTCTAAACGAAGCATTAAGCTATCTGCTAGGTTCTCTGTATAAAAAGTATTTAAATGTGCGGCATTCCAAGTCCTTAAATATAATGAATTGGGTTTTATATTGTCTTTTTTTAAAGCTTTGCCAGTGAGTCTTATGTCAATAAGTTAAGCTGTGCTTGTTTCCTGAGCATTTACTTTCTGTTTCCCAGAGTGAGTGTCATCTTTGTAACAGGAAGCTCTATCATTTCCTCCTGTTTGTCAGCGGATCAGTTAATTACTGATCCTGGCCCTGAGCACACTGGGTTATGCCACCCAGGTAAGGTCTGAGCTGGAAGATTTGCTGAAATATCGTTTTAAAGTGTTTATTTCACTGTGTTTTAAGACAGCAGGGACTGGGCACTGTAGGACAAGAAGATAAAAATTAATTGACATCCCTTTTTCATCAGTCCCCACAGCAGTTCAGATCCTGTAAAATCCTCTCCCTATCTGCTCTCGTGGCTGCCAGCCACTGCATTGCTGCAGCAAATTATGCCATTCCCCCAGCAATGCCTCAGAGGAGGTGCAAGATACTTCAGAAATGCTTAGCACTTGATTCACATATTTCTAGTAAAAATAATTAACTGCATTGGAGAGTTAAAAGCTTCTGTGAGACCAAGGCAGAGCCAGGCAGTAGAACTGTGTGTGCCTGCAGGCAGAGCAGCAAAGACTTGCCAGGCTTATTAGAGGTCCCTCTCAGAAGCCTATTTTCCAGGTTTCCAAAAATGGAGATGAAAATTCATCCTTTTATCATCTCTGAAAGATTTTCTTTAGTCCCTGAGGATACTCTGCTGCGCATACACACACTTTGCCTAAGTCCACTGGGATACTGAGTTAAGAATACAATGCCCCTAACCATACTTAATTTTTGGTCCTAGCTTAGAGAAATATTGAAAAAAGGATTAATGTTGTATCAACTGAGGATCTGGTTCTTACAACGCAATTGTTGAATAAACCTGAGGAGGTGAAACAATCCACGCATATTCAGAAGGCTGAAACATAGAGGTGGTGTAGAGTAGCCCTTGTCTTCTATTATCAGACAAACTCAGGAACAGTGAGCCGAGTGAGGAGAGTGTGCAGGCTGACATGGAAATTGCTTTGTCACGGGGAAAGTCCCGTAGATGTTTCAGCTGACAGGTGTCAACTGATATGTCGTGATGTTTTGGAATTTTTCCTCCAGTTCTCCCACCACTGAATACAGACAAAATTTTCTCTTAGAAATGCATTCCTGTTTTTTCAGTAAGCCTGGGTTCACAGAGAGGATATGGGGATTTTTACGTGGCTGGGGCTATTTCAGTGTGAAAATGAGGCTGGTGAATTGATTCAGAGCAATCGCTTCACCTTGCTCCAGGATGACAGCCCATGTGCAGCTTGTTTTCTACCTTGTGCTAAATATTGGGAGCCTCCTCTGGGGTTTCCAAGTTATAATGTTTTCTCACTGTGAACTGCCAGCCAGAAGATCATCTCTTATCTGTGGGATTTTGCCCTTTGCCTATATTAATCAAATGATTTCTATGAATGGTGCTTGGTGTGTGATATGCTACAAGTAGTTCAGAATCCTTAACTGATGTATGATATCACGTGGCAGAACACTACTACTTTTGTTGCATGTTATAGTCGTATAGTGTGTTTTTCTTATTTGAATGGATTTATATGCAGAAAAGCTTTCCTGGGAAATTTTATACCATCCTAATTTTGCTTTTGCTGAATGATGTCCAATCTCTGCTTAAAATTGCCATTTATGATGGGTATTCCAGCTGGCAAACTAGAGCAGTCACAGTAAATTCATTTCAAAGTGCAAATTAATATTTGCCAAGATGCACTCACTCTCTTCACAGCATTTGATCAGCTCTCCCTGAAGCATAGTGGATGGAGAGACTGAAACGGATGAGGTACCTATTGAAATTCACATTAATGTTACGAATGGGAGTTCTAAATGAGAATTGGACCAGGCACTATGTGAATTAATATGTCACTGTAGTACTTAATTAATTAGTCAGTTTATCAGTAATTATTAATACAGCACTTCTGATCTTCATTGAAAAGCTCATCCCTCTCCTAGAAACCATGCACATATCTGATTTTCATGACTGAGAAATGTACCTTTATGAGTTGCTCACTAAAATTTTTTTTTTTTTAAATTGTGAGTTTTCTTGCTTTTATTTTGTTTATTAAATGGACGTGTTCCCACTGGAGAATTTATGGGAAAACAGCATTTTACTCACCTTTTATCAGAACTGTTTTAAATATTCTCCATCCTGTTGCAATTTGCACATGTTGAGCATCCCCAGAAACCTGGGTTGTTTTAATACAGTAGGTAGAACCATTTTTATGTAGTATAAATGTTTGTACTGTTTCTTAGACAAGTACTTGGAGGCATCTTGCTCATGAAGCATTGGCAGCAATATTTGTATCTTTTTGTTAAGCAGAGCTAAGGAGTGGAATAGATAAATGTATTTGCATATGAGATTAAACCACCCTCTCCCATCTGTGTCTTCCCATGTGTGTCTTCACTGAGACTCTAGGTGAAGCATGGCAGTTATCAGGCCAAGATAATAAATTTTAAGGTTCCTGCTTCTTCTGTGGCTTGAAGTTAATGGGGTATTTTGTAACGATTTCTTCATCTTTGTTGATGTATTCTGCAGATCTATGCTGGTCTTTTGGTAGGGTATAAATCAGGACTAAGACATCTAGGAAGGAGTGGATTGCAATGTACTATATTAAACTCAAGGTTTGTCATCCGTAAAGCTTGTGGGTGATTAGTGGAAAAAAAATCAGAGACATTTTGGACTCTCCATATGGATAATTTGAACAACCATACCAGGAGCTGGCAAATTGACTTTTTTGATTTTGCATTATTTTTACCTTTCATTTTGTTGTCTCTTTCCTAAGTTTAGAATGTATTTTTCACTTACAAAGATGGCTGCGTTTTTAATATAACACATGCATTTTCTAAAAAGAGGAAATTAACTCAAATACTGTTTGTTTCATTTGAGAACTGACATATTAGTTGTTTTATCTATACTTTCTATAAAGCCGGCTCAGTTGCAAACTTTTCAATTTGGACAGATGTAGAATGTATGAAAAAGCTTGAATTTAAGGAAGATAGTGGTATTTTTTTTAAAAGTCAATTCCTCTCTCAATTTCCATCCATGCTAAATTTAAAACACACTTGCAGTAGGTAGAAGATTTTCACACACCAGTAACCTGCCTTACAGGACATTCTCTTTCCATAAACATTGAAACTTATATTAAGTTTATATTGGAGAGCACAAAGCTTTCCAAAAGTGCTAACACCGTGCCCTTGAATCGCTCAGTGTGTTGATTGTGTGACGATGCGAGGGTACTAAAGTATTTTGCTAAAGCAATCTCAAACAAGCTGAAAACACACCAGTCATAGTTTTCTCTCCCTTTTCACAGCCTTGGTGGCCTTTTGTGATTGTAGTGACATGAAATAAATCAGCCCGTTCGGCCTGATGTGTAGCAGTTAATTCCTGTGATTGATGCATCCCTGACCAGAGCTGTCACCAGCTGCTGGATTTCAGGATATCAGTCATCTTTTTGAACATATTTTGTTCCTCATGTGACAGAGAACATGCACTACTGAAGGTGAGATCTAAGGTTAAGACTGAGAGCTCTGTCATAGCTGTATCAGAGGTGAAAATGTCACTGCTTTACTGCCAGCTGACCCTGAACTGGACTGAAAGCTTAATGTGGCTCACCAGAAGCACCCAGTGCCCTGATAGTGGAGGAGCTGGTTCACCAGGTGGGACCTGGCATGAAGAAGAGATGCTCATGCTGGTTGGTTCGGGGAGTTTGAGCTCTGGCAGGTGTTAAACAGTCTCACACTGGATGTGCACAAAGTCCCTCTGCATTCAGCTAATTTTGTAAAGGTTTAATCAATGTGTTTCCAATGATAACCCCAATTTCAGTGGGTTGGTGAGCCAGACTCTGGATGTAGCCCCATTCCTGGCTTTAGTGGACCTTTCACTTTTGAGCTGCTAAAGACTGTTTAATAACTGAGTAGCTTTAATGTTCTGCCTTCCTTTGGTCTTTTCCAGTTCCCTAAGTTTGTTCTCTGCCCGGTTGAGCCAGTAGTTTTTGCCATTTTAATGAGAAGGGAATGGCTCGCTAGACTTGAGCATAAAAATACTTATTTGTGTTCTACATGCAGGCTGGAAGGAAATCCTTTAGTTAAAGGCCTGAGAGGTCAGAGGAGACACATGAGATGAATGAACTCAACTCATTTATTAGTATATGCACAGAATATGTGCAGATTCAATGAACTGGTGAAGGCATAGTAAGTTTAATTCATGCATTGAAAATTTAAAACATGGAAAGGAAAATCCAGGGAGGCTTCTCTGCCTAAATAATCAAAGTGGGAACACAGCAGAGATCAGCATAAGAAACAGACTTCTCTGTGTTAGTAACACCTCCAAGAATCACTATTTACTTGATAAATAGAATTGTGCTCTTTGTTTCTCTTTCAGTAAATGTTTAAATATTTTTAGAATACTTTATATATCTATAAAATACAAGAAGTAAAAGCAAGAGGAGAAGGCATATAGTTACAGAAATATATGCTAGTTCTGCCCTCTGATAATTCAAGGTTATATCTATAAACTAAATGTTGATTTTGGAACTGTGAAACCTGTACAGCGTTTCAGTAGTGAGGAATTCAGCACATCTCAGGTTCTGGGAGTCTCCATGACAGAATGAAACTATGAAGCGAAAGATTTACAGTCAAGAAAAAAAGATCCAATTTAAGAAAGAATAAGCAATTTTCGTGAATTTAAATAAAAGTGTATCTAATCTATCAGTTAATAAATTTTAAGGTTTTTAATGAATTTTGTTTCTGTAATGGAAATACAAGGTTCTTCCAGCTTACCAGTTACAGATCTCCTGAGACATCAAGTGCCATCCAGTGCATCAAGGTACTACACATCTGATACTAACAGAAAAGCTGTAATGTGGATGGAGAAACTCCAGTCCAGATGTGGAGGAGCAGAGCTGCTCTGAAGCCTCCCTGCAGTGAGGACTTGAGCCTAGGGACAACTGAGCATCTGTTGCCGAACATCAGTGTGTTTCACTCAGAGATAAAGCAATGGGAAATTCTGGCTGCAGGGAATCACTGATTTCCCACTGAATAAATACCCTTGTGTTGAGCAGCGTAGTGAGACTGGATGACTCCTTTCTGGAGTGTAATCTGGGTATTGCTGTCTTTTGAATGCTTTTGCATTTAGTTCCTTCTGCTTAGGGAAGGTTGTGCTTGGTGGTAGTACTTCCAGAACTCCCCTCATTATTCACTTTGATTGCTTCTCATTCCCCAAAATTTATTTCCATGCTATTTTTGGAGCAGACTTATTCTTGTGTTGATTACGTTTTTTTTGATACAGTCATTGTTGTACTGATTTCTGGATCAACAGGAATTTGATTCATCATTTATCACTGTCTATAAACTCTTCAGCTTCTTTATATCCCTTCAGAAAACCTAAGCAGGTTCTATGTGTCCAGCCCCATTTCTTGCCCTGGGTGAATACACTCTGTTGACAAATGGAGCCTTTCTCTGGGAGCTCTGGAATTACCCTCTTCCACACACCTAGAGCACCCCTCTCCGTAGCGGCTGAGCCTCTTGGTCTCCTGCTCAGTGCTGTACTTGGGGACATGCTGTGCTTCATGCTTTGTTTTGTTCATTTATTCACATGGAATTAAAAGTACTTTGCATCAAAAATAATGAATAAGTAGGGCAGAGTAGTGAGTTAAAAATAGGCTGTGACATGCTTCAAGCGTTCCTTCATGTCCAGTTGCATCTGATTACCGTACTACTTGCAGTGGCCACTGTCACAACCATTTCCCTGGCACTGTTAGAATAGCTAATGCAGCAGCTTCTTTACCGCTGGGCTCCGGGACTGGAACAGCAGAGGAAAATGCAAAGCTGCACTATCTTAACCATAGCACATGATGAGGAACAATCTCTGTTGGCAAATCCAGCCTCTAAATGCTGTACTGGAAACATTAGTCCATTATTTAGAAGGAGTGGGTGGAGCAGGCCTATTGCCAGCCTCTGCTATTACTCTATTACTGATGCTCTAGAAGTTTTTTGAAGAAGACAAGCTGAAGTTGTTCAGTTATTAATAGAGATGTTATATTTTATTCATTTCAGATGAAAAAAAAATAGAACATGACATAAAATTCCCTGAAGTAGAAGTGAGACATATTTTCAGTACATTGAATCATTGAAAAGAAGTTGTTGACTGAAGTGACATTATGAACCTCATCTTGCTGATGTTTTTTCTACACATCGCCTCAAACAATCTCCTTGTGCCATGCACTACAATGGCCCTTTAGGTCCTCTCTTCTCTGGGGCACTCTTGCAAGCATTCCCATACCCCATTTACTGTGCAGAGGTCTTGGGTACCGTCCTGCACCTCTGCTGTGGCACTGAGCTAAAGCTAAAGTGTCTCCGCACTACAGGGACAGTGCTAGGTGGCCACATTTACTACCCTGCATGTTGCCGGGTTGTAACAGAAGCTGTCTGAAAAACAGAGGACTGAGTTTTTGGGCTTACCTTTTGCCTTTGGTTTAGGGCAAGGCTCTGAACACTGTGCTTGTTTGGGATGGAGGACGAGAGCCCCTGCCCTGTAGCAGAGATATTTCCTTCTTATATGACCTGGAGTATAGGCTATGTTGTGTTTTGCCAACGTGGGGACAGAATCCTTTTGATGTGTTTAAAAATTCACCCTTGCCCACGAGTGTGGATAACTCAGCAGCCAAGTAACAGCATTGGTTTTACTGGGTAATGTTTGCTCAAGATTGGCAGTTTCGATGGACCAGATTCTTGCAGCAATAGAACAAGTGCTTTGTTCATATCAATGCTCAGAGGCTGTGACAACTGTGGTGCACTTTGGGGTTGACACCTGTTCGCTGCTGGTTCATCCTGAATTTTGTGCCATTAAAATACAATCATGCTGTCATTTCAAATGTGGCTCTTTTTTGTACAGACATGCACAGAACTGAAAAAGGTTTTTATTCCACTCCAGGTGCCTGCAGGAGATAAGTAATATCTCTATTTCAATTCTAGGCTTTATAGCTATCAGAGGTAGGAATCCAATACACAGGTATCACTGGAGCATTACTGTGTTAAAGAGTGGATGGATGTAAATATGGGACTAGAGACAGATACATATTTTGTAATTCCCCTTTACAGATTTTGTTAACGTGAGTTTGCAGAATTCCTCCCCTGCCCTTTTTTTAACAATCAGTGTTTTCAATTGTATGGGCATTTGCAGTCTAGCAGAATTTGGCCCAGTTTCTCATTTATTGGTTCCTGAGTATTAATCCAGTACATTTTTCCTAAGTGCTATAGGCAACTTTTATCTTGCGGGAAGAGTAAAGTGCATCATCAGGTAAGGTGCTGGTACCAAAAATAGCTTCACAAATAAAATGAGAGCTAAGAAATAATGTAGGTTAATCTGTTGGAAAGGTTCTGCTTGTGACATCAATCTCCACATAGAAAAAGTCCAGTGTAATATGAACCTTATCAGTTGCAACTGGATTGAATGCATAGACAAAAATGCTTCCCATCAGATTCAGATAGAATAAATTCTGAGGAAAGACAGCATTTCTTCCTTTGTCATTCTTTTCCATTTGACTGTTTTGTTTGTCAGCTTTTTGATTGTAAAATACTTAGGATGTTATTAAATGACAGACTGTAGGACACTGGTAATAGTTCACTGCAGAGCTAAAAAAGGAGTTATTTCCAACCCAGGAGGTTTCCATTTGCTGAAGCTATTACTTGTGATGTCTTTTTTTTTTTTTTTTGGACTAATTTCATATACTGTTATTCTTTTGTGTCACAGACAGGAATAGAAATGCTGAAATAGGCATACAATACTGGTGCTAGCATGGCTTAGTTCACCCAAAAACCAGTACACTTTGGGGACCACTTAAACTGAGCCTCACTGTTCTGTCTATGGAAGGCAAGAAATTCCCATTTCACTGCAGAAAAAGTAGATGTTCTGTGGGGTGAGATGTTCCATTAACTTTTTTTGCCATGGCTGCAGTCCAAACCAGTCTGCCTTTACATAGTAACTTAATACCTATATGTCAACTCAAACCCCTATGTACTAGCAAGGTGAGATGCTAGGATGTAGGTGAACAGTAGAAACTCCAAGTGAGGCAAACATTGAAAAGAAAGCCACAGTAAATAATAATTTTCCATTTTTGACACAAAAAATAAACATCACAGAAAAACTTTTCAAAGTATGAGCAGAACATAAACACCTACCCATAACTGAACATCAATGGGAGTTACCTGCTATCTGTACGCACATAATGGGTCAAAATCAAAGTGGAAAAGCCTGGCTAAATTTAACTTCTAAACTGTGTGTTAATATAGACGATTTGCTATGGGATTATTCTGAAGTGATAAGCGCATAGGAAAGCAAATGTCAAAGCCCAAAATGTTACAGGACACTCATGCTTATAAGTTCACAGGAACCTCAGAAAATTAGAATAAAACTCAATCTTTTCAAAAGACCTGCTTGAAGTCCTGGATAATTGTTAATGAAAGTTGACTGGTGGTGTTTGGCTTCTGTTCTCCCAGCCATATGCAGAATCATGCAAGGAGACATTAAAACTGGTACCATCTGTGGCAGATAGTTTATAAGCCTTAATTAGTCAAGGTTTATCCTTACACTGAGCACAACCAGTGTGTTTAGCAGACAGTAGGCCCACACATGTCAGCAAGATTTCCTCTAGATATGCCATTATCCATGCCAGAAGAGTGGGAAGGGAGATTTAAGAAGATGGCTACAAATGACTACAGAGAGACTTCTCCCTGCAGTGTTCCAAGGACGAGGTTAACGCAATCATTTTCATCTAGCTCCAGTCTATGAATATCAGCAAAGCCAGGCCAGTGGTTTACTCTGAGCAGCTCTGTTGAGTAAAGGAGATAACAGAGCTTTATTTTTTTGAAGGCTAATCTTTTAGAAAGCTGAGGGATCACAGCAATGACCCTCATCTAAGAGAGCATGAACTATCTCCCTGCTTCATGCTACTGACTGATAACTGGAGCAGAGCTGGCTGTAGTTTTGGAGGCAGATGCAAAGTAATTCTTCCAGATGGAAGCCAGAGTGAAGCAGGCAAGATGCCATCTGGAAAGAGACGGACCTTGCTGTGCAGATGCACGTTACAGAAATAATAGAAAATAAAACTGGAAAAAAAACATATATGGTGAATGGGATGGTTCACTGAGTAGCTTGCTGCTGATTCCTGCCTTTCTAAAGAGTACATTGTGGGTAGTAGCATGTAGCCTGGTAATAACGCCCAGAGTAATTATCTCTTTCCATTTTTCTGGATTTGGCTCGTTTTGGTTTGGGTGGGGTTTTTTTTATTTGTTTTGTTTTGGTTTTTTTTTTTCCCATTTTGAGGTTTAGCCAGATTTTCAATCCGTCCAAATGTTGTATTTCCGAAAGCAAATAGTGAGAGTTTTGCGCACTCCATTGTATTTTGCCCAGGAACAGAAAGGACAGACAGGAGTCTTCATGCAGTGGGTAAGGGGGATTCCCCTGTGGAGTTAAGGAAAATGTTTCTTAGAAAGCATCGTTCAGTTTGATATTGAACACGTTCTTTCACAAGAATCTTTTGAAATTGGAAAGGAAGAGAGGAAAAGGAGGAGAAAATGAGAAAGAATGGACGGACTGGCGGGTGAACATGTGAATCCCCAAACCCAGATCTCTTTGAGTGTCAAAGTTATCTTCCAGGCTATTTCTATACTGATATTTACAATTGATTTTAGTGCCAGTGGCTTTTTGCAAAGGCCTGTCGGCACAGCCTCTGGCAGTAATCTGTCCTAACCTTGGAGACTGCTCAATTACCGCTTGTTGCTTGATTGTTCCTCTCCAGAGTGTGATGGGAACTTATCTGCACATCATAACCCTCTAGTTTGCCTTGCCAGGCAGATGGCTTGTGATTTATCTCAAAACAGCATCATTTATAGAGTATTAATTCATAACAACCTGAGGATTACTGGATTTAAATTAATTACAGACTGAGAAGGACAATTTTCAGAGGCAGCTCTTCAGTGCAATCCTGTCTGTAGATTTCTGAATACATTTATGCTCATGAGCCATCAAATTTCAGACAGGCTACATCTGCCACATCATTTTTGTAAAGATTTTTGTCATGGGAAAAAACATGACAGAAGTCATAACAACAACCCATTTCAGCTTCTCTTAAAATGCCTAATGAATTTGAGACCATGTAGGGATGGAGTCAGAACTGCTTGGTTGTGTATTATAGTCCATACTGTCCTCACCTCTAAAGAGGACTTACCTTTAGGACCTCTGACAGTGCAGAGCTGACATGCAGAGCTGACATGCAGAGCTGACAGCACTTCTCATACGCTCTCTGGGCTCTCAGACACAAAGCCTTAGGGTCTCCAGGCTCTTATCTCCTCTAGGATAGAGGATCCAATGGTTATCATCTTCTTATTCCAGGAAATTATACTGCAAACACTGTGCTTCAGGCAATTTTGCTGTAGCTGAACTTTCTATACTTAAAAGATACAGTTCCATTGCAACAGCTCATAACCAGTAGGAAATATCCAGCCGTAGGAACCTTAGCGTAAATTAATTAGGATTCACATTCCTGGAGAGGTGACTTTTGACTGTTTAGAAAATCCATTAAAATCTACACAAATATCTGAAAAAATACATGGGTTTTGCTTGCTTAGAGAAAGCCACACTGAAGGGTCAATGGACACAGAACAACTTTGAAAAAATTGTGAAAAGAGGGGTTATGATGCATTAAAAATCAGGATAAAAGTGCTGTGGGAAGAGATCTTTGATTCCAGCCTTGATGAATCCTAATGAGAAGGTAAGAATATAAAATGTTGTTTGTTCACGCTAACCAAAATAGCTGCCCATGTTTTTCACGTGTAGCCCAAGAAACCTGCTGTTGTTGAGATTGAATGTTTGCCCTGCTTTCAGGTAAGCCACCACAGAGAATACATACACTAATACAAAGAAAATACAAAATTATAAAAGTATCACTATCAGTTAGTACTTAAAGCAGGTGGATAATCAGTGGTAGGGCTCAGGACCAAGGTGGAGCTGGGAGCTTTGCAAAGGAGTGAGATCCCACGGACCAGCTGAATGATGGTTTCTCACTCATACGCTGCAGGTAGGTAGCAGTTCTTGCATCTTGCCAGCTTTCTGCAGGAAAGCTGGCCTCTTTCTTCTAAGTGAGATGCTGCCAAAGGACTCATGCTAGGTTCTGAAAGGACTGCACACAGGGCTAAAAGCATCTGGTGGTACAGCCAGGAGATCCACTGGCTGGCTCTACAAGCTGGGCTCTTGTTCATCACCCCACCTCCCATTCAATGCCCGTGTCAGCTCGGAGGCAGTGGGAAGGGTGACTACGCAGCTGCTCATCAGCAGTGTTTCACCTTGTCAAAGGCACTGTCTCCTGATGTGGTTTTGTGGGTGGTGAGAAGGCAACTGCTCGCTTAAAACCAGTTTATAGTCCTTGACTTTACACTCTGAGCACCACATTCCAGGTGTAGCCAGAGGCACCACTTTTTCTTTCCTTCAAGTTAACCAACAGAAAAAAATCAACATAATGAAAGGATTAGAGCAAACCCCTTTTTCAAAGTATTGTTCTTAATGGTGCCTCTAGATTGGAGCAGAGAAGCTGAGAGCAGCAATTCAAATTTTCAGCTTCTCTACAAAGCAGTATTAATTAGGACCTAGTGTCAATTGACTGCACTGTGCTTTGAATCAGACTGTTAGTGCTGGAATGACACCTGACAAACTGGAAAAAATGAGCAGCTTTGCAAATCTATTCTTTATATACTGGCAAAGATGAATAAATCAATCAGGAATAAGATGGAAACTGCAATATAGAACTGAAAGCTGTCACAATACTGGCCAGATGTACATGAGTGATCAAAGAATAAACAAATCATTAAGTGAAACTGTTTTCTTCTGGTACCATTACTTGTTTGAAGAATTGAAGAAATGCATCCAGTCATTTAATGTTGATTTTAAATTTTTGGTGTCTGTACTGTTCTGAATGTCTCATTTCTAAATATGAGTAATAGTGTAGGCAAGTGTAAGAAACGTCCTACAGGATGAGACCAACAGTCCAGTACCCTCTATCCATCAGATACAGCAGGATCTGCTGTTTGGGAAGAATACAGACAAATGGTCACACCCTCCAGTCCTCTGTATCCCTGGTGCTCCTAGTTGCTGTATTTAGGATGTCAGAGGACTTGTCCCTATCTAGTCCTCCAAGTATCCATTCAGACATTTACTCTGTAGGAATTTGACTTATTCCTTTGTTGTCCTGCTAATACTATTAGTGTCCACAAATGCCTTTGGCAGCCAGTTCCAGTTGTTCATTTCTGTGTAATTACTTTGAATTAGTACTGCAGCTCTGTATTCACTTTATTCACCCTCTTCATGAATTTTGTCTGCCCCGGTTGCCTTCTCTCCAAATTGAAGACATTTGTTTTATTCTCTTATAGAACAACTTCTTCCCCTTGATCATATTAGCTATACTTTTTTTCTTTTCTGCCTCCACTACTTCTTTCGTAAGGTATGGAAACTAGACAAGGTATGGATATGGTATGGATAAGGTATGGGTATCCATAGTACTCGAAGACATGAGCGTGATCAGCTTTTATATAGTGGCAAAATGATGCTGTCTTACCTCCGGCTGCACAATGTCATTCTGAGAACTGTGACTGATGACTCCAAGATCTCTTTTCATAGGTGTCAGTGCTTGTTCTGAGTTCAGCCTCATGTAGGCATGGTTTATATTCTTTTCTCCTAGATGTGCCACCTGAAATTTATCTGGCCTGTGGTGATAGGACAAGGGGGAACTGGTATAAACTGGAGACGGGAAGATTTAGATTAGACATTAGGAAGAATTTATTAACCATGAGAGTAGTGAGACACTGGAACAGGTTACCAAGGGAGATTGTGGCTGCCTCATCCCTGGAGATGTTCAAGGCCAGGTTGGATGGGGCCTTGGGTAAACTGATATAGTGGGATGTCCCTGCCCATGGCAGGGGTGTTGGAAGTAGATGATCTTTAAGGTCCCTTCCAACCCTAATTATTCTATGATTCTATGATTCTTCTGCAAGTTTTGTGCCCACCATTCAGTTTTGTGAGGTCCTCTGAATCTGCAAAATTTTGTTATGTTTGCTAGCTGTCAGAAAGCCTGTCTCCATTGGAGGAAGCTTCTAATGCATAGTTTTCCATGAACTGAGACATACTGAGTGGGAGCCAGTGGCAAAATTCTGTACTGGAAACACCTAACTCACTCTGCCTTCAGGAAAAAACAGTCAGACACATTCTAGCTCCAGTTCCTAAGCGGCTGGATCACCGTGCTTAATTTTACATATACCAGAAACTCCAAGGAAAAGTAGCATACACCTAAAGTTAATATCTCAACAGCTTCCTAAACCAAAAAAAGTTATCTAACAACTTGCTTAGGTTACTCAAGCCCTTGATTTTCTCTCAAACACCAACTTTTAATGAGTTGGAAGAAGATTTCTCCAAGAGCTGCAAGGAGTCTTTATCTCAGCAACATGTTGTATAATTGGCATCTTCAAAGATGCTGACAAGCTGACAGCTTCTTAATAAGAGCCCAACACATTAGCACTGCTGCCCCAAGGTGGGTAGAAGAGCTCTTTTGCAAGTGCTGCAAATTAAAACCAACCTGTCTTTGTAATATGAGATAGTGATGTGCTGGGAAGGAGGTACTTGGCATTGACACCAGGCAATGAAGATGTTCAGTTCAGTGGGAAAAGTGGATGCTGACTAGAAATTTACAGTGAGCTCTCTATGTATGCTATGAAGTATCTGTATCAAAGCTCCACCTTGCTTTTTTCTGTGAAATAAATGAAATTTTGGCCACTAGGGAGCTGGTTTTTAGTGATAAAAATAGATCCTTTTATTTAGTTCACAAGGCAGCAGGTGGTGTTTAGCCCAGTCTGTGTTTAGAGAGGCATCAGAAATGCTCTAACTGGGAGTCTGTACACAGCTTCAACTTTCATGTTTGCGAATGTCTACTTAAACTAGCATCTTGAGACTCCCAGCTCTGCCTCCACACCTCCTTCATAATGCCTTTCTGTAGTAGAGAAAGAAAAAGTACTTGAATGTTGATTTTTAACTCTTTCCCCAAACAATCTTAAATTAATTGCTGTGTGAGAGGATGAGGTACAAAACAAAATATAAAGATAAAACTATTTGCAAATATGCCTATTGGCTGTCGAATAACTGTAGTCATTCCCTCGCCTTGTGATCAATAATAGCTTATGGACAGTTCATTAAAAAATCTTCCCTGTGTTTTTGTCTAATTTTTCATTAATAGTCAAATGTTATCTTTTCTAACATTTTCCTAACAGCATCTTTTATTGTCCACTGTCTAACCACATCTTCGTTTGTCGCAGCTTGCTTGTTCACGGGAAAACAAACAGTGCAGAGTAGAAAAAACTCTTCCTGTCAACAGCCCTTAACATTTTACCAGATCTCCTTCACAAATCCCTCTAGTGATACTGGGAAAGTTATTTTCTGAAAATTGTTTATGGGGATATTTTGTTTGTGTGCTTTCTCAGCAAAAGCCATGCATATCTTTCTAAATATAGATCTTAAAAATGTTTGTCATATCATGTCAACTGCTTCAAGATGTGAGCTAGTGCAGGACCTAAAAATAGCTACTTGAAGAAGATTGGACTGGCCTAAAGCCAAGCTGGGATCCAGGAGGAATAAATGTGACTTAAATTCACTTTTGCTCACTCATGTTCTAAACCCTGACTGGATGAAATTAACTCAAATTGTACGGCTGTGTGCAAAAAAAAAGTATGGGAATAAAAAGAGAGTGAAATTTGTACTCCAATTCCCTTTTTATTTTCATCAGTGACTACGGTAGAACACTGGCCACATTTTAGGTGCTACAGAATCTGTAAAACAAATGAATTGGCTGTTGAAGAGATCAGTGGAAAGTTTTTTTCCCCAAATGGAGAGTAAAGGAAGAAAGTAGAGAAGGAGCTGCCTATTTCCTTCCCAAACCGTGGCTTTGTACAGTATCTTTTCTGGAGTTAAAGATAACATGGCATGTTCCTGAGCTCATTGGACATCAGAGTGGCTCAAATCATCAGGATCACAATAGTGATAACAAATACATAATTTGGACAAAAAGCAGCTGTTTGAGATGGGCCACCAGCACCCCTTAAATAGAGGCTTACATGTTTGGGATTTGGAAATCTTCTTGAAGAGCATTTCTAATGAATGAAATGTCAAGTAATACTGTCTGCGTGTGTGACTGACTTTGACATTTCCAAGCGTAGCCTCTCTCCTGGGCCATAATTTTGCACCCACACTTGTCTGACAACTTACTGAAGAAATGCATCCAAACAGACAATGAAATGCCTGTATGATTTATGCAGGAAGGAAGTAAACAAAATATCACTCAGTATAAAACCTTTCCAAATGCAACTGTAGAAAGCAATATCAGACAGTTCCAAATGCTGGAAAATTGCTTTTCTGACTGCCACTTAGCTCATTTCAATTCATTCTTTTGGGATAAAATTTTTCTTATTGAGGTTTGACCAGACTTTGATTTAAACATCTGAAGACTTTGCAATGATTATTGCTAGGCATTTGGTGCCCTTCATGTTTAGACAGGTAGCTCATAGCTGTGGCAGAGAGAGAGATATTTTCTTAATAATCCACTGAGAATAAAAACATTCAGTAAATCAGTAGGACAAGGACTGTGAAAGTGTCAAGTTCTCTGATGATTACACTTGTGTATATTATAGCCAGAAATGGCTTTGTCCAGGAGATTCTCTGTACTTTAATTTTTACTTGGACTCATAGTCTTATCTTCTTTAGATAAGGTGCTGGTTCCCAGTGTTAATCTTTATATGTTCTCTCCATTTTCTTTTTCTGTTCACGTTACCTCTCTCTTAATAACAATATGCAAGAATAAAATGTGAATGCTGATTTACCCATTTTGCCCAGAGAGTATGTCAAGAAGCTATGAACAAAATCTGTGCTGTGCTGTTCAAACAGATGACACTTTCATTAGATTAAGCTGAGCATGGGAGGAATATTGAAGATGATGTACAAACTGTAAACAGGTCACCTTCTTCAAGATAAAGTGGATTATTTCAATGCAAGACATAATTAAATGCAATTTCTTTGAACTTTCCCTTTTGTGGTCTAATGTATGCCTACTGGGGAAAACACTACTTTTTAGCAATTGTGAATTTCCTACTTGTGGATATATTTGTTCTAAATTAATTTTTGGCTCCCAGAGAGCTCATCATTTACAGCCTGGGAGTTTTTTATGTGACATAGAATGACATCTTAACTTTAACAGATCTATTTAAAATGAAAAGATTAAAATATGGAGACCTATGTCTTCCACTTGTGAAATGCAGTTCCTGGTGAATGTACTGATTTCTCCATTGTGTGAGAAACTGGTAATAAACTATGTAAAACTGTTTGAAATATGTTTCAAAGCTGGTTTTTTTGCACAGAATTCCACCTTTGTACTATAGTTTCATGCAGCCTAGTACTGGGACAAGGCGAGTGAAATAATTTAAAAAGTAGGCATCTCCAAACCACTTTTCTAGTGAAAAAGTAATTGTTCTGCTTTGAAAATGCCCAATGATCCAAAAATTGAGTCAATGACAGCTTTCAAAATTTTCGCATCTGTAGGTGCTGACAGAGCAAATTTAAGAGTGGACAGAAACTTTGTTTTTAGTGTCTTCATTTTCAGACTTTCTACAACAGACTGCTGTCTGAGAACATTAATCATTAGACAAGCACAGACTAAGGGCAAATGCTCTAGAGAGCTTTCCATGTAGGTAGGTGAGACACATGGCGCAGAATAGCAGAGGACAGAGACATCTGAACTAGATGCATCTTAGGCAACCAAAATCGTTTGGCTTTTTACACTGAGGCACCAGAATATCACAGGTGCCATATATTAGTTACTTCTTACTGTAAAATTTCCTATGTTTATACTCATGCCTGCGTACTGGCCCAGGTTTAACAGAACTATGCAGCTCATACTATCTCCACTTGAGATCGAGTGATGGGGCATGTCTCTGTCCTGGACTCCAAAGGGAGGAGGGTCTGGGCTTCTCAGGGATGCTCAATGTACATCTTGTCAGCTTCTTTTGAAATATGGTTGTTGGAAGGAGGAGGTGATGGTGATGGCACCCCATCCATCATACAGAGACAAGGGAATGAGGCAGGGTCAGACCTACCTTTGCCCAACAGGATTAAATCTAGCCCCCAGTTTGCAGGCTGCGGGTTACTCTGGAGAGGGTCCATGTGAGAACAAGCAGAGGAGGAGGAAAGTCTATTTTCCACCCATGCTGGGAAGCTGCAGTGTGATGGGTTTAAGATTCATGGCAGTGCTCTGCTTGGTGGCTAGGGCAATTCCCTGAGAAAAGAAGTCCTAAATTTTATATTAATCTGAAGGGAGGAGGAATTCCTGCCAGTGGAGGAGGGATCGAGTGTACTACATCACTCCTTTGGTGTTGCTCTTAGGCACTGGGTATTGTATGAGGCAGGATTATTGTCACTTTCTCAGTCTCCAGAGACTGCATTTTAGTCAGTCATCCTTGCCAGCCATGTAAAAGGAAGAAAATTATCTCAGATTAGTCCCTGTTCCCTGAATTTCCCCGTAGACAGCTCTAGGCTTATGTTGGCTGCTTGTTTTTGACCCATACGTTCCCTATACGTCATGTAGAGATCTTATGTGCTTATTACTCCTAGGCTGTCTGACATTTAAGCGGCAAAACACCTACATTTGTTCACTGGGTATGGCCTAAAACGATTTCCAAGATCACATCACATATCTGCAGAAGAAATATTGCAAAAAGATATTGAATACTGGTTGCAAGTAATAACAAGATAAAAGTAGCTAAAAGCTTGCAGGAGTGCTGTGAACCTAAGAAAATACCTGTTTGTCCTTACCATCCCTATCTTCTCCCCCTGTAAAAGCCCTGATTTGTTTGTGTTCAGGGAGAATGGGCAAGAGCAGTGCAGTGTTCGCCCTCCTGGTCTTTGCCATGGAGAAGTCAGCAGGTTTTCAAACATGGGAGTAATGCATCCTGATATTGTCTCCTTACTTCAGGCTGGAAAGGAACCATCTGTTTATTATACCACACACTGAGCCTCTATTGTCGGCAGTTTTCTGGGCTCTGATGAAGCCTGCTAAGCTTTTCTCTGGGGACTGCATATATTGGGGCATGAGGTTAATTCTCATAAAGGAAGCTTGTGAAAACAGGTCCAGAGCAGATAAGAAAACCAAATATGTATTAAAACAGGTCTTCTGCTCCATAGAAATTAAGAGAGTAGCTTGAGGGGCAACACGGGGCCGGGGGCGGGAAATGATATTATGTGATATTCAGAGTGCATGGAGGCTCTAGGGAAGAAGCGTGTTGAGAGGATGTTAAGTGAGAGCCTGTACTGTGCGGAAGAGTTGAGAGGTGGAAGGGAGATGCATCTCCAGAACATGGTGAGTGGGAAAGCTGATCCCAGCAGAGTGAGGAGAGGCAAATTCATCTCAAGAGATGGCCACAGCAGTAGCAACAAATATAATTTCACGATGTGTTGCTTATTTCTGTCTGCATGTGCATATGAAAACAACAACATTGCAATTTCCATCAAGAAAACCACATCTTGCCTTCAGATGAGAGAAATTGCAGATATGGGGGTGGAAGTGTCATTCGTGCTGACTGTTGAGACTTCAGATTCAGTGACAGGTGATTCCTTACTCCCTACAAGTAATACAAGCACTTAGCCTGTTTGCGTTAGGCTCTGGGATTTCGTTTCCCTGGTGGATTAATCCAGTCGATCATAGCATATACTGCAATACTAACAGCTAACCACTGAGGTGCTCTGCAGTAGAGAAACAAGGGTCTGCAGTATTTCAGTTGACTAAAACTAGCATTACATTAATGCCATAATGAAAATGCTGAAAATAGACCCTCTTTACTGACAAATTCTCATTTAACAGAATCACTTTTCAAGAAACTGCTAGTGGTAAAAGCTTTGAGGGTAAAATTATGGGAAGAAGAGACTACAAAATGGGATGTTGACCTCAACAAAGAGCAAGCCTATCAGGTAAGTACACGGAGATATAGGGTCCTTTGTTCATGCTTCAGGTTCTTAGATGAGAAAGATTTCTGGTTGAGATGTCACACATACTCATTAATCTAGTGCTATGCACAAGCAAACACATTCTGACTCAGATAAGATTAAAAAGCCACCACAGAAGGGCTTGTTAGGCAGCTAGCACCAATTGTGCCTGAATTAAGTTAGGAAAGTAAGCCTTTATACATGCATGCATACACACAGATATATATATGTAAAATGCAACTCATATATATATACACATACATATAATAATATATAGACTATTATTTCCAAATGCATTTTAAAAATAGAAAACTAAATTTTTGAACAAATTTCTGAAATTTCATTGCCAATAAGTACTGGCAGGAGATCAAGCTGTTGAAGGCAGTAGGAATCTGATGACCCAGGCAGCTGATCTAAGAATCAAGGGTCCTCCAAGAAAACCTCAGATGCTGGTGTATGCAATGCTGCATGTGGGTGTGCGTAGTTCTCATTTCCACTAAGAACTTCATACATTGAAATTTTTATCATGTACTTAAGTTAAAAAGGTTACTTTTTGAATACTGGCAGTCTTCAAGTAAAAGCACTGAAGACGGTGTTCTTAATTAGGGTGATCTCACAGTTGTAGTGATTTAATTTCAAATTTTCAATGATATTATAACTGAGCTTACATTTTTATGAATAGCAAGGCAGGTCTGGCAAGCAGGTTTACCTGTACCCTGCAATTTAATACCTGCATTTATGCTGGATTCAAGGAACATTTTGTCTGTCTTTAATACAGACATAAAATGAAGATTGTGTTTCTGAAGATCTTAAGAAACATTGAAGGTCAGATGAAAAGTTGAGTAAGCAGACAGTCTTTTAAAATTATCTTCTGATCTTGTTCAAGCATAGTATTTTTTTCTTCAGAACCTTTACTTAATCTTTTAAATTAACCTCACCATAATACAGACGATAGAGTACAAAAATGTTAAAATATAAGGTGAAAGACATCAGCACTTTAATTAACCACCTGTATGCTTATTTTGCTAAAGATTAGTGTCTGTCTCATGCACACAGGTACATGGGGAAATCAAAGAATTGAGTACTTGTGCTGTGAATTAACAGAAAATGTGAGGTCTGTTTTGAGCTCTGCTATTGATCTGCTGCTTGATCTTGGGCAAGTCATTTCACGTCTTTCAGTCACTGTTGGCTGTTCTTTTTTTCCTATCCTCCTGCCTTATCTGGCTGTGCTGAATGTTCCTCTGAACAGTTTTTCCAGGTGCAAATGACTAGGGCTGAGCAGTGTGAAGCCCTGATCATGGTTACGGTACTGAAAATGATGCCTAACTCTTTAAAGCCTGAGTTACTCTGTGAGCAGCTTCAGGCCAGTGCTGGAGTCCACACCCAGGGATGCTCACTCAGAAAGGTGCTGCCTGGAGGACACAGTATTTCTGACTCAAGTTTCTGTTGCAGGGACAGGGGCAATGCACGAGTGCATAATATTCAAACGGAATTTCATCCTTGACAGTGGCAAGGGAACACAATGCAAAAAGAAATGCTCAAACAATTGATTTCAGTGCAAACTTCTTAATTAAAATGCTTCAGCTAAATAAGAGGCTTATGGTCTCTAATGATTACAGATTTCATCACACAAATGCACCTCAACCTGAGAGCAATTGCCTGCACTGCCGAACTGCACTGAGAGCAACCTGTGCTAGGAAACCATCCCGAGATACCTGTGTAAGAGCATTGTTCATCACCCCAGCTGCAGTGGAGACACAGTAAGTAAGACATCTACAGGCTTGCGCACCCAGGCAGCATAAAGCTGCCTAATGGATTACCTCCTGCTGGCTGACCCCAGAGTTATCTGCATGCTCGGAGCCTGTGGCAAATGGGAGGCAGTTGGACTTAGTTCAGCAATAAAAGATGGATAAACTTAGATCAGATTGCTGCAGCTGTAGGTTAATAGCTTGCACATAAACGACTCCCGTGACTGAGCCCACGCGCAGTGATTTGCTAAGCTGCTGAAACTTGAGTGTGTCTGTATGCCAAATACTGCGTGTCTGTGCAAATTTGGGTCAAGATTTGTGAAACTGGGTCCCACAACCATTTATTGGCAGTAGTTAAATTATCTACCCATTTCCTAAGAAATGTTAAGGCTATAGTAGTCTCTGCACTTTCATTAGCAGGGAAATATTTTTTTTTTTTTTGGTAAATGCTTGAAATTCTTCCTTCTAGTTTGGTGACCCAGACTTGCAGAGCTGAGCCATGCTTTTCCTTACTGCCACTGATAATAAAGGTTGGATTATTCTCCTGCCTTCTGAGGGAAGTCTTATTACTACCGGGCAGCTGTCACTGAGAGACAGTTTACATTCAATTCGATAGATTATGCAATTGTCCTGGTTCTGGCATAAATGCAGCATGGTCTCAGCAACTGTAAACACGCAGCTGCATGAAACATGCGTTGGGGAGTCAAGGGAGGAGAAATCACTTCTTCAAGGGGAAAAATGAAATCTGATTCAAACTTAGTGGAATTTTTGTATTTGGTTTTAAGGCACTGTTGGTGTGGTGTTATAGCTTTTCTTCCTGCTTCTTCCTTGCTAGCATTTATTGATGATCCTCAAAGCTAGAATGTCTCATTGAGATGCTGAATAGATACAGAGAGGGTAAGTTTTATAGGTGTAATAGAACTGTGTATGTGTTAGTAACCTTGCAGCAAAGCCTAGGGTTCTCAGCTATAGATGGATGCATTAATTAACCACAGGGTTTCACCTTCCTATTAATTTTGTTTTTTATTTAGACCCTTAGTGTTATTACCATAAAAAAGGCTCATAAGGTATGGTCAAAGCGTAAGCAGCTGAGAGATGTGTCTGTGGCAAAGTGTGAGCAGCGGGAAACTACAGGGAGGTCTCTGTGAAAAGAGACCAGGAGCAGCTTCTTGATGAACACAGCCAGTCTCAGACTGAAGAGGACCACTGCAGAGCTGATTTTCTAAACAAAAAAAATAGCCATTTCAAAACAATTTTAAAAACTTTACTTAGAAAACCTCCTGGGAGAAGTTTTGTATAAAACTAATTACTTAGCTTAACCTTTGTTCATGAAAAAAAAGATTTCCCTTATAACCTAATTATCTGTCTCATTGACCATTCTTCATAAAAATTGGAATATTCTTATACCAATTTTTCAAGAACTATAGAGATTTGGCAGCTGAAACTTTGAATGGGAATGGAACCCTTTTGGAGAAAGTGAGCCAAGCCATCTGGAGACAAGGGCAATTCTGTTTTTTTCTTAAAAGATATCAGAGGGGTTGTGAGAAATACTGAATAAAAAAGAAATTACAGATCAGTAGAGCGGCAAAAAAATAACATGCTGTCAAATCAAAGTCTCTGATCCCTGATGCTAGCAATGGAGATGGAATCTCATACTGAATTTACACCACTGTGAGGCAGTGTTACTTATAAAATCCTCAACAACTGAATTCCCAATGTATTGGTATTCTCAGTGATTTTTGGGTATGTGCCTTGGACTGGGTATGGACATGAAGATTGATTAATTTTCTTCCCATGCTCATCCTCTCAGGAAGGCTGAGTCTGCAGTACATGCTGATTTGGGTCTAAATTGTCCTCCAGAAGATAAATGAGTCCAATTTTTCCTCCTGTGGGAAAGGCCATATTTCAAGCAAAATTTTACTCCTTGATTCTGTGGTCCTGGATGTATCATCCACTCTTTCATACATTAGGATCTGAGTCTAACAGCTCAAGACAGAGGCTTATGCCTCTTATTCCATGCCAGGATCAATTCCTACTGAGTTGACAACATCAGTTCCACTTTAGTCCAGCATGACTTAGTTCTCCTTCACGTGTTTCATGATGAGAAGTCATGACTCGTTTATTCCCTTTTAGCCCCCATCTTCTTCATATGCAGGTGCAATACTCATCACACAGATCTACTGAATAATGAGGCCCTCCAATGTGGGAAACCCAAATTTTTGGGAGACTAACAGCCAGTTGAACAGCTTGTGGATTGGCTCTAAGTGTGGCCAACAAAGAGGAACAATTAGCACAAAGAAATAAAAGACATTTTTCTTCTTAAAAAAGCTGACTGCACAAGAGAAATTTTTGCAATTACCAAAACCTTCTATCTGATTTATAGCAAAGCCAGATTGCTCTGTTTCCTGAGCTGAAGCACTTACATGCACATGGTAGAGCTATAATGCTACTGAAGTATACTTACAACAAAGGTGAAACCTGAAGAGGAATATGAGAAAGACTCCATGAGTAAATTTTGAATAAATAGCTTTTATATTTGGTTTCCTTCCTGCTCAGTCTTCTGTGTATCAAGAGAAGGTCCACAGCAGTGCAACAACTGCTGCAAGAAGAGCTTAAATGGGAGTAGAAAAAGGTGTTTATGAACTCCTTTTCCTGGTAGCTTTTATTGTGGAATGTGATTGAAACAAGGAAGAATCATTACTTTCTACTTTTATTTTTCCTGAAAACGGTGTGGCACAACTGCAGTAAAGACAAAATCGCTCAGTCAAGGCAACTAATGTCCATTTGAAAAGAGAATAGCATTTGCTGTGTTTTATAATATCCCAGCTAAGATGAAGAGAGAGATAGCAGACTGCAGAAATGTACCCTGTATTATGTAAAAGAGCCAAGAGATTAAAGGCTGACTGTGATCTCATTTGCCCAAGATTTAAATTGATGACTCTCATAGCTATCAGTAGCCTTAACCTGCATTTACAATAGCAGACAGGAAAATTTGGTCATAAAATCTGAGGTCTGACAGTGTGTTAAAGAGAAAAATTGAAAGCCCTTCAATATTCTGCAACACGACAGTCCTTCCATTTGATTTTGAGAAATTATTCAGATACTGGGTACCTCAATCTTCCAATAGAGAGCTGGAGATAAGACTTTTGTGAGTGTCACAGTGCCCCTGAGAAACTCAATGGTAGTGAAATGATTTGAGTGTCCAAATGAAAGGCACTAAAAATAGATTTTTTTTAATTGACATTCTCTGCATATGATGTCAGATACCAAAGTTTCCCCTTCCCATGCTAGTTAAATAGAGATATTTTTTCCAAATTAGAATTTTTTTCCCACTTAAAATAAGCGTATTTATTGCTCCCTGAAGGGCCCACTCTCTCCAGTGACCAACTGAAATTGTGTTGGATTTGCTCATCGGCATTTCCAATCTAACTAAAGAAAATCAATTGTTGTATTTGGCTACAACATGGTCAGTAAATAGACATCCTGACTCAATTTCAAGGTCAGTGCACATCAAGCTTAATTAAAATAGCGTGGTGTGTTACCCTTTTTTATTGAACTGTCTAAAGTATTCAAGAGGGCTCTGAGGACTCCAGCATGCACTGGAGCTATTGAAAAAACAGAAAGAAACGTCTTTACTCATATTTTCAAATCTATGAGGAAAGACTAAGAGGACTTAGAGAGCTCTTATTACTGCTTCCATTTATATTATTCATAAGTTATTAGAAGTACCTAGCCGAGGGAGCTTCTTGATTAGGTTAAACTGGCTAAAACCAGCACTGGCACTGAAGGAAGGGCTTGCTTTACTCCAGCATCCAGCCTGCTGTGCCCTCCAACGCTTGGCTTTCTGCAAGTGTGAGCTGATCCTTAGAGGAAACCTGGCCTAGGCTACAACAAAATGAGAAACAATGTAATTCGCGCACTTTGACTTTATGTCGAGTGTATAATTGCTTGAATTTTCTTCAAAATATCGAGATCAATTTTCACCTCTTGCACATTTTTGAGCAATGTAAAGTCATTAAATTTTGTAAAAGCTACTAATTTTCATTGGTGGAAGAGAGACCAGCTTCTGCAGTAGTGTGTGATTTAATTACAGGAGAGAAGCAAGAATATTCTATAATATTCTATAAAATGACCTCCTGAAGCACATAAAAAAGAAAATACCAGGAAGGTATAAATTAAGGTGAAAGACACAGTAGGAGTCAATTCTCTTCTCCCACCTCCCTCGTTACACCCACTAAGCGCAATATTAATATGAGCCTCACTACTTTCTCCTTGCTCCCGCTGCCTTTGGTGAGATCTGTGTTTGGCCTATTATCTGACTCACTTGTATTGGATGTGATACGACATCATTTAAGTAATTGTTTGGCCCAATGGGACTCAGTTTTTCCACCCACTGGTTTTGTACACAAGGGCAGTATAAAACCCACTGCATTGACTTTTCCCCGTATCAGAAAATCAAAAAACTTTCAGAGGGCAACAGTATTCCTTTTCTTAATTAATATGAATATGAGTAACTCTTCCTTTGTGAAATATTAATTGAAAATTTGCTAATAAATATTCATAAGTGTTAACAAATAAATTTTATCCCTACGTAAAACAATACCGCTTAAGGAAATGAGAATGCACACACGTGCACACACATACACTCACACTCACTCACAGAGCTATGTTGTATTACAAAGCACTGCTACTATGACATGCTCCAAATAAGCTTTATTTCAGGAGTTTGAACACACATCATGCCAGTAAGATGTCTCCTTTAGACACATCAAAATGAGTGTTTATGGCATAAGAGCACTGCCGTGTTTTAATAATTGAGCTACTCCTGGCGTAAGACTTTGAACTGTGTTTATTTCCTCAGTGTTTATGTAGTGATGCAAAACACATTCTTAACAGCAGACAAAATACTTGCAATGACATTCCGAATGCCTGAAATTAGAGTATTTATGCCTGCTGTAGATTCAAAAATGTCTTCATTTTCTGCAGCATCTTAATACTACAACAGACTTTCACTAGGGGGAAAAAAATTATTTCTTTTAAATGGTAGCTGTAGGAGATGCCAGCTGAAACTATGAATAGTTCAGATTATTTTCCTTGCTCTCTTAGCTAAAATAGAGCTCACTAGATGATGACAGTTCATTCTGAGGCTCTCACACAGCTGACTTTTGGGCTAGTTTTTAACCAAGCCCAGCCCCAGTTCATTTGGGGGATTCTCCTGGGTCCTCGGTTTGGCCAGCCTTTCCCCTGCCTCTCTGGGGTCAGACTCGGGCGTACTCCTCGTTCTATCTTTGTACCACTTCAAACAGTTCCTAACATGACCCTGGTGTGCGTATGTGTGTTATTTCTTAGACAACATAGCTGTACTTTCCCCAAAGCTGGATGGTTCATCAGCCCCAGATTGTGAGTGGCCAGTGGAGGAGTTGGCCTCTTCTCTCAGTGCTGCTCAATCAGGGCATAAAAGCAAGAATGATCTTGCATACCAGCCTCCCTATCTTGAAAATGGATACATAACCTTTTGTATCTCATCTGATGATTCATCTGAGATTTCAAAGGACACAAAAAACCGTCACATACCCATGTGTGTGCTGCTGATGCTTACAGGATGCTGGGTGCTGTGAATCAGTCCTGATCCTCGCAAACATCCTTCAGATGAAGGTTGTTACAGGTCTCCTTGTTTTTTCCTCTTTCCGTTTTCAGCACTTTCCCTAAAGTGCTTTTGAGCTGCAGAAGTCAGAGAGACTGAGGATTAAAATGACTGCATTTGAAAAAGAACAGAGAAATGCGGTCCCAGGCCTGGCCTACGTGAGAGGTGGTTTTGTGCAGCTCTTCACCTCATGAGGCCAAGTCTGGTATTTTGTGCATCCCTTCCCTTTACAAAATGAGATGAGACACTGCTGTGGAGAAGGTAGAGGACAAAGAAACTGCAGGCCCAGTTAATGAGAGATTTTTCTGCTAGCTCGTAGACACTCGGGAGGCTTGGTGGGGATGCAAGAGCTGACTTCTAAGGGGAAGTGGGTCAACAGATAACTGCAGATAACTTGGAAGCATTAACTCACTGTGAGGAACAAGGCAAAGAGGTGAAGGCACACTGAAGTGAAGTGAGAATCACTCTGTAGTGGTTTTGAAAGGAAATGTCTTCATAGGAGAGTAATTAATCATATTTGGTAAGGATTTTCACAGAAAACTCATAGAAGATCTGGGAACAGAGGAAAAGGGAAAGAACAGTTTAGAGGGATTTTGTGAATTGGCTGCTTTTGTATTCACCATTCAGCCTTACTAGGGAACAAGAAGAAATATCTGGATTTTAACCTGATATTCTGTGAGCTACTGTTAGTGGCACACCACAGGCTGTCAGGCATCTACCTGAGCAGTCCTGCCTGATGGCATCCATGTGTAATTAAGCAATGACCAATGTAAAAGCTTTGCTATAGGATTTTACTAACTCAGCAGATTAATTTTTACCATCTGACAAATGAATCATCACATAAAGCTATGGCAATTGCCCACCTTACCAGGCAGTTATTTCCCACACCTTTGGCTTACTGAGATCCATTGAAGGGTCATTTCTGAGCTACACAGACACGCCACCTTTGTCGTCACCATTGCTGCAGGCACTGCTCACCAGGTCCACAGCTGAAAATAAGCATAGCAAAAGATTTGCTGCTACAGAAAGTCTGGAATTACCACCTGCAGAGCCTTTCTCAGGAGATCAGCCACAAAAGGCGAGGAATCACTGTTAAACAAATTGCTGCAGAGGGGAGCCATATGTATAGGTATCACTGAGATCTTGGCTATGATCTCTGAGTCCTAATCTAGGTTCTGTGTGCAGCAGAGTGATGAAGATGCTCAGATTGATTGAACTGTAGTCTAATAATGGCAAAATAATATCACAAATATGAAATGACACCAAATTCACTGAGTGGTATCATGAAAACTGGAATTAATCACAGAGTATTGTGGGATATAGAGCCATGCTCTGTACTGGCTTTTATTTCTGCTTACTTAGCATTTCTCCTGGCTCCTCATGCCCTCATGCCCACCCTGTGAGACAGCAGAAATAAAGCAGTTTGTTTGCTGCAGCACTGCATCGTTTCTGTGAGTTCAACTGAGAATTTCCTCATGAAAGGAGATGACTGGAAAGCTGCTGGGCACATGTGCTTATAGGTGTTTTCTGTGCAGTCATGTGCAAGCCCAGCTCCTACTGGGGACTGGTGACTGCAGTTGTGAACAGTTGAGAGTGGCAGGTGTATGAGCTGTAGAGAAAGAAAGACCCAAGGATAAAGCTCAGCTTCTTTGATAGGAGAAATAGTCACATTACAAACTGAAGAAGAAAAGAAGATAAGCAAAGGCAGGTAAAAATTGCAGCCTGACTTGCCTCTTGTTCAGTGTCCTTACATTTACTTGGGAGCTGATTTTGAACACTTGGATGGGACAATGTTTCTCAGTTAACCTCCCACTTCAAACTGCATCAGGCAGAGAGCATAAAATAAGAAAAAAATAATTGAAAGATCATTGAAGTCATCAGCAGTTTACCACAGCCCTTGAATAAACTGCTCTGAACACTTCAGGCTCTGCCCTTCTGTGTCTTCTTTAGGCAAACTCATAGATAGAGGTTGCAGACAATATTGCATGTCTGTGTGGAGCCTTCCCTGTCCAGATGTGGAGGCAGAAGATGATGAAGACAGGGGTATTGTTCTGGTGCTAATCACAAAATAGAGGCATTCTATCCCATCATCCTCAGACGTCACCAAGGGATCTGTTTTGCATCCAGCTGCACAAGCATAGCCTGGAAGAGGGTTAGTAATTTGGAAAGGACCAGGAGGCAGCTACAGACCTGTGATTCAAAGCTGGGGAGGGCTCTGTACAAGGATTTGTGCCGAAGTGCCACAGAACTGATCTAGAAGAGCCAATCCATATGGTGGGAAAATGTGTTTTTCCCAGACTGCCACACAGCTGTAGATGAGTCCCATGTTGTAATTCCTGTTTAGGGGCCAGCAGCCCTGTGTAAACATTCATGAACTAGAAGAAATAAGGAAGATATCATCAAACAGTGATACCTCACTTTAAGAGAACTGTTGAGTCAATAAACCTACTCCCCTCACCCCCCTGCTTTCCATGTACTTAGTCAACACCAGCTGTGGCCCAATTAGACTCAACTGCTTACAGAAATGGATCTGTTACATACAAGTACACAATGGATTATGATTGTAATCACTTAAGAGGTCACAGCAGCTCAGTGATTGTGTTTTCTGTCTTCTGTATGAAACATAGGACTGAAGTTCTGACCCAGTTTGAGTAGCTGCAGACCCTTCAGTCCCTGGGAGGGCATGATACAATTCACCTCTGGTGTCAGTGAGCAACCTGGTGCTCTTCCTCTACGCATTGAATCTCTTTAATTAGTGCAAAGGTAGATAGTGCCAACAGGTTAAGGAGTGCCTGAGAGCAGCAGGTATTTAGACCTCTACTTGCAATATCAATGTGGTTGTAAGTCTAGGCTACTAATCAAGTGAACTAAGCCATGACACAGTGGAATCACCTTGGTTCTGGTGCAGATGGGAAAGGAACCTGCAAACCCAAAGGTCCTACAAGGTAAAATGCTTATTATGTTTTCCCTTGAGCAGCTTAATTGAGTATCTCCCACAGCGAGGTCAGAAGTGTGCCTCTGTTGTCCTGCTGTGACTAGCATGGTGGGCATGCTACCTTCTCCATGGGGACACCACATGCTCTCTGAAATGGCTCAGGGACTTCAGGCTTTACACCTGGGGAAATGGATTCTTCTTGTGTGCAAGGAATTTTACAATGGCATTTAATATTTTTGTGCTTGAGACATGTAATCACTTTCTGTCACGACTCTGCTAGCTAAGAAAGATATCACAGACACTCGATGTAGCCGTGTTTCTTCTTTTGAGTTCTTTTCTGAAGTTTTTTTTTTTTTTGGGCCTCCCTGAAGGCATTACCCTATAATCTTTAATGCCATCTGCTTTCCTGGGCTATAAGCCAGGTCACTTCATGAAATCAGCATGGAGTAATTTAAGACATTGTTTTTGCCGAGTAACAGAACTGTAATGGGGAAGCAGAGACAAAGATGCTTTTGTTCTAGAGCAGAATAGCACATGTGTGTCAGTTCTCATGGATTTCCACAACAAAAAGGGAAAAAAATGGGATTCCCCATCTCTTGGAGTACTTGTCCTTCCTGTTTAGTTTCTGAATTACATCATGATCTTCAAAATTGCTGCTGAATGGGAAGCACTGGGGTGAGTATAAGTTTTGGAAGTGAAAAGACCAGTGACATTTTTAGGACACAGGGCTGAGGACATAAGCATGTGAGAAGCAACAGCATAAAAGAGCAGGAGACATTCATTAAGTTTAAGAACCAGAAAAATCTCTCTTTTATTAGAAACTTATTCCAAGCAGAAATCTGCCTCCCCTCTGAGCCTGGTCCTTTTAACTAAACTTATTTGTGGCTGTTACTTCTTTGTCTGAGAAAGAAAATCTGAAGTGACTGCTAGAGAGCCACAGTTTATATTAGACAGATATACTTGAGGCTGTCTTGGTCAGCTGTCTGAAAGGCTGTAAGAAAATAGCTACATGATGTAGCAATCCCAGTTCTTGCTTTATACACATATAAAAGGGAAAAATAAAAATTCTCTTGTAGGTGGAACAACAGGTGACACCTTTGTTATAAAAAATGACTTGAAAGTATTGAAAATTCCTTCCAAATTCTTGTACAGGTTTATTTAAATCTGTTGTTTTCCCCCCTCTGGTCTATATTTTGCTCATTTACACATTGGACAAGAGGCTATTTCATATTATTTTAATTAAATTAAACTCAATCAATATTTACTACAGGTCTGGGCATAGAGAGGCTAGAATACATAATTGTACTTGTTAGAAGTATAAACATTGAGCATTACACAGAGAGTGAATGATGTTAGAATAAGCAATAGATGATAAAACATAAAACATCAAATGAGAACACCACCACAACCACTAAATAATAATAACAACAACATCAACAATAATAGCAAGTAAGATGCCTGAAGACTCTTACAGTTATTGTATCTCAGAATGGAGTTGGAAAAGCACCTAAGTTAATTTTGCCAAGTATTATTAAATATTAATATATATTATTGAGTATAACATACTCTAAACTACCTGGCATCTATTTAAGGAAAGTCCAAATAACACCTCTCTGAATCTCTGTGACTTATAATGAGCAATCAGATGAAAAAGATCAAACTAAAACAGTCAGGCCAGTGTTTACAATAGATGAACATGTTGTAAGCAATCTAGTGATTGCAAATTGTCTTTAACAACACATTGTAACAAGTTCCAGGGTTACAGGCAATTTTATGACATAAAGATAGCAATAAAATACCTTTTAAGCTTTTATGAGCAATACAGGTCATGAATGCTCTTTACTCAGTTCATTAATGCAGGAAGAGTAGTCAGGCACTCATCAAAATATACAGATTATTCTGGGTAATTTTAATCCTGCAAGAGTAGATTTCATCCTCTGATGAGATTAAAAAAATGAAAAACTCTACTAACAAATAAAAAAGGAAATGTTGGAGAACCTCCGTTAGTATGAATTGATGTGATTCTACTGGAATTACAGTTTGACGGAACCTGGTTTTGCAATTTTTCCTTATTTTCCTTGGAATACTTAGATTCAGGCTGATGAAAAAGTCTGAGAGGGTGAAGTAATTATCTGGCTAAAATACAGAGTAAAATCATTCTCTGGCTAAAATACAGAGTAAAATCATTATCTTCAAAAAAAAATGCTTGCACTCTTAACCTCTCTACAAAGATCATCTCAGAAACCTTCTTGCTGTGGTTCCTCTTTGTCGTGCTGAGGAGATCTGATCCACAAGGAAGACATCATTACACCTGATTTTCCTGTGTACCTATGAATTTGTGACACTGTCACACAGAGGCGGTCATGACACTATCCCCTGTTTGCTTCTGGTTAGTGGGAGAGCACTACAAATAGGAAGCTGTGCTCAAATGTTACAGGGTGGGGGTAATATTAGCTCATGATGCTGGATGAACGGAGACTAAACCTCCCTTCATATTCTGGGAAAAGTGAAAAGGTGCCTTCCTTATAAGCTATGCAAACATAGAGCTATTTGGGGTGCTTTGTGGTCTGGGTTTGTGGCTGAAAAAATGAGAAAGTACTGAAGAGGCCTTAGAGGAATATGCGGAGTTCTGGGAAATGCACTGCTTAGTAACAGAATGAGAGCATAATCTACTTGGTTATCCAGGTGGCGACAAAAAGGGACTAGATGAGTGTACAGACTGTTTGGAAAAGATATTCTTACGGTAAATAGCACTTTAATCTAGCAGGAGAAGAATCAATTTTTGTATGTTTAAAACAATATTTTAAAGTAATAAAGTGTTGGAATAATGTAGCTAGGGATACAGAAAGTTCCTCTTCATGTGAGACTCTTCTCATAAAACTACACCTTAGATGAATCAGATTTCATTGTGTGAACCTGAAATTACCAAGAAAGGTGTTTTATCTGTGCTATGAAAACTCAGAATGGATGGTCCTAATAGTGATTTTACTCTTAAAATCTGTATGTGGCAAGGGGGACCTGGGAAGTATATTCGTGCATTTGGTCATCTAAAAATGATTGCAATGACTGCAACATCTGGAGCTGCAAAGACACAGCCAGATGTTGAATCCTACATTAGCAAAGGAAAGCATAACTTCTACAAAAATTCTGTACAGGGCTCACCCACAGCTAATTGTTGATACAGTCATTCTCTTTCTCATTCTTTTTCATGACTGCTGAGGAATGTGCCCAAAAGTAAAAGCACATTTAAAATGTTTTTTTTTTTGAGCACAGAATGATCTTATGACTTGCATTAGATCAAACTGAAATTTATCCTGGCTTCTGCCAGTCTGGATTTAATGCCTGAACCAGAAGTCCAAACTTACTCTCCCCTTAGTGGCACCATGCAATCCTTCCTCTTTGCAGTTAAAGCAAATAGAAAGACAAGCAATTAATTTATTTACCCAGTTTGAGCCCATCTGAGTTCAAACATCAAACACAGAGGCCCTGAATGGTATATGGAATAAAAGGGAAAGAAAATCCACCTTGTGCAAAATACACAAGAAGTAAAAAGGGCATTTACCTTGCAAAAGTTTCGACAAATGACTAACTGTGGTGCTGTGATTTCACACATTTTTACAGTAAACTATACATTAATGAAGATGTTCCAAGGAGTGGAACACAAACTACATGATATTTCCCTTCTGGGTTTTTTTGACAGTATTACCCTCAGTGGTGTGATCATTCTTCTGTGGCCACAAGAGGTAATTCAGTAGGAGCAGGAGAAATTGTTTATGCTGCAAACAAGGTAGATAATAGATACCCAGCCATTTGTTGGTAACATATTGAAGTATTTCTATGAAAGCTATGAAGCTCAATAGCTTTACACTCTCTGGGCTACAGTAGTGCAAGCAGTACCTTGCCCCGACCCTGAACACCTTCTGGGCTTGATTTTTTAAATGTCTGTAATCTGTGAAATGTCCCGTTACCATTCGTGTGGAGAGGCTATGCCATACTGAGCGTAGGAAACAAGCCTGACGCCCTCTTCTGCCTACAGACACAGACAGATACAGAGCGGAAGGGAAGAGGATGATGCTTGCAGCTCTTTGACAGCCAGTCCCTTGGAAGATGCCTTGTTCTATATATAGTACCTGCATACAGTTTTCAGCTGCTCACACCTTGCAGCAGCAAAGAGCTTTGGATTCAGTTCAGCTGCAGCTCTTTGAGAAGAAAAATGGGGGGGGAAGTTTAATTCTGAAAAACAATGTCCCTCAAGCTCTGCTGACTGGAGACATCGTCTGGAACAGGGACACTCACAGGGCTCCACAAGTCATGATTTCTTTACCCAGTAGTACCTTGCATGGGACTGGACCAACAGACACCAGCTCATTTGAATTATTACTTTTAAAGCAACACTGAAAAGATGCTAAAACATCACTGCTCTGGCTCAGATGCTAGGCAAATCACAGAGGAAGTAGCTTGTCTTAAGCTTTCCCATTACATGTAAAACACATTATGATGGGGTCTCTTTCTGGAGAGACACATCCCCATTTGTGCACACTTCTGCACAGCCCCAGCCTTGCACAGTCCAACTCACGCAGAGATTTGTTTGTCAGGCCTCATCATAAAGCGAGCTTCATTTAACTCCCGAGCTTTCCCTTTAGCAAGTCTTTTGTAGGAACATGGATAGAAAAACATTGTGCAAAAGCAGGGTCTACTCCTGTGCTAGAGACTCTCAAAGACACACAGAGGGAACTTTGGAACTTTTACCTTCTGAACTTTTACAATACGAAAATCTTCAGAGGTCCATAAATAGCCCGCGTCAGTTAGTCAGCTGTGAATATTTCTGCTGTTATTATACAGATCTGGCAAGCTCAAGTCATTGGCTAAAAAAATACTGAGTGCAATGACTTTTATTCCATTGTTATTCAATACACATCTCAGGAGAGGTGACTAAGAGGTGAATGAGAGATTTCAAAGTATCTCAACTCTCTAATTTTGCGCATGAAAATAACTTTGGCACAGAACATCATTCAAGATTTGGCTTTTTTCCCTCCTAGGATGAATTTACTGAAAAATAACAACAAACCAGTAAATACATTTGTCAACTGCAGTGCTTATCCTATGCAAACACATTTCTGTTTAAGTTGCATTCTTGAGACAGCTATTATGAAGTCAATATACAAGATGTAGAGCTATGGGAAGTTGATGGATTTTTGGTTGCCCCTCACTGAGCATGGAATGACTAGTTATTATCATTAACACAGATTTGAAAATTCATGTACAATAAACACATCAGTACTGGAGTTTCTTCCAAACATTTACAAATTAAGTTTAATTCATTAGTATTACGTGCAGGATATAATGGCATAATATATTTTTGTTCTAGATAAAGATACATAAACTTCGAGATCTAAAGGATGTAAAACTTATTTTGTCATGTGGATTTTCTTAATAGTTTGTCCTTCTCTATATCAAAACCAGTGCACTTAGCTCAGACACTTCTATTTGCTGTACAATGCAATCATGCACACCATTTCTTCATGTATTTGTCAGCATTTAAGTGATTTTGACTAGGATGTGTACTACAGTAAGTGTTGTTGCCGTAAATAGATGGTAATTTAATTCAATCTGCAGTGCTGTCAGAGGTTTCATCCCTCTGTGACAAAAGAAGGGCATAAATCACCCTAACAGTGCCCAGAGAAGGGTAACACCCCACCAAATGCACAAATACCTTTAACACCTCCTGTAGGCCACCTTCTTCTTGCAGATTATTTTTTGCATATAAGAGCATATTTCATTTTGCAAGCTTTCAGCTGAAAGGTACAAGGCATTTTCTTGTGAATATTTATTTGTTCTTATATATCTTTTTGAATGGTCACCTTTAATTTTGATTAGTTTTGATATATTTGATATAAAGGACACAAAAATATCACAGTAACTGCATGAATAGATCTTTTTTCATTTTCTCAGATTCAACACCATCAACACCAACATTTTCTATTCACAGTGAAACTCACAAGTGCCTCCTCTCCTCTCCAGGAGTAATACTGGGATGTGCACATCCTGTCATTAACAACTTCAGTAGTATTCAATTTATATCCTCAATAAGCCAAAGACAGATTTAGCTGGCAATTTTTGGTGGTGTTAGGGTGTTAAGAAACATGTGTGACCAGTATGAATGTTTTCATAGGTCAGTGACATTTTAGGACTTGAATAGTGCAAAAATTGGAATTCAATTTGGGAAGGAGCTTCAGAGTCTCCACAAGCACTCCCATGTCAGTGTGAGCTGATAAATGTTTGTTTTGTACCAGACCACATGGAAGAAGCTAAAATATTTCAGCATGAGTGCTTAAGACCATTAGTCTACAGGAGGTTTGTCTACCAAGGCTGACTCACCACCTTGCTTCGTACCGCTCATCCTCAGGCTCAGTGCATACGAAATTTTTGGACTTACTGGTATATATAGATCAGTTACTCACACTGCAGGACCCACCAGGATCCTAGCCTCAAAATCTTCACTTATTTTTGGGAGTATAACAGTTGACCAGCCATGGTTATGGCTGTTCCAGGTCCTGCACTGTTCACCTAAGTCAAAGGCAGAAATTTCTCACACAACCTTCTCTGGGAACAGAGTGGCAATTTCCCTGGTATGAAGATCTAAGAAGAAGATGGAATGAGTGATGAGTCTCCAACAGTGCAAGGAAAGGTCTACCAGATGCAATTAGCCAAAGCATCAGAAGCAGCAGGATCTTACATTCTTAAAAGAAGTTGCCAGTGTGAATTGTTGACAGCTCCTTTTATGATGCCTACTGGCCTGTCAATGTGCTTTGCACAGAGCGGGTTCAGCAGACCAGGTCATGGTAGTGCTCCTAGACAGACACAAAGAATACATGGATGTCAAACCATAATGTGCTCTCAGTGATGTACAGTATGTATACTACTCATTATTCCAGAAGTGCTAAGTCTGAGCAACACTGAGGAGACCCACTGGTACCGACTAGCTGACCCTGGAGCCAAGAATCACTCCTCATGTTGCTACGCAGGCTATGACCAGCGAGGATCACTGTCAATCTTTCATAGCTACTGGTTAGATGCTGAGATGAATTGTCAGCAATCTCACTCCAGAATACTGTATGGCTGCAGCATTTTATTTCTTGGCGATTCATAAGGCCACACAGTGTATTGCTCCTTTCCTTTTCTGTTTTCTCCATTTTTTTTTTCATCCCTAAAGTTTATAATGAATAGTTTCTCTTTCAGAATTCATTTTCCCTGAAGGTTTAATATTGTGCTATTCTCAGGATTAGAAAGAAGATGGTCTTAATTTGGGACTCCAGTTTCATTACTAGAGTGCTACTGTATTTATTAGTGGTGGGGAGTAGAGAGAAGCAGGCTGAATATAACAAACAGCATCTTGAAGGATTATTTTGCTCACCTTGGTGTGCAATAAAACTTTAATGACAGTGAATTTTTTTCTCCCTAGCTTCTAGCACTTCACATAATTTAGGGAATTAGTTTTTCTCCGGGGCCTTATTTTTCTCCTCACACATGTAGTAGTTCTCAGAAAGCCATAAGAAAGAATATTATGGATAATAGATGCCCTCAGGGGCCCATCACAGGAAAATGTGTCAGGAACTGAACAGCCAACTATGATCACAGCCTTCATTGCAACAGTCTTTGGTGGCAACACTTGGGCTTTTGTTGCAATTCTGTTATATTTTTTCATTTCAATACAGATTTCACTTTGCTTGCACCAGTGTCGATTTAAATATTTTACTTTGGCCAAGGGGGGTCATCCTTACAACAGTGTTTATAAGCACTCCGACTGTGCTCCTGAGGTTTCAAATCTTTTTATGATGGCAGAAAGTAGCCAGGCTGGGACAAGTGACTTCCCATATATGTAGTTACATGAGAGAGAAAGAAGCTTCCTTTAAAAAGCAATAAGTTATTTCCTTTTCAAAATCTCCCACAATAATAAAAAAGGCTTTTTATTGTTTAATACATACTTTTATTTTCCTTTGATTTAATTGCTTTTGGAAAGTGAACCTAACAAAGGGTGAAACTGTTTGAAACTAAGGGCAGTGATTTGTCACCGACGTTTCTTTGTTATTTGGCCTGAAAGAATGAGGGAGAGTAGTCAAAGACTGAAATGAAAACCCCAGAGTGAACGTAGAAAAATATCTCACAACACCCACGCACAGCCAAGATAGCAGTAGGCAAAAAGCGTCCTCTGATTACGCAGACAAGGATTGTGCAGCCAGTGACCACACAGACAGATGCAGACAGACAAGTCTATTTTCATCCTGAGCTCTGGAAGTTCGGGGTAGCAGATCTGCCTTTGCATGCTGCCTCATGCACTGCATTGCTGTTACGAACGGGACAACCCCAGGGTCTACAGCCTTATAGATGTTCACCGGACAAAATAAGGATGTGCTTTGCCAACTGCTTGTTATGCATTTCCATGAGGAGAAGGGGAAAAGCAAAGCAAAGGCAATCTTCATAACCACACCCAAATATTTGACTTGTCAGCTGAAAGCAGTTGATTTTGTAAGAAAGGGTTCATTTTGTAAGAAAGATTTAGCCAAATTTATGATGGTTATCAGTCTATCTTTATTTTAGAATGAGAATAATGTCATTATACATATTGCTTACAATTGAGTGGATGCAGGTCTAAATGGAAGGGACCAGGAATGGGGTTTGCAAAACAGAAAAAAGGTGTGTGTTGTGCCAGCAGGTGCTCCTTGGAGTGGGGCAGCAGAATAACCTCCTCAGTAAATCTGAATGTGCCCAAGAGACTGGTGAGCAAAGTATTATCTATATTAGTGGTAAGACAGCTCCACTTCTCAACAATTTACAGCAGCACAGTTCATGGAAAAGGCATAAGAGTGGCCCCTATTTCACAAATGGATACCTGGGAGGCAAATTAAGCATCTTGCCCACATTAAATACTTGAACAGGACCCATAAATTCACCAGGAATCAAACTTGCCCTAGCTTTCATACTTCTGCAGCCCTGGGAAGGTATTTTTAGTTGTTATCTTATTAGCTGGAGCTGTTGCAGTGTTAAGGAGCAGATGTAGGGTTCTGTCTCCCAGGGAGATCTGTTTTTCTCATGCTAGTTTTTCTGTTAGGATAGAAGAAAAGTCACTTCCTAATGAAATTACACAGTTCTCATTTGCATGCAGAAAAATATAATAGAAGAGTCCAAAGTAAATGCTATGAAACAAAGTGGAATCCTACAGGTAATCTAATTACTCAAGGTTTGGCCAAATATTACATCAGTGAAGATGGAATTTAGCAGGTTCTGAATTATCACTTAAACAGCAGCTAGAAAAATAGTACGATACCATCTCATGATGTCTTTGATTAGCTGTCACACTGAAATATCAGGAATAAAGTAATAATGGAGAGCTAATGTCAGAGCTTCTCAAAGCTACATATATTTAATCAGAATATCTGTTGAAGAATAATAAACCCCAAGTTATTCAAAGCATTTGTTGCCCAGTTCTTGACCTGCTGGTGTATTTTGAGCTAAATACATCTATTTCCACTTGTGCATGTCTCTAGAACTGAATAGTAAAAATCTAGCTCATACTAAAGAGGTCCAAGATCTTGAAGCAGGACAAAGTGGGTCCCCCAGTCTAATGCAGTGAACACATCTCGTACACACTGACAAGATCAGGCTCTTCAAAAAGGTAATCAGAGAATGGAAAAGGAGGTTGAAAGGGAAGTAACAACATCTTTTTTGAACATAAAGATAAGTTACAAAATTTATATACACCATCTCAAAAAGCCAGTGGTGTAATCTGTCTTTCAATGTCCCATAATCTCTCAGACAAATTGCCTCGGTGTTATATGACCTTGCTTTCTTTTAAGAATGTGTGTACACCAGAGCCACTATTGTTAGCTCTTACATTGGAGACAGATCTCCTCAGAATCATAGAATCATAGAATCATAGAATAACCAGGTTGGAAGAGACCCACCGGATCATCGAGTCCAACCATTCCTATCAAACACTAAACCATGCCCCTTAGCACCGCATCCACCCGTGCCTTAAACACCTCCAGGGAAGATGAATCAACCACCTCCCTGGGCAGCCTGTTCCAGTGCACTCCTCAAATAGAGGAAATTCAAATTCAATAGGGAAGTTTCTGGGTACCTGAAATAATCCACTCAGCCCAACGGGTGTTATACCAGAGCCTGTTACAGGAGATGCACAGTTGGGTAGTATTTAACTATCTGGCTTCTTTCCTTCACGGAAAACTACAAGTTCATTAGATTTACATCATCTGAATATTCTGCAAAGAATGCTGAATTTGGTGTCTACCTCGAAGTCCCACACAATGACTGAATCAAAGCTGGCAGCCAGATTTCCAAAGCACTAATCAAGCATTTTAACCACAAAAGCATCCTTTCCTCTGGTGTGAGAATAAGCCTTTCCTCTTATATAGGGGTATATGTACAAATCACCAAGGTGACTCTATAGCACTCACAAAGTTGCTATGGTGATTTCATAATTAAACATCACTGCAAATTGTCATCCATGATCCTCACACAAATAAATATATTTTAGAAGTATGTTTTTATTTTGGTAGGCTTTAGTTTATGTTTCAGTCTTATCACGCCTGCTGTAAGAGGTTTTTACGTGCCACACAGAATAAGAACTATTGCTTCAGTCACCTGCCTCACTCCTGATGAATGAACAACACCAGGGTCCCTGGATTTGTCATATAAGGAAAGTGTGTGGAAAAGTGCTCTGGGTGTGGGGATCATGACATGACTGGGGAAGGGAAGTCTCCATCTTTGTTCAAAACCACCTACCACACTTTCTAAGCTGCTGCTGAACACTCTGACTAGATAACTAGAAAAGCATGTGTATCTACTGTCTGGAAAGCTCAAACATTGCAGCTGCACCTCATGGACCTGGATAATTCAGCTTCCGTATTTTCCAAACATGACCACTTGCTCAGGGACCAAAGCTTTGATAGACAGGGCTCTGACTAGCTGCACTAAAAAGACATAGTGATGAAACCACCTTGAATTCCTCTCAATGCTTTTGATGACTGCTGCTTTGTTTCTCTTACATCCCACCACCCTTAACTGGTACTGGTCATAAGTAAGTTGTCTTCTTTTCCACGTTTCTTATCCCCTCTTTGTCTTTCGTTTGTCATTTCAACCAGAAATCAGCTCCTGCTATCCCTCAGGCTGCAGGGTCCGTCTGTCTAAATCACATCATATTTTCAGCCAAATACTTCCCTGCCTCTCCCATGTGGGTCTGCATGCTTCAGAAGAGTTCACCAACTTCCGTACAACTACATCACTGTTTTAAAGACTTCCAGCTGCTGGGATGTCCTAAAAAAACTACTGAATTAGGTGCCAAGAGTACTATATATCCTACAGATGAGTATTGTGCTCATCATCTCCTTGCACAATCTTAACTGTGCCTGTCACCTATTAAGAGAAAGAGTCATTGTTTTGTCCTCTTTTTATTGTGAACAAAGGGTCTGGCCCTTGCTGCAGTAGCGCATCTCTGGCCCAGAGTTCAGACTCCGTATAGATCCACATGCAGCACATGCCTTATACCCAGTCTGACTTCGGTGTCTGGTGCATGGTGAAACTGTTCACTGTAATCAGTTCTAGTTCTTACGACACTTGTCACATTACATCTCTGAAAACTTTGGATATAGAGTTATAGCCTGCTGTTTGCCATGCTTTGTTACACCCACAAATGCTCTCATAAACAAGAGCAGTCTTTGTGAGCAAGAAACTCAAGAATGTATACAAAGGAAAGAGAGATTTCTTTCCTATAGACAAGTCTCAAAAGGTATAAAAAGAAAGCAATTTTGCATGAACTGACTTCTACACAAATGTCTCAGTTAAACAATGAATGAAGGAGTTGCTGAATGGATGACCTTGTGGAAAACCTAAAACTACCATACTTTTGCTTTTATAAAATTAGCAAGAAGAAGCTACTTACAATGCAAACAATTTCTAAAAAGACGAAAAGAAAGGAATATTTTCTTCTGAAAACCTCATTTACCTTTTTTTTTTAGTGGTAATAGATAAGAAAATCAGAACTAATTGGGGGAGACTGGAGAACTGTGGAAATCAAATAATCTTTCCTTGAGAAGAATGGAGGAAATAGCTATTTTCTGTATGTGGAATATTACATACGAAACATAGATATATATGTATGTTTAGAAGAAAAAACCTCTTAATAGTTACAGCATAATATATACATAAATGGTACTTCTGCCATAGCTTATATCTCTCAGCCCTGGGGTACCCATTGAGATGGTATGTACAGGATCGTGTTTTCATTGAATTAAGACCGATGTAATTGTAAAAATATTATGACAAAATTCTGCTCCAGTGCAGGTCAGCCCTATTCCCTTCAGGAGAATGAAGTCTACTTCTACATCATCTCCAGAAAGTCACTGAGAGTAAGTAAAGGAGGAAAAAGGTCCCATTTCTCCCTTTAGCTACATGACATAATTGTGCTGGTAGTTGCTGACTTAAAGTCATTGAGTTTACCTCCCAAAGCACCACCTGGCAACCTAGGATGATTTCACTGTCCTCTTTTATAAAAGGCTGAGAGAGAAGGATGAAGGTGAATAGGCTCTTCAGGAAGAAGAGCCTAAACATTCCTAAACAGGGGTTTTGGGCACTGAACCTGCTGACTGCAGACAATCCAGCTTTTACAACTGTGCTGGCAGCCTGGGGAACCTGCAGTTAACTTGAGAAATGCATTTTGCATCCAGCTCTGGATTGGCTGTGCATTGTGGACGGGACAGGACTTCAAACACTGTGTATAAAGTGTGGAGAACATCTTAGGTGTTTGTTTATATCAGCAGCCTGCACTGCTGTTGACAGCTGCAGGCGTTTAAAATATACAACTTCCGAACAGAAATATATATAAAATTTACAGCATTTGTAATTAAGTTAGCAATGGAATTAAATTTTGCCTCAAGACTTGTTTCATAATAACTCTCCAACTGGCAGCACTGCACCTCCCTAAATTTTCTACCATCTGAAAAAAGAAATAATGAGTAGACGAATGGCATGACCTTCAAATATTGTCAGTGACTTGCAATCACATTATAGAAGTATACAAGGGTTAAGCAAATTTGATCCTGCCTGTCTCCTGCTGTGATGCAGTTTCTCTAATAGAGTATAATTTAAAAAAAAAGAAAGAAAGAATCATCAATACAGTATCGTACACACAGAAATTTAATCGCAGTGGCATCAAAGTCACTTTTATGCAGTAGTGTATATCACATGCAACACTAAATACGAGCTGTTGCTCACATGAGTAATGTCGTTCACAGAAACAATTCACTATTTTGTCTGAGGCTACCTGCCCAAGAAAAGATTCCCAGAATCAAGTCTGTGAACACTGATGGACATCTGGTTCTGTCACAACTGTAATATTCACATTATGACTATTATGTTAGACCAAGTGACATTAAGATTTTAATTTATTCGATTCTTTTTATTTAGGTGACATTTCCCAGATGAGCTGCAGAAAAACCTGTGATTGTTGGTAGTAGTTCGTTCTGGTTCCAGATGAATTCCTATACAAGCAAAAAAAAACAAAAACGAGAAGAGCTCTGATGAACACAAATGCAACTGAGTATTTTTGGTATAATTTATTTTTCTTCAGATTTGCTAATAACACCTAATTATAATAATAAATATTTTAATTTAGTCATGGCGTTAATCATCACCTTCATTCTCATCTCACGTCAGCTGTGACATTCAGATAATGCTTATGACTTCAGTGGAATAATTCCAGATCTACACTGACACTCCCAAGTAAAACAGCTCTATGTTAATACAACTGTAAAATACAATCCCCTTTCTCAGTTAAGCCCCACTGAACGGGATCCTTAAGATGGGAGAATTAAAGATTTGTGAAACTTTCCCCTGTTTTCCAGCCTTGTGTGGTACCCAAATATCTTAGTGCTCAGTAGGACTTCTTTACTAAGAACAAATTCTTTGTTACACATGTTGCTTTTTCTTTTTGTTATGGCTGACGAGAGAAATTGTTATGCAGAAAGTGAAAGGCTAAAAATAAAGGATAATAAAGTAAAAATTGAAAATTTCTAGAACTGTATTTCTGTCTAATAGAATAGGAAAGCTGCCCGCTATATGTTTATTTTTTTAAATCACAGTAGCTATTCTACTCTTTAAAACAAATCAGATAAATTAAGCAGTTTTAATTAAGCTTATCTCATTTTCTTATTCTGCTTCTCACCCACACTGTGAGGGAAGGTCTGAAAAGTAATTGCAGAGGAAAACCACGCTGCAAGAACAAATTCTAATTATTGCAAAGGGAAGTTAAAATATTTTATTTTAAAATGTACTTTGTTTTTTCCCTTTCTCTTTAATTTTGAGAATACTTTCTTATTACTGTTCATCCCTATTTTTCCCCTGAGGCAGCTTATGTTAGAGAAATGTTGATAGATGGCATATAGTTAGGGAAGGATAACAGCAAAATGAAAACACATGCTGGGGAGCTGACAAATACCACATTATCAGTGGTATAGAGAGGTTGCTCCTAGTACTGATAGTGCCATTCTTTACAGACTGGAGGGCAGGGGCTGCAGTTATCCCGGTTATCCCAGGGGCTGAACAGGGTTCTTTGTGTAAGCAGGGGTCTGCCCTTGTTTGCCTGCTGCGCAGAGATGTGCAGCCTTGAAATCACACTATTCACACTAATTCCACACCTCTCCAGACCGATGTATGGACATGGCTTTCTGGAGGGAGCTGTTGCTGTTGGAGGGGATTGATTTGGGCTTGGGGTTGTGTTGGAGAGGGAGGAGGGATGGGGTAATGCTGCCCAGAGCTTCTCTCACTTACAGCCTTTGCCTGTGGTTTATAAGTACACACTGCTTCGTGCCCTTGCCCAGTCTCCCCTGCCCTGGCAGTGGAGGAGTGTGGCTGGTACCCACAAGCTGGTGGTAGTTGTGCTGCCAGCACTGTTCACCTCATCCCAGCCTCTGCTGAACTAAGCCCAGCACATTCCTGGTCCCAAGCTCCTGTCCTCCTGCTGTTCTTCCCAAAGCAATGGTCCTTAGGGTGTTACCTGTCCCAAGCCCCATGTGTGGTCACTGTGCACACTGCTAATGGCAAGTCTTTGTTGAAAGTCTTTCTTCTGGAATGTAATTAGCATTGCAGAAATTAAAGCTGCTCAGGTGTGTGGTTTGCTATTGACATTTCACAGACATTTAGCTCCAAGGATAACTGCATATAAATTAATTTTTCATTTATTTTTTGATTTATTTATGATGTACTTTATAATAACCATATATTATTACAAAACATTATTACAGATGGTCTTTGTTATTGCTAAATAAGGTCTATATTAATATTTAATTTCATAACTCCCACAACAATGTGAAAGAGTAACTGAAATAATGATATATGATCCTAAGTGAGGAACAGCTTTGGTTTTCAACGGCGCTCTCAAAGGAGACGGGCGCTATCTATCAGTCTGCCTATAAAGTAAAGGAAACTAATAGAGGGATTCAAATCCCTTCTCTTCACTGTGGGTTCAACGTTCTGGAAAAGCTGGCAGAACAAAGACAAGGGCCATCATGATGCTAAAGAAATCATGCTTCCATTTTGCCTTATATTTCTTGGCTAAACTTGTTTTTTTGTTTCATTTTTTCCCCCCCGTGTTTCTTATAGAGAACTCCTCCCAGATAAATATTCAAATGTTTAATTAAGTAGATTTTAGCAGGAGGGTTAGAAAAAACTGCCGATGAATAATGGCAAAGAACTTGAGGTGATGTACCTTTTTGCAATGATGAATAAACCTTGCTTAGAAATGTCAGTGAATCTACGCAGACAACAGCATAGAAGTTGCCAAGAGTTCAGTGGGATCAGCTAAAATAGCAAGTGAGACCAGTCATCAGCTCTGCAAGCTGCCTGTAAGAGGTCTGCAGATCTCTCCCTTTGAGACTAGTGTTCCCTATTGCACTCATTTTGACTCAGCTTTTCCTCCTTTATTAGCATTATTTCCTGTTCAGATATGTCAGATAACGTCACTGCCATGCATGTTTGGCAATGCATTGAAAAACAATGCCCTCTCACCTCACTAAAATAAATAGCACAATGAGAATACCAGAGAGGCTTTGTCTTCTCCATGAGAAGAAACTTAAAAACTTGCAAAGGTCACTACACTTACTACCCTTCTTTCTTCTTATCAAAAAGTGAGATGTATTTATTTTTTAATGTGTCTCTATGTAGAAGACTTCTTAAGGTCTACTACTCAAATATAAACTAGTTAAAACTCACAAAAATGAGGAACCCCCCCTGCTTTTGTGACATTTGGTCTCTGAGGCAGAGCATTTCAGGCAAAATAACTGGGCTTTCAATATCTTCTTTTGCACCTACAGCAGCCAGCATGCCATGAGCCTTTAGCATGCCTCAAGGCTAGTTTGTCCATTGGACTCAGTCCGTTCTGGTCAGCTAGTTACTTGAGAGTTCATGGAAAATCTGAAATCGGGAAGAGCGGCAGTCCTGTGCAGCCCTGCACAGAGCTGAACTCCGTAGCATACTTCAAAACCATTGAGAAGTCTGCAAAATTAAGGCAGACATGCCAGCTGTGCCTTGCACAGTCAGGTCTTTTCCGATCTCCTGTTCTTGAGGGCAGGAAAGAGCACAAGCCCTGTTTGTCTGTTTGTGTCACAACCAATGCAATTTACTCAACAAGGCGTCTGGAGCTTTAATATGTACTTGACTGACAGTTTCGAGTACAATGTTTTTCTGCTGGCCAGCACAGAGAAATTGGATGGTGTAAGAAGCCCAGAGCTTTGGCAAGTTTTGCAGCAAGCTGTGCTTGCATTGGTGAGTTTAAATAGGTCTCTGCAAGGAGGCATCAAACACCATGCTTGTGTTTTTTTCCTCTCTATCTCCTATTAGATGGAAAGACAACACAGATGTTTTGCAAAGAACTCTGATCAAATTTAAAGATGCAAAATTGTAAGGGTGGCTCTAATTAATTTTCTGCATCTGTTTAAAAGATTTCTTTATATTGCGGCAATGTGCAGGCTATTCTGAAGTGAATGGACCAAAATTGCCCACTGAATTCTGCTGCATGAAATGAATTTGGCCTGTTGTGATGAGCATCTGTACTGATGATATAATTTTATTGAGTCCCCAGATAAAAAAATATTTTCCAGACGATATTACTAGGAAGTCTGATGCATTTTTGTTGTTTATTGCTGTTGTAATTTGTCCTAATTCATATTGCGCTAGTGGAAGACAGAGTATTTTCACAGACCCCATCATATCTGTAGTGTTTATGGAAATATATTAGCTGAATCTAATCTACTTGGCTAGAAAAGAAATGTTTTAATCTTGCTTCAGTTTACTGCTTGATTTTGGCTGGCGACTAACCCCCGAGGCAGAATGCCCTGGAGGGCATGGCTTGCAAGAGCTCAGCTCAGAGAGTTCGGGTGTAAGATCTGCCTGAGAAACTCTAAATCAAACTGGGAATCACCATTTCAGGCAGCCCAGTTGCAGGGAGCTGTAAGTGCTGCTCACACAGCCTGACCGATTGCACCACTAAAAATGTCCCTGTTCAATCTAGACACGGCAAGTGCTCTGACAGACAACATCACCTTATATTTATAGCATTTAGGACGCCATACACTGAGAAATAGTCACTCATGACAAGTTTCTGTGACACTGTCCTACTGGCAATATCATAAACTTAGACTGGCAGAAAGGTAATCAGGGAAGATTTAAGTCTGTGTTCCTAGCAAAGGCTAGCAAAAGAAAATTTTTTTTTTGCATGATTAACAAAAAATTATTATGTTGATCTACAAGCAGGTTTTCCCCGTTTAGCAACCTGGCTGGTTATAGAAGTTCTCCTTAGTATGTTGGAGTATTTGGGCTGTATTGAAATAGTATCTTGACAGGCAAGTCTGATGCTGAGATTGTAATAATTTATATTGGCCTGGGAATAGTACAGTAATTGTTGTGAGAAGACTTAAATGTGAAATGTGGTTAGTTGATTACAGGGTTTTTAACTGGCAGCTTGTGGCTCCGTTGGGATCCATGGACTACTTTAGAACATCAGCAAAGATTAGGTAAGGAAAAGAAGCAGTACACTAAAATTTACTAGATCAGATTCCACATCTTTAGACATCTGAGATGCTGTGGCCAACAAGAAAAAGATTTCACGTTATAATAAGGGATTCACATTCTTCACAAATATTTAGGAAAATATGTTTACATTGCAAAGTAATTACAGACAGTTTAAATATTTTAAATTGCATTCCAGGCATTTATAAATTCATGTTTGTAGTTATTCTAACTCGATATTTAGTTTTCAAAAGCTACTGTCTTCGTCCTGAAAGACAGTGTGATAGCCCTTTCTGTAGTAAGATTCCATGGTGTAATTCAAACATGACTAAGCAACATCTCTTTGCTGGGGGAGGAGGTGGGATCAAGAAGAGGGGATCATCGTACTCTGGGCAACCTATTTTTTAATCCAAACAGAACTACAGGGGTTAATGGAGGAGGTTTATATAAAAAGCACAGATAAATGCTCTTGTTCTTAAAATGCCACAAAGTTTCACTTGAGGTGATCCTTGAAAATCAAGAGAAAAATAGCAACGGCTGTTTTGCCTGGAGCTGGAAAGTCAGTGTTCCGAAAAAAAGTGTCAGGGAAAATGAGGAGGAAAAGAGGGAGGTGGAGAGAGAGAAAACTGCAGTCCAACTGCTTTGGAGCCTGCAGTGCAAAGTCTCTCAAAGCCAGCGCCGTGCATGGCTACTAAAAAAAATCTTTGTCGTGCGTTGTTGGAAAAATATATTTTCATGTGTGTGGATGCAAGTAGGAAGTCATTTACTGCCACTGTGAAGGCAGCCTTGCTGAGCAAGTGTGAGGGAGCCTCCAGAGCAGCTAGGAGCAGCCGTGCTTCACTGCTTTGCAAGTTCATTAGGTAAAGGATGCTGCAAGAGTAGCCAGTATGAAGACTCTTGCAGCTGAGGTCTGCTTTGAGCCAAATGCATTGCTAAGAATGCTAAATTTAGGTTCTTGAGTGCAGGAGAAAACCAGGCGTGAGAATTGCTGTGCATGGGTCACTGCTTTGTGGATGCTGTGTGGTCTGAGCTGCAAATGGCAGAACAACCTGCTGTACATTCCTTTTGAAGCATCCAGTTGAAACAGAAGAGTTAACAGGGACTAACAGTGCTGGGGTTAAACTGTGCTGCAGTCATGCATTAGCTTGTGCCACTTGTCATGGGGAGAGACAGCAAAGGCACTAAACAGATGCTGCTACAAAAGGTCTTAGACATTCCTCTGCAGAGGGTTTTGATGAAGAGGGTACAATGTTTTCTTTCAAGGCAAAATGAACTATTAAGCTTTGATTATTGTGGGAAAAGAAAAATGTTTATCACCATCTTTTTTCCTCTTCATTTCATCAAACTAATGTGAAATTTCTGTATTTTGTCAAAAATTAGGATGACTGCACTCATTCTGAGGATGAAAAATCTGCTCCGCAGTTACTGGTATATTGACAAAAGAATAAAAGGTTGAAAGCTTTTGCAGCAGAAATCTTTGCAGTAGTTTTTTGTTTTCAAATTAACGTATGCTAAAGACCTTGAATAAAAGAAGTTTTCTCTGCAATACTCACTTTCCTGTGCTCTAGAGTTAAATCAGCAAGCTGATTTTTTAGCCAGCTTTACCTTTCAGCATGGAACCAGCTCTTCCTAAGCCCAGAATCTGCTGAGCAGCACTGTTGGGTTTACATTTATAAAGCACTCTTTGTGATCAGGCTTCTTTAAAAGAAGAAATGACAGCATAGCAAGTTAGGGACATTTATTCAGGAATACAGGAATATGGAGCATCACAGCCTATAAATTGGGGCTCATGAAAACACAAGGGTTTTGTCCCTTGCCTTGGTACACATTGAAATGCCAAAATATTGGCTTTTTGGCTGACACTTTCTTAGCAGCTTCTAGGAATTACTGATGGACCCGAACTTCTCTGAGTTAAGAGAACAGTAGTTAGTTTCACTAAAAAAAGGAATAGACACAAAAAAGTAGGAAGAAAAGGCTGCACAATTTTTGTCTTTTGCCCTTTAGTCAGTCAAGTGCAATGGATACGGAGAGATGTGGAGAAAGTATCTATAATACTGTGGCAATAAATCTGTGTTCAGATACTTCCTAAAAGGTTCCAAAAATATCCTAATGTCACCATGATTTTGAGAAGACTTCCCTAGCAGGTTGTGAGGTCCCAGCCCAAACCCTGTCTTGAATCTGTGGGATAACATTTCAGCAATCACTGCTGTTTGCACAGGTGTAATTATATATTCCAGCAGACACCAGAGCTGAGTTTTCTCCTAACCCCAAAGTTTCTTTTCAAACTTGTCCGGCTCCACAGCATCCTTAAAATATTCCTTGGGACTATGGAAGCCTGCACTGACAGGCATCCATGATCTGCAGTGTTAGTAACATACTTCCCATGGCAGCGTGTATAGGTCTCCGGACAAATTCTTGGAGCTTCTGGACTCTCTCAACTTGAAATCAGACTTGTGTTTTGCATCAGATTTGGAGTTATCAATATATTTAGTTCAGCTGCATATATCCTACAGAAGCTACATTCCATGTTTTTGAAATTTGGCTTTGTACTCTCAGTAGAACGAACAACCGCACAAACCAGTGGGACAAAGGTTCAAGGGAGACATCGTAGCTGACAAGCACAATGTGGGAAGAGTCCAGAATGACTAAAGAGTGATGTGCCAATGAATTGCTGGTTTTCATGAATGCCCCAAACCAGAAGAATCCCAAATGACGTCTGTGAGTACAATCATTTGACCCAGCCCACAGACACAGATGGGTATTCAGAAACACATGCCAAAATGTTCAGAAGGCAGATGGAGAAGAAATTAAATGATATTAGCTAACTGAGTCTGAACAGAGTTGTGGAAAGTTAGCTTTGCATATCCTTGATTTCAAACCAATGTGTTCTCCGGCTTTGTAGAGATTTGCAAAATAAAATGATGAGAAATTAGTTAATCCTTCATTTTTACAGGTTACTGTAGCAATACTACTTGTACACTAATTGCTTTGGGTGCTTTTCCAGAGTTTCTTATCTTAGGTAGGAGCTGCTCAGTGAGATATCATCATAGTGTTTATTCTAGTTCTCAGTGCCATGACGGCAACAATGAACATGACCACTAAAAGCAAGCATTTTAAGAAGAAACAGAGGGGAAAAAACCAGTCTAAAATGTAAAGCCTGTCTCTTTTGCACTTCAGGGACCATTTATGACGATTTTAAGCGTGCTACAGGATCATATGTTGCACTGTCCCCACCAGCATATCTCAGATGAAGTATTGTGAGAAAAGTCTCATCCCCTCTTTTGTTTTGTTCAAGATCCTCTTAATGGAAATGAGTGACCTATTTTCAGGACTAGCTCAAATTATTTTAATAAGGACTTGGTATAATAGTTGCTGGACTGCCTGAAAAGGAGAGGATGACAGTTCAGTTATCAGCTGCTTAATTGCCCTAATACTACTGTCATCCCTCTCTCCTTCTGCAGGAGGTGGCACGTTGTGGAGAAGGCTGTTTTCTTGGGCAAGAATCCACTGCTCTGGCAGCAAAAGGGGTCTCTGATGACTGGCTACACTTATACTGTCTCCACAGTACTATACAGACATCCCAGCTAAAAAGGAGTCAAACAGATTCAGTACAGTATTTAAAGAAATATCAGGGAGAAGCTATTAAGTGTAGCAAGCCACCCTGAGACCTACAGAGGAGGACAGAGTTAGTAATTACTTTTATTTTTTTTCTTTTCTTTTCTTTTTTTTCCCCTAGAAACGCCCCTTTCTGGAGTACAGTCTTCGCTGCCAGAGATTTTAACTTCTGAGACCACTATGATCCCCTGCATGATATAGACATCAAACGTCAAACACTCTTCTGGAGTTTCTTGAATGATTTGGATTTTTTCTACTTAAAAAGATTTCTGCTCCTCCCCCTCAACTGCTTCCATACCTTTTTCCTAAAATTTCTTATGACTTAGAGAAAAGCTTGCATCGTTTTGAAATTACTGGAGCAAATTGGTGGCGTTAAGGAGACACGTTGTAGCTTCTACTGAATCCACAATGCAGGCACAACAGGTCATTTTCTTTTAATCTGCAGATGCCACTTCACTTGATTGCACACTCCTGCCCACAAAACCATATTTTCTCAAGATAAACCAAAGGGGTTTGGTATCAGGGTGACATTCAAATTTGCACAGGTACAAATGCTTCTTTCTGGAACTAGTGAGTGCCCATAACAAATAAAAGGAGAAAGAAAGGGTAGGAGATTGGAAGAGAACTCAAGATTTTTTTTTTTCTCTACAGTGATCCATATCATTAGCAGCAATTTTATTTTATCTTTTCCTGAGCTAACAGTACTTCAAAGTGTATCTTATCCATCCCTCTTGTTTATAAGGTACAATGAGCCAAATGTATTTCTGTTGAATTCTGTTTGTATGGAAAGGATGTGTTTGGCCCATTGCATATACTCACATTGAGAAACCCAGCCCATAAACAATCCTGCAGATTCATGAAGCAGAGACAGAAAGGGTAAAAGAGGCTTCTTAAAACTTTGTGCTGTACCTTTCCATGTTGGGAAACATGAACCTTTCCCACTTGCTTGTGATAAATAGGCATATACCTCAATGCAGGGTGTGAAATCACTCACTGGTGACTGCTTTTATCTTTTTTCTCTTGCCTGTAATTCTCCTCCTCTTGGGCTATTAGAAGCACAGGAGCCGTCAGATGCCTTTCGTGGGGTTATCTCTTTGCTTCCAAGCAGGCTGAGCTGTAAGTGCAAGGTCTGGTTCATTGGCTCATTAGAACCTACCCTGAATCTGCATCTTTGCCTCCTGGGCAGAGAGCTCCTGCGTGGGCACCAAGCCCAGCACTCTTCAGCTGTGGATTTATTCAGCCTGGATGAAAACTCATTCTAGCAATTTTCATGTGCCAGTTACGTATTTATTTATTATCCAGCTTGTTTTATGCCTTTTCTGTTTCAGCATCTCAGCTCTAAGGTGGGTTATACAACTTTCATTAAAAGTATGAAGAAATTCTTACTTGGCAAATTGAATCAGAGATTTAATCTCAAATGACTACAAAACCAAAAAGAGTAAATCAAGCGTAGTTAGCAGATTTACCTTGTTTTATGTAATATTTATCTTGGAATAAACATTTCTACTCTGTCATCAATATATTGCTTTGAACTTATTTTGGTTAAAAAGTTCCGTAGTAATAAATGTGTCTGTCTGGATTTGCACCTTGATGATTTTGTTTCCTGGAGATTTATTCATCCCCTTCCTGCACTCATACTCCTCAAGAATGTGATGGGCTTGTGACTAATTTGTATTCATTATGGTGCAATTGTATAGGATCAATATGGAACATCAAGAAGAATCATTGACGTGAATTTTCATTAGTTTTGATAATCATTAAATGCATTTTTTTGTGTCTTCCTTTTTTTAATATAACTATATGTCATAGCTTGGATGTTTTTAAAGGAGTTAGGTGAGTAGAAAACAAAAAAGATATTTTCTCCTCTGCGTATTTCTGTCTAACAATTACTCAGTTATAATAGTTTATTATCTTCTCCTCTGCTTAGGACTCAAGGTGTGCACTTGGTACTTTTAAATGGAACCTTACTCTTAATCTCTAAACAGAGACATAGCAGGATTGATTCAAGTAAATCCCCGAGAAAGAATTACAGAATTTGAGATCTTAAAAAAATCTGTATCTATTTATACATCATTTGTGGTTTCTTTCTTTTATATACATCAAGAGTAAAGAACTACACTGCCATAAAATGTGGAGACATGAGTAATTTTTCTTATTCTCTTTTCTTTGCAAGGGGCTTTCTTATCTGTACAGAATTACCTCTGATAAATTCATTTAACCGAGCAGCACAATAAATTGGCAGGATAGAATTATATGATACTCATCAAATCATCTCCAATGTGCACGTAAAGATAGTGCAGAACTTTACACAAGTGCCACGTGCTTCATGTTTGATGAAAAATCTTTGCTCTGATGAAAATAAATAGAAGTTAAAAACTAGAAGGGGATTTAAATTCAGATGCAATGCTGGAGAAAGATAGTACAATCTTCCACTAAGGAGATTTCCACTGGCTTTTAATCAGCGTGTTCTTGCCCCTTAGTGTGAAGTGGTCCAGCGATGCTGCTTGAAGGGCATCCTCCAAGTTTGGGGTTGGAACTGGAGGAAAACAAAGGGTTTTGGGCAGAATGCCTTCTCTGTTTGTCTCAAAGTCTGCCCCTTATCCCACTATGAGTGAAGCAGCCAAACCTAGAGACCCAACCAAAAGCCTGTTTAAATCTATTGCAATATTCTGAGCCATGCCCCAGGCTCAGAAAAAAAAAATGCACTGCCTGAATAGGCAATTTTTCTTTAGTTTTATTCTTTTTACATTATTCCAGTGATCTTTACTTCAGAAAAACTGCTTTCCTGGTTTAACAGTTGACATGTGAAAGGCAGTTTCATGCTGCCTAAAGTCTAAAAGGGCTCAAATAAATGCAATATTGATATCTTTAAAGAAAGGAAGATGTAAGCGCAGTTCCTAGGGGATTCTGTTTGATTTTTTCTTCTGTGTAAATTTCTGTGTAGTTTTCACATGAACCCTATAGCTTATGTCATTCTTAAGAGAGGTAAATTCATTCTAACTGATAATAATTATTTTAATCTAAAGATAGTATATAAATATATAAACTGTGACCTGACTGCTTTGATAAATTTTCAGATAAATTCACTTTGAAGTAGGCAGCATTGTAAGTGTCAGGTATATTCAGAACCATAATAAAGGTGCGGAACAAAATCATAACAATTTTCAAGAAGATTAACAAGAAAATTATCAGCTTAACAGAATTTTCACCCACTCAGCTGCGCAAGTGCCCAGACGTTTACCCTGCAACACTCATTGATGCTTTAATCTTGAGCACCAGCAAACAAAGCATTTCAAATCAGGCACGTTTGGCGTTCCTTTTTGTGGTCAGTTGTCACTTCTTTACTATGATGGCAACTAATAAATAGATACTTATTAGTTATCAGACTCCTAAGACTGTGGCTGGATTCTAATCCTGTGTACTTTCAAATTTCCCTCTATTTTTTAAAATACTCTTTCTCATCTTACTTCCCTTAAAATAGTCCTAGCAAAACAAAATCACTACAAACCAAGCATCTCAGTAACCAGATCATGCAAAAGCAACTCAAAGATATCAGTCAGTATGAAAATACAGAAAAAATTAATTATCACCACCATTTTATTAGCTCATTTTTGTTAGCTGTGATTTCTGTGACATACCTAAGCTCCAGTCTATACAGGAGGTACTATCACAAGCCCTGTTCTACCTCAGAGCACAGCATTTGTGTGAGCTGGGCCAAGCCAAACCCAGTACCATTGGTAACCTAATAGAAACAAAAAAGGACTTACTAATCATCTAAATTTCATGCAAGTATCACCCTTCCACACTCAAAATTCAAAGATTCTATTGTGACACTGTACGACCTGTTACAGGAAGAAGAAAAAAGGCAAGAGGTGGAAACTATCAGTGGTGCTACTGTGCAAAGAATGGTTCTTTTGTGAGGTGTATTTATAGGTATTTTCAATATTTATTTTCACACAGGTATTTTTGTGGACTACAGCAAGGTTAGAGAATTTAAAATCATACTAACAGACGCAATGGCAGAATGGTAGAAACCATCGTAGTGTGGTAATGTATATGCACAGCATTTTTCACAAGACAACTCTTGTTCTCTCTCAGCCATTATCTAGGGCGATAACTCCAGGGCTAGAAGACCTCACTGATTCATCTAAAAATAGGGTATCCACTATGTCAATGCAGTTATCAGTTGTTTCCACATGCGGAACTCTACCCTAACCTTACAGCCAGAGAGCTTTGTTTAGATATGTTGGCCTCTGAGCGCACACAATGCCATTATCAGCTTTCATTCAACCAGAGCGGTCACCCATCGATGTGTGGAACTTGCTAATGGGGACTTTACCAGTGGTCCAGTTGTCGATAATTACACCCTTTTGACCAACACATATTAAGTGGATTATGCTGTTGGAGCCAAACAAGTGTACTGGATGAAAATCACTTTGCAGCTGAACAGTACAAAATCTCTAAAATTATTACAATCACTGGGAGCTACAGCCAAAGGAATTCAAACTATCTGCAAGCTGATCTAATGCAGCTCATGCCATTCCTGATTTATTTTCTTTGTCTGTATATTTCACCAGTCTGGTCAAATTTCATCATCACCACCACTTTTAGTAGACATTAACAAAACAGTGCTCGCTTCTACTCCCTCCTCCCACTGAAAGCAGATGAATGACAGCTGCAATATAGCTCTGCTGGGAAGTCACTTTCCAGAAGTACAATGACCAAAACAGCTTTTAAAAAAGTACGTGAGCCTGGCTTTATTCTGATTCAGACTCAGGCAGGAGCTGGGGAGGATGGCAAATAGGAGAGCAAGGAGTCTCCTGGGACTGAAACAGGCTGTGTTAAATTGGACATGCTCAGCAAAAAGCAGGATTCAACTCAGTAGGGAGCAATGCAAGGCTTTACACACAGGCAGGAGTAGTAATTCTTCAGAAAGGGTTCTTGGATGTTAATCACAAGCTGGACTGGAGTGAATAAAGTTGTTTGGCTGTGGAAAAGGCTCAGCACCACCTTCAGACCTCTGAATTGAAGTAATCCTGCAAAGGTATACTGCTGCATTCAGTTTTGAGAACAACATTTCACAAAAATACACATCTGCTGGAGAGTTCAGGAAAGACGAAATAGCCTGAATGAAGGACGTGACCTAGGAGGAAAGACCAGTGCATGGTGTAGTAGATTTGGGTCAGTCATGTCAGCACAATGAGATCCCAGATCTCCATTTCAGGTTGTTCTGCCCCCAGCCCTTGACATTCCCATTGCCTCTTTTGAGAACTTTATGTATGAGACAATGAAGAGTAGAATAATTCATACTCCACAGCTTCTGCAGACCATATGAGAAATAAAAGGCTTATATTACAGGAAGATGAAAGTTAGACATTATGTAATCTTTCTGAATAGAAGTTCAGTGAAGATTGCCTGGGACATGAGTTTTTAGAAAATATATTGAGATTAGTATCTTTCACCATACAAATATTGCTATTTGCTTATACATTTTGCCTTTAAAATATATATGTTATATAATTACATAGTAAACCAAATCAAGGTTGATAAATTTATATTTATACTTATATTTATAAAATGTAAAATACAAAATACAAATATATCAACTGTAAAAATGTTACTTGCTACTCTGGTAAAGAAAGATTTTTGCATCTTTGCAGACCTATTTTTCTATGATTTTTCGATGTTCTTTATGACATAGTCTTTCCTGTAGGTATTTGAAGATGATATATATATTATGCCTCACTGCTATCTTCCGTGGTTTCTCTGAATTGTATCTAATTCACATTGTTAATGTCTGATATAAATCTTTGTTTGCTCAGAGGAGTTCAGGCAAGTAGCTAAAAGAAAACGTATTTAAATGATGCCTGAAGGAGATGGCAGAACTTACGCAGTCTATAAATTAGTCTTATATGAGCCCTCGTTGGCTGTAGAAATATCCTTACTTCGTCCTTATGTCTTAGCTCAGATCTTTTAAAATGTTAAATCCAGAAACTCTTCATCAGTTATGGATATTTCTGAAACTCATAACATGAAATTTTGTTGGCATAGAAAATGCAAATCAGTCAAATAGTTTTTTCTTACTTAAGGTTGATATCTTCATCTGAATATTTCATGCACTTAGAACAGCTGAATGATATAATTTTTTTTTTTTCAAGAAGTATGAAAGAAGTTGAGATGACTAAATGTAATCTTCTGCTTTTGTTTTGCCTGCCTACCTATCTTAAGGCCGACTGGTTCCCAGGAAATTTTACATATCAAGAGTAAAACTGTTGACTTCCATACGGTTCTACCCTTGTAAAAGATTCAAGAACGAGGTCAACCGAATTTAGAAAGATTTGACCACTGGTGCTCTCATAGCAGGCGCAATGGAGTGAGGAGTCTGCCTCGACAGCTGCTCTGCTGTACCCCCTACCTGATAATATTTATGTATGTTAGTAATTTTTTTCATGAAAATAATAAAGGTGAAGCCAAAGAGTTCTATTGCTGGCTATTTTTGTTAATGGAATAGCTATCTCACTGACTTGCAGTATATTGAAAAATCATTTGTAGTCAGAAACCTACATTTATACATGCTGGAAAGCACATTCCCAAGGCAAATGCCATGTTACAGCCATTGCAGAATTAACATATGCAGCCTGTAGGAATGCTTTATTATAAATATTGTACCTAAATACAGATAAGATTCCATGTGCATGTGTTGTGTATATCAACTACATAATTTTACTTAGTACAGGGAACTATATAACTGGGTCTGGCTGCCATATAATTACTTTGTAATTCAGTAAGGGTGTACCTAAATTAGGTCTTATGAATTTGAAGTTATAATTTGCTCCAAGTTCTCTGGGTAAAGCTGATAGGAAAATGCAAAATGTTGCTTTTTGCATAATTTCTTATTACACGCATGTTCTCTCAGTCATCACACTTCACACAGCCCTGTACCTTATTCTAAACATGCAAATCAGGATTCCTGCCAATCTCAATTCATTTGTCAGCTGAGACTAAATGTAAAAAAACAAAACCAAAGCAAAAACAATTTTTGATGCCAGGGTACAATAAGTGCATTCATTACTGGTCCTACAGAGAGCCATATGAATACAAAACAGGCTCAGATCACAATCAGCTTCTGCATCCCAGGGATAATGAAAATCGATGTTTTGTTCTTAAAAATACATCCAGGGTCTACTTATTTTCATGCATTTGTTGTTGTCTCATTGCGATCTAAAATCTTGAACCTCCAATGTGACTGTTTTACACTAATATACATTTTTGTCTAGACAGAACTTTAGGCCACTGGGGATGGACACAAGGCAGGGCCAGGGGAAGGTTTTGGGGATGGCTGAGGTGTGGGATGAGAGGTGGGAGGGCTGGAGATGTTTGGTGAATTTTTCGGGTTGCAACTGGTGCCCAGGATTTATCTTCTGCAAATGAACTTTACCTCATTTGTTAGATCTTGGAGCACCAATTCCCTGTAGCTGCTCTTTGGTCATTAGGAGATGCCCCCTGTCCCCATCAGCATGAGGGTTTCCTCAATATTATGTACTGGAACAGGACATAGCGCGCAACATTAGAAAGAGAAACATGTTTCAAAGACATTGTTTTCATCACTAAGTTGGCCCCGTATATGGATGTGACTTAAACAGAGCCCTTGAGCTTCATTGGAAGGTAGTTTGTAGTAAATTTTATCTTTAATTTTTATTGATATTAAAAAGCACAAAGTAGGAAATAGGAGTCAGTTTCTTGTTGCCTTAAGCAATGCCAAAGCTGAACCTTTCACGAAAGTGATGGATACTTCACTGCCGGGGCGGGGGGCATAGGGGAAAACATCACCTGAAGAAAATACATTTAAAAACACAGACTTACTTTTGTGTTCTTATGCTGATTATCTAATACATGAAGTGAAGTATCTGAGAGGTAACAACTAGGAAATTAATTTTTTGAGAGTCTGATTTAGTGATTTTTAATCTGTGCTACTACTGGCATTGAAAAAAACGGCACTGAGATTTCTGACTCTTCACAAACTACTCAGTGCTTCAGAACTCTGAAAATGTCTTGTCCTGAAGGAATTTAATTGGGAATTAAACAGCTGGAACACCAAAATAAAGAACCACTCCTGTAGCAGTCCGTCCATTATAAATTCACATTAAAATGGTTATTAAACCCACTCAAGATTACTCAGATCTTTTCCCTTATTTGGCTTTGTCAGCTATTTAAAGCTGGTTTTGCCTTCTTAACAGCTTAAACCTTGGCAAAAATCCTTCCAAATATAACCATGTGCAATGGTAAATATACAAAATTGCCTACTTTAGCCAGAGGGTGATGAGAGACCAAAGAGAAGTGGAGGAAAAAGCAGTTTAGATGTTGTGTTGGAAAACCTCAACACTCATCCTGGCAAAGGCCTATCGGGGGCTGCTTTGCAGGAGCCCGTGTGAGGTGCAGAGCAGTAGTGCTGTATGCAGTTTATTAACTTGTCTGGAGATACCTGAAAACACAAGCCCTCACACCTTCTGCTATGTTAATCACACATCCCATGAACAAGATTAAGCGCATAAAAGAGCAAAAGGCCCTGCCTGGTAGCGTGCAGTATTTCTCATGTTCCTGTTCCCTGGCTGGAGCTCTGGGGGCTGATGCTGTGATAATAAACTGAAAACTTGTCCCTGCAGTAATCCACTCCCAAATCATTACAGTTCTTCTGCCTAAGAGAGGTGGATATTCACTCTTAGCATAAAAGAACATTTAACTTTCAGTTTAAATTGAAAGAAATTGGATTAGTGAGTCACACAAGGAGGATCTTCCTATTGTTAGAGGTAAATTTGCTGGGTTGCTTGCTCATTAACTTGATCTCTTTGAAGAAGTTTGCTGTTTTAATCCTCTAAACTTGTCTGAGGAATGCGTGGTTGTAGTTATGGATTTGGCACTGACGTTAAAAGCTTTCAAGAAACAAAATGTAAGTGGAACAAGTTTTTTACCTTTAAGAAAATCTCTTGGAGATTTTTTTGTGTAACACACAGAACACAAGTTTTTCCCAGTTGATGTTGGCAGTGATAAAATATCTTGAGGCTTTACGGAAACCAAGGGCCCTATTTACTAGTGAATCACTACCATCTTTCTATAAGGAATACAGCGTATATGCTGGTATGTCTATCTTCTACACACACTCTGCTTCAACTACTTGTCAGTTTGGCACAGGCTCTCTTTCTCAGTGAATGAGAGAAATTTACCTCTGGACAGCTCGTGATTTGGCCTAAAATTATTATTTGTGCAATTAATACTTTCAATAAAAATGTCCTGTGTTTTAGCCTGTGTGTGAGCATCTTTTCATTTTGTGTTTTACAAACATACATTTGGTGGTGCTCCATTCACCAGAGACCTTGCAAAATTTGTCCCTGCTCCTGTGAAGACTCACACTCTGCTTTTCTTTACATATTCTGAATAGTCCCACTAAGCCTATCAAGACAATCAAGATTTATAAAATGGAAGGCAAATAATATATACACTTTGTGTATGTGTGCGGAGACATATGTAGGTACCAATCTAGATCAGCAAGTGAATGCATACGGAGAGTTGTTTTCTGATAACATAGTTGTCAAATTTCTGAGGTTTGTTCCCTGCCTCGGCTCTTCTTTCCCTCCAGCAGCACATAGCTGGTCAGCCCAGACTGTGGTACGAAAGAGGATGTTTGGAGACCTTATAAATGAGTTCAACAAGAACAAGTCCTTAAGGAAAGACATGTAAGAGGTGCTGTGTCAATTTTTATGATATGTGCCCCAAGGCAGCCTCTGGCTGTAATATCCCGTGGCTTCAAAGATACCAGATACAAGTGTATTTTAAAAATGAGTTTGTAACTTTATTTTTATACAATCCTATTGAGACAATGCTGTCTGGACTCTTTCCAGCAGCATAGCAACTTTCAGTATTCCTGCAAACTACCCAACAAATGTCTTTTACCAGCCATCCAGACCTCTCAAAAAAACCCATTGGAAACAACCAGTTTCAGAGAGTAGTGACATAGGCATCACTTTGGTTTTCACATCACATTTCCCTCACACGGGAGTTTAGAAAGATTTACTTTGTTTAACATTACAGAAAGATTTTCATAATGTCCTGTGTGGAGTTTATTTCTGTGCAAGCATAATAATATCTATACTTTAAAATTATTTTAGGTTTGCTTAACCTTGGAGGGAAGGTAAAAGGGGAAAGCAATGTTATTCATGCTTAGCTACACTGACAGCGAGGTAAATAAAATTTATTTGCCTTCTCCCCTTTTGAGATTTCCCAAGCTGCCTCCATCAACTCTCCCTCATTCTTTTTCATATTTTATCTTTAGTTTTAAATCTTACTCTAAATGACAACATTAGCTCTCTAAACTACTCAGTGATATCAGTTTTCCCCCAAAGACTTCCCTGAGGCTGATTTATATAGGCTGCAGTCGTCCCTCTTTTTTTTATGACTTACTTTGAACAATATCCTCACTAATGACATTTCCCCAGCAATGATGCACCAGGGAAAAGCCTGGAATAAGAAGTAGGAATGATGAATACAGCCTAAATGGATGGAGGAGGAAGTGCTACAATTTGCTCATGTATCACTCCATAAAAACTACAACTCTTCCCATCTACCATAAAGATGGAGCGCTATGCTGTGATATTCTCAGACAGATATATCAGGCACACTATTGCATAATACATTTTTTGCGTCCTTACAAAAAAGATGCATGCCTAAGATTACAGTATTTGTTCTGTGTCTGTCTAGATAGCCTGATAAAAAAGCTTCAGCTAAAAGAAAAGACTGAAATAATCTTGAGATGAAAATGCAATAAATAACTTCCTGCAATGAGAGCAGACAATATGCAGAGGCAGGGTCGTTGCAGTTTGGCAAAAGCAATCATGAGAAACACCCCCAGCAAGCCTTAACCCCAACTACTTCTCCTCTCCTCCAAGAACTGTATTGGTGGATGATTTCTTTCTCTCCTCTGCCTGTTTGCTGAGGGATAGACCCTGAAGCCACAGCTATTTTTAAGGGGAACAAGAAGGATATGCTTCTTAGTGAAGCCTGTTCCCTGTATACATAATGTGGCCCTTGAATGCTACTCATATTTGCTTCATAGCCTGGCCTCTGAAAAATACACTCATGCCTTTCTTTCTCCCCTTGACTCTTACCAGGATATAACAGCTGCCACTTGCCCCTGCTCACAGTCAATAGATAAAGTCACAGCTGATGTATCAACAGAATGAACTTTAATTCAAGCTGTGAGCTCTTTCGCGCATGCACGGCCAGCTTTGCTGTAATGACTTCTAGTTTAAAACTTTTACTTAAGAAGGAAGCTGTGAGGAAACTGTCCCTATGAAGTTCTCTGAAGGTGATACACAACGTTATTGCCTTCCTTGTTTGCAGTCAGATTGCAGAGCTTCTTGGGGTAGAAAGCATTGCAGATGCTGACAGCCAGAGATTGAGTGAGAGGTGCAAATAATCCATTTTTGGTTTACTTCTAATACTGACTTCTTGTAGCTGGAATTTAATCCATTTGAATTCATTGACAACAGGAACTATGCTGAACTATCACATGCCTGCACCAGGAGAATTTCTGGGTTACTTGGCAATGTCACACAAGATAATAGAAAATGTCATTTTTACTTAGCCTTCACAAGATGCCTTATAGAATGTGCTAGCATTACCTTTTTATCTTCACCTCTCAAACAACATATATATCTCAAAGCTATGAAATTCTATTTAGGATCCACCTAATGTAGAAAGCTAGGAGAAGTGAACTTGAGAGGGAATTGCTCAGGACCCTTTAGGTTCCCCCTGAAAAATGGAGACTGCCCAGGCTGCTCAGGTAGGGGGAAATAACTGAATGGATGATTTGCTCCCAGTGGAGCTTGACTAACACAAGCCAAGCCACACAGCTTTTTGGTGAAATGGCTGCAGGGTTACATCCCATGCAGTCATGACAAGCCATGGAGAGGCTTATTTTCAAGATAGAGTCTTAAAAGTGATTCCACACAAATAGTTCTCTTAAGACCTGATGATAATCAGGCTCATTTCAGTTTCAAGAACTCTAGCCATCTGTTGATATGAAGACCGTCTCTCCCCGCTCCTGCAGTCCTTGTACATCTGTGGTCACCCTTTTCAAAGCTTACAATTGATTATGCCAATATTGTGTTAGTGAACACTGGGCTGAAAACCCTGTGGCACTGGCAGGTCAATATTGTTTGATTCCACTTGCGATTCTATTTCAGGAACTCATTGAGCTGTTTTGGGACTATGACACGTGCAGAGCTAAAATTTACAGCATCACAGAGCAGTCAGGAAGCATTTCTAAATATTTATGCATATACACTGGAACAAGCAAATATACTCATAATCAAGCCTGCAGGTTCCTACTGTGCAACTGATTTTTCTTCTAAAGCATTGCTAGAAGCAGAGTAGAAATGACCCCTCTTCCAATGATGTCCTCCTTAGGCCAGGTTTGGTTATCTGTGTGTTGGGTAGACGGAACATAGATCTTACAACCCTGATATTACAGTTGCTGCCAAGTTTTGACCACGCAAAGCAAGATGCTACATCTGAGAGCATTGAAAGAACCCCCAAAACCTTGCCTCATGCATGCAGCCCACATTTCCAACCACTACAGTAATTTCAGGAATAGACAATCTGTCAGGAATATTATGCTCTTTTTTTTACACTTCAGCAGAGGGCTCTTTGAAGTTAATAAGCATCAATTTCAGCCCCAAGAGTCAATCAAAACATCAAAACCATATACCCTCAATATATTGGTATAACAACAACTGAAGAGGTCTTTAAATACAGCTGAGGTACTTGTTTCATCTGTCTTCACTTATCTAATATTTAAAACACCTGAGTCCTTAGTGAAAGTAAAGCTGTGTCTGTAAGAAGGAAGACTTAGAAGAGACTTCTCATTTGATAAATTCAGTGCTTTGAACTGTGGAGAAGTGATTTCTGCGGTAGCTCTTACTTAAGAACAGATTTTTCTGGCTTCAGAAGCTTGATTGCCTTATGTGCAGTAACATTGAGCTGAATGAGATGGGTGTACAGGATTATCATTGATCAGGTCAGTTCCAGTTAACTGTATGTTATGAACTTGAATTGTTCTTCTAAATTCATTCTAAGTTTTTCAGTTTGCCTACAGGTAGATATGGCCATGCATATATATGCACATACATGTATCTCCCATGCGTGTTTTGTGTCTTGAATAGTGAACAAATGTCAAACCTCTGAAACTATACTGAAGTGTTTTGATTTGATTGAAACCTTAATTCATTTTGTACTACTAGAGACCAGTAAAAAGAAATGTATTTACTCATTCTGTTGTGATCACTTAAAACCTTTGATTCTGCTTCCTTGGGTATGAACTGCTGTTAGAGATGAAGAAAGCTGCTTTTCCTTCCTAGGCAGCAGCATTTACAGAAGCGTATGAACTGACCTGCTGCGGAAAGATTCTGATTCACCTACACTGTCTATTCTAAAACCCAGTTATTTCAGAGCGAGTATTTTCATTTTCTTTATTAGTCCTTCTTATCTCATTAGATCTGTGCATAACAAATAGTCTACCTGTCCATAAGAGTGTAAACAGAATACGTAGATCAAAGTGAGATTTAAAGAATAGGTATGGTGTTATGTTCTATAATTTTCTTGCTGCCTGTTTCTGTTCTTGATTCTTAAAATAACTTCTCCCTTCAGCCCAGGATTTTAATGAGAAAATGACTCTCTAATTTACTCTAAACAGTTTCCCCACAGTTTTCTTAAGAACTTCGAAAGAAGCACAGGTTTGCTGGAGACAATGTTAATAAGAGGCACATGTGAGCAGTTAAAGACTTTATTTAAGAGGTTCCCAGAATTTGTCAGGAAATAATGTGGAGATGGCAAGAAATATGGGGAAGAAACTAAAACACAAAATAGCGTGTTTAAATAGGCATACTGAAAAACTGAGTTTGTTTTTTTTTTTTTTTGTGGTGTTGGTGTTTAATAGAGAAAAGGGAGGTAAGTTAAAATAAACAAAGTGTGCTGAGATTTTTTTTTTTTAGTATTTTAATTTTGGTTACTTATTTACTGCCTTTCGACTTATTATCACTATTTATATTTTTGAACCCTTATAGTTAAGTGCCATGGTTAAGACAACACAGACTAAAAGTGGTCTTTGAGTGGATGTGGGGGGCATGGGCCAGGAGGGAGCAATTGGATACCCCAGCAGCATCCTAACAGACAAATCACAGAGTATCTGCCTACAGGGCAGCTTTAGGCAGTGGGAGAGCAGTCAGGGCCCTTTTCCAACCAATAATCACTGTGATGCAAATACAGTTAGGTAATCTGTAACTGCAAAAATTTGCAATCAACAAAATTAACATAAGCTCCATGCCAAGTCATAATTAATGATAATATAAAATAGAAATCAGCTTGGAAATGTAAGTGCTTAATGCTTCCAGAAAAGGTTAGTGGAAGAGAAATATTCAGTTTTGGGATTTATGGTCACGACTAGCAGAATTTGGAAATGTGAGTGTAAAAGGTGTATAAAGCAGTCCTTTTATATCAGCTCATGTGGCTCTGGAAAACATGCTTTTGTTCTGCATTTCTTTCTGCTGGTTGAAGGGGCGTTATTGCTAAATTGATAGTCACTCCAGACTTTTGGGGTGGACCAGACTTTAAGTGGGACCAGAAAAGCCCAAGTTTCTAATTACTTACTGGGTATTAAATATATATATGAACTTCTAAAAGTTTTTGTGGTTCCAGCTCCCTTCTATGCTTTATTCCCCTCTCAGTGTTCCCAAAATGAGTCTCTTGAGGGCTTCTGGCTGATTTGGTGTGGTGGGAGGTTGCTTTGAAGCTAGGCTGTACAGGAGCTTCATATTCTGAAATCCTGCTTTCTCATTACAAAATATCTTAATCTTTTTCACAGAGCAGCTGGAAAGAAAATAAACATGAGCTGGCAATGAGGACTGGCATAAAGATTCACTTTGAGCTGCAATGGCATAAACAGTGAGACTAACTAGTTACATCTAACGGAAGGAAGCTAGAAACTACAGCTTGGTGCAGTACCCAGAATTTTGGGTGTGTAATAATGGTAAAAACAAAAATATATCCTCTATCCATTCAGGGAGTGGTCAATGGCCTGGGCTGTGAGGATCGAGTCCTTCTATTTTAATCCTTCCTATTATGATTGATGATACTATTCTTAGTCATAGAAATGTGTCATCCTATTTTAAGATTAAGTAAGCTCTGTGCCTTCTTTGCTGCTTGCAGTTGTGAGTTCCAAAGAGCTGAAACATACCTTGATGGCTCTACTGTTATTTTATAATATTGAAATAGCAGATGCTGCAAACAGAAAATATACATTGACTAGACATTTTGGTGTCTTCCCTTTCATCATTTTGTGAATTCAATAAATAACAAGTGTATGCTAAGGACACCAGTCCTCATCTTTTCAGTTAATGTAAAACAGAAACAAAATTAAAAAAAAAAGGGTTTAAAGAAACCCTGAAGCAGGGAGGATTAGATCTCCAAGATGAATCTCTATGAAACCCTCTTCTGAACGTTCAGTCCTGCAAGCTGGTTTTGATGTGGGACACTTGCTTTATTCACCCAAGAGATTCACAGTAATGACTGTTAGCACTGCTCTCTGTCAGATCATCATATTGCTCTCAGTTGTGCTTTGACTTTGAAGTGGTCACTGTGTCAGAATGCTTGACAACTGGGTAGGAAGGCAGCTGATTCAAGTGTAAGTAAACTCAAACTTCTCTTCAGTCTTCTCTGTCTGCATCTTTAGACGCTTAGTGGTTTTAAGTGTGCAAATTCATCCCTAATGATATATAATATAAAGACAGTTTTCTTGAAGACTCCAAGGTTATATATATTTCTCATAGAAACCCAAACTCTTAAGCTTCTAGTGAGAGATCTATAAACACAAGAAATATCTCATTATAACAAAACAAGTACCTTTTAGAAATAGAAAAAACAGTAGAATAACTTCAGCTGGAACCAAAATGGAAATAACCATGCTTTTTCTAACAACCTTTACTATTACTAGCTCTTAGCTGGTAATGGGAGCACATAATTATCATTGCTTTTCAACTGTTCCTGCTTCAGCTGTATGATTTCTTGTAAATTGTATTTCTTTCTCTATTACACTGGTGGCTCAGAGTATTTCAGATCTCAGTTTAGCATCTGCCTTTTTTTGCCTATGTAGTTTTCTTCAAAGATGCCATTTTAGCCCTTCTGCTAGATGATAATTAAATGTCCTGTGAGAGCCACAACAGAATATTCTTCACTGTCCAAAATGAGATGGAAGTGTACATTTCCATGATCTTTCTAATATACATTGTTCTAAAATGTGTTTTCCCTCCATCTGTCAATTGATTGCCTTTTGTAGTGATTATTTTTATCACTTGACCCCTTTTTGTTTATACTAATAGGATAAAAGTTTTCAAAGGTAACTCTCACTTCAGTGGTAGATAACGGCTAAACTGGTTATTGCAAAAAATATTTAACAGATATTGGACATTTCTCTTTTAGGGTTTATCTACACAGGGAAGCTATTGCACAGTAAGGTAGAACATGAATTCAAAGCAAAGTGACTGTTTCACATTAGCTTCCCACAAGGATACTGTCATCCTGCACACAAATTTCACTTAATCCACTTCCAAGATTGGCTAAAAAACTTGCATAAATGTATTCTTGCTGTGAAATGTTGTCCACATTGAGAATTAAATATGAAATAACTTTCCCAGCTCCTTTCCATAAAGACAAGAATTTACGTAGTTTTCTGGTCCCGTGTGCAGTGGTATGAGAGAACGTCCTGGTTTATAATGTATTTATTCTCATTACACTCCTAAGAGGAACAGGAACCCTTGGTGTCTTTCCTAAGATGATGCAAGAAGGCTAGAGTAGAGCAGAGACATTAATTTGGGTTTCCTGAATCCAAAACAGGTTTTGTCACCGTTGGGTCATCCTGGAACTCCATGAGAAGCTTGTAGCTCTTAATTCTGTCTGCTAGATCATAATTCCATTTATCCTCCAGACAGGTGTGACTGAGTTGTACAGTACTCGTGGATCTTGTAAACTAAAGTTTTTATTTCCTGACCATGACTAGCTGTGTGGCTTTATGATATTTGCATTAATATGCATTCTCATTTGCATTCAGTGAAGGTAGAGAAAAGCTCAGTGATGTATTTTGGTCCAGACTCTCAGAGGTCTGATGTACTTGGGTACATAAGTCCCATGGACTTTAAATGACTTTGAGAATCTTATTTAACTGTGATTGCTGTCTTTAGGAAAATATTGAATAGCCTGATTTAAGTCAACTTGTGCTCCCTGTACTTTCCTTTCTCTCAGAAGTTGCATTTGCATAGAAAGGGGATTCTTTAAGAAATGCACAAAGTCCATTTTCTGAAGAGAGAGGAACTCGGTGGCCAAAACCAATGCTAGGATTAAGCATGGTCCTTCCAGCCAAAAAATGGACTAAGTCAAAACTCTGTAGTATTTTATAGATTATTATAATTGGATGAAGTTTTACTTATATGTTGATCCATCTATCCGTTTGCCTTGTTCTAAGCAAGCAGAAGGTTCAAGATTCCTTTTGTTTTACCATCCAAGATCTGATGCCTAGAACAAAGGAGCCCTGTCTTGCTGCATCTTAGAGGGCCAACAACCCCACGAGCAAAGCTGAGAGTAGGAATTGGACATCAGTTCACCAAACATCGAGCTTCAAAATGCTGATGCGTTTTGTTAACTCTGAGAACTTTTAATTCCTTTTGCTTCGTGGCACAAATGCAATGAAAAGGTGGATCTGAAGTAATCTCTCACTTGAAACTGAAGTTGCTTTGCCTTGTTTCTATTGTGATTTGCTTCCCCATCTTGGTTGTGATTTACAATTTTCTGGCTTATGGTCTATAATGTATAGGAATATGTGGGTAGAAACCTATCCTTTGTAGGCCACTTGTAAAGGGAAGGTCAATGCTGAATACATCAGGAGGGGCTCCTCCATAGTTGTCAGTTATTCAGTTCTGGAGGTTGATTGGGCGTTTGTTTTGGTTTGGGGGTTTTATTTTTCCAGGTTTTCAAAGTTACTGCGAGTGTTTGGTTAGCAGTATATTCTTGTATATAGAGGATCAGTCTGCTTGTAGATAAGATGCTACTGGTTACTTTAAATCCCTAGGAACATTTTCACCCTGATATGTTACTAACAATAGGAAGAACCACTCTTTTCAAAACTTGCTATTAATGTGTGATTTTGTTTTGTGTATCAGCATTAGTGATTTTAATAGTGGCTAGACCCTCAGGACTTCATCCTGTGCCTGAGCTGCACTAAATGCGTAGGCAGCTTCTGCATGGTCAAAACCTTCCATTGGCACACGCAACCGGAATCTGTGGGGGCTTTCCTGCCTGCAGATGGGAATGCAAATCCCTGCCCACATGGAGGGTGCCTGGGCTGCCAGAGGCACCTTGCTTCCTCCCTTCCTGCTTTTTGGGTGTGAAATGGTGCTTGGAGGAGGCTTTGCCACATCATTACTCACCCCTGTACAAGTCCATGGTTTCATCTGGTCTCTGCACTGTTGTGTATCCATTACCAGCACATGGATGCAGTCTTGGGTTTTTTTATTTAATAATTGGCTAAAAAATATTCACAGCAAACTTGCAGCTCTTGCCTCTTACTACCAAATTGGTTGCAGTTTTGTTTGTGTTTTTTTTTTTTAATACATAAGGTCTCTAACTTCAGGTGATTAAAAATTGTGGATTATTTTTATCTTAACACTGAAAGAAAAGGTTCAATCTGTTTGTGATAATAGCACTGACTGACATTGTTTCAAAGCAGATTTAGAGATAAGTTTGGTCCTGACATTTAGTCAGCACGTGGGTGTTGTTTATTGCCTAGCAATTAGAACTTATATTAACATAATATCTCCTCAACTTCAAAAAATTCTGAGAGCTCTCTGTGAGCAGATTCCCAAGAGCTCTCCCTTGCTCTCTTCCTTTTGTCTTTTCACTTTTCCACCTCCACACCCATCCACCCACCTGCCTTTAAATGTGCTGTTTCAAATTTAGAGTTCAAGAAACTTTGTTTAAGTCTAAATCGTGAAAGATATTTTCTTCTAGGGCAGAAGCAGCCCACAGCCCCTTTATTTTAAACCAAGTTAAACCAGTGATTTTGAGTCTTCAGAAACTCTTTTTCACCTTTAATATTTTTCTGTGAGCACTCCACTACAGAAAATTAGTGTCAAGGAGGATGGGCTTGGTTGCCAATTTTGAAATGGTCCAGGTGTGACACATTTTCCTTGCTACCAGCATTTTCAGGGCTCCCTTTTCTTCCAGTATTTTCTCTGTTGTTGTTGTTGTCGTTGTCAGCTTATTATGGAGATACATCCATTAGCTTTATGTTGTATTTGGTTTGGTTTTTTTTTATTGACACTGTCATATTTATTTTGACTTCTATGCTAATGAGTTGTCTGCAGGAGAATGTGAAAATGAGCTGACTTGAGCTAAAGATGCAATGAACAAATGTGAAAAGTTAACTGACTAGAAAACCTCATGCAAATGTAATGCTTTAAAAATAATTTGCAATGGATTTCAAACTCTGATCAAAAGACCCTGTTGTCTGAGGCCAAATATTCACTACCTCTCAGTCACAGGCTTTGCTCATGAAGTTGGATTAGTGAAATGGTAAGGATTTCTAGTAAAATGGAATTTAAATGAACATTGTTTTTGTGCATTTTTACCTGTGTATATCCACATATGCACACACATTATTACAGCAAACTTTCATCCTTCCTTTCAAATTTCTTGGGTTTTTTTAGACTAAAGCTCCACCATTTCAGTATTAAGGAATAGCACTTGGTGATTAATTTTTTTGTGGTTTGTTTTATTCCCCCCCCAACCCCTTAGAGTATGCTTTTTTTCACCCAACACTACTCCCCTCTTGTCTGGGAGGAGATAACTATGGGACATCAGGACTGACCTTTCTTTTGAAACAGTCATAATTAACACTGGAACAAGACATCTTTGGAGAGCAATCAATGCCTTGTTCTTATCCTAGTGAAAACCCTGAAAGATTAAGCAATGATTCCCTTGCAGCCATCATCATAACACAGTCACGTGTCTGTTTTAACAAGTACTATCATTGTACCCGTCCATGGGAGTCACGTTGCTGATGGGCATGAAACATGCTTGTTTACTATCAGATGCAAAATTGCTGCTCAAACCCTGATAGCTGGGAAGAGGCAAATTGGATGGGAAAGTGATGAGGAAGAGATAAGATTCTTAAATTGGGTCAAATCCAATATTAACACCCTGCCCCCTACTCCCCTCCAAAAATAAAGTAGCTTATCCTGGAGCAGGGCAGCTAAGTTGATGTGAAGGCCAATTGCTCAAACAGCTGTGTGTGAATGGGGAAATGATTAGCTGAAATATTTGTCGGCTTTTTTCAGCTTCAGCTGGAAATGAGGAAAGTGGTTTCTCCACTTATTAAATAAAATAGCTCCCTTGAGGCCAGAGTGGTGCCAGCTTACTCTAACTGAAGCCTTCCTACAAAGAGTTGACCACAGCCTTTATCCCCTAGATAACAAGTTTGACAAGTACCTTTGCCATTTGTGCATGTTGAATTGAAAGAACTTCACATGAATAAGTCATTACCTCTTTAGTATCTATCCAGAATTAATGATCCCCCACCTTTTTTGACAAGCACTTCTTTTGCTGTAGGTTGTGACTTACAGCTCCTTAGAGAATGGTGACAACTGAGGAATCTTGGAGACTTCTGCCTTCTCCTTTTTGGATATTGCAGTAACTTTTCCTGTGACTGAGTAGCTGAAAATGCATCTATAATTATCAAAAAGGCCAGCATTTTCAGAAAAAGAGCATGGAGTTAGGAGAAGAAATCCTAAATGAAAGGAAAACCATCATGTCAGATCAAAGTCAGAATGAAAAATGAAGGCAAAACCATTTAGAGTTCGAAAAACAATACAATTACTATGCATGTTGGGCCTCTTGCTTCTAGTTTCAACTAGCAACATATTAAGGTCTGAGGAAACATTTTTGTTTCTATAATTCTGTAATAAACTGAATGTTATGAATGTTTTCCTTGTATTATTTCCCATGCAATTTAGATGTCCCAAGAGGTGTAAAGACTCTGGGGAGAAGCCCTGTGTGTCCTTGTATAGCTGGAATATCAAATGAATGTCACCCTTCAGTCCCTGATTTTTTACTTCCATAAATGTAATGATGAGCTACTTGAATGTCGGACTGAAATGCAACATATTTTTCTCATGTTTATATCTCATCTAAGGTGATTTTTTTTTATTTGGATTGGAAAAAATAAAGAACTGGCTCCAGGGAAAAACTTTAAGATCAAATATGAACTTTCCCAAAATTCAAGATATTTGAATCTTTAGTACTCTGAAAGTTATTTCTGTCACAAAGCGTGACTGTGTCTTTTCTAAAATGACTTGATAGGTCATTAACATATCTTTAGTTTTGCTTTACTAGTGTAGTTCTTAAAACTTCAGTACAAGTTTCAATGAGTTGCCACTGCTCTGCTCTTTAGGGGTTATGGAAGTAGCCACTTTAGCAAAGAGGAAAAAGTGGAAAACGTGACCTGAGACCTCCCCACGCTGAAAACAAAATAAGTAAAAGCGTACCAAAATTCCTAAATTTGAAGACATTCACTTTAGAGGGGAGGAAGGTAAGGGAGAGGTTTTATTAAAATTTTAGCATTGCCAGTGCTGAAAAGAGAATAAAATTAAAGTTGGCCTGAGATTCAATGGGTCCAGAGGAGATATTAACTCTGCTAGCCAGGATAATTTGTAGGTGTACGAAGGTGTAAGTTCAGTACAACAAAATCTTTGATGTTTTAGTTTTGCTGCTGTGGGTGCTGTCTGTAGAAACACTCTACTTCAGTAGCAGAATGAACCTTGATCTGAGTAAATTCTTCCCCCAGAGTTTTAAGCTGTTATTACCGTGCAGCCTTCATAGCATAAAGTCAAAATCTGTGTTTTACAGCAAGGTCTTTCCGAGGAGGAAGATGGAGAAAAGGGAGGATTAAGAACTTTGTTAAACCTTAGTATGTAGTTTAAGTAACAGTTTTTTGAAAGTATCCAGCAAAGAGACAAGACAGTAGACAAAATATTCAGAACAACCTCTTCTATGACCGATACAGAACAGCTTGGTGTCTAATGTATTCTCTCAATGCTAAATATGCTTGTTTTACAAATTTGGACCAAGGTCAGAATTTAATTTTATATTCTCTATTTGTGTTACAAAATCTAGCCTTACATGAGGTAATGAATTTTTTAAATTATTATTTTTAACATTAGATTTGTTTAAGATGTAATCCTGTTCTATGTCAGGAAACAGATTAACGTATCTTAAAATGAATTTGCATAACCTGAAAAAGAGGTTTGCGCAGGCTAATATAAATTTACATTCCTAATAAAGTATTTACATATCCAAAAATGGATTTTAAATAGTACTGCTATATGTTAAATCTTTTCTGTAGATTCCTAATAAACAGCTTTGATTTGCATGTCCTGACTTTGCAGTGTAACATAGAACTAATAATTGAATTGGTTTATAAGTCACCATTTTAATCCTCTGCTGCTGCCATACAGATGCTTTCCCTTTTTGCTCATAACGGGTTTGAAGCTAAAATCAGTTTACCATAGGAGGATGTTTCAGGAGATGCTACAAACCGGGGTGCAAAGCTTGGATGAATCTTTACACGCTTAGTCTGACCCATATACCCAGAGCATTCCCTCTCTCACTTAGTAGGCAAAATTGGAGGGGAGACTTTGGGCCGCCCTTTAAGTGACTATTCTAGATTTCATTCCTTCTGAATAAAAGATATGTATTATTCGGCATGGTAATTTGTTTTTTTGCTGAACCCTGGAGAAATTTATAGTGTGTTCAGTAGCAACGTGGTAGGACTGAGAACTTGGTAAAGGGTGTGATGAGTTTAGCAGTGGCAGAGTTCCTGACATCTGAAAGCCAGCAACTCACCACAGATAATATTTGAATATCACTACTTGAGCCTGTAGCCACTGATGCATAAAGGCTCTGATTCAACAAGGTACTTAAGCTTTAGGAGTCTTACTGAAATCAACTGAATAATGCGTGTTTTTAAAATCTTGCTGTAATGGAGCCAAGAGCAATTCTTATTGAAATATACAATCAAGGAGGGTGTTGGGTTTTTTTTGCTGCATCTAAAGTACTGACTTTTTAATGTAAAAGCAGGAGTGAGACAAAGCAATAATGTTTTGCCTACAGCTGTTACAATTCTCTAGAAGAGATGGTACAAGCTGGCAGTGAAATAAGAAGGTGAAGCAAGGGCAGACAGAATTCTTTCTCTCACTGTTGGTTTTCCCCAAACCCTTTCCAGGAGCTTTAATGGCCCTCTGTGGTTCAGCTCTGTGTTGGCACCTAAAGTGTTGCTGAGGGACCCAGAGCACTAAGCCAAACCCTGTGACTAGTTAGGTAAAGCTGTCTCTGTGGCTAAAGATGTGTTGGGAGGTTCTTAATTTTAAGTTGCGACTTCAGGTTTAGAAAAGCAGAAACCAGTATATGGTTTAGTTTGTTTTGCCAGTTCCATCCATCAATCTCAAAAGATTGAACTAAAGGGAGTGAGTAGCATTAACCTCAAATCTGTGATGGAATGTTGGGCAGTTTAGGGCAGGAGTTTGAAGTATCTGGAAAGCCAAGTGGACTCCTCGTGTTTTCCTTCACAGCCATCTAACTGTGCCAGCCTGATTGTAGCCATCACAGATTCTTTTTCTAGCATTGTGCATGCATGGATTACACATGTGAGAAAATAAAAAGTCTGAGCCAGGGCTTCAGTGGCTACAAGCCAGTGGAGCGCTGAGAGCCAGGGACCAATACCAAATGTACCAAGTGAGAGCCCAGTATTTTATTTTATATGCTGGCTTGTGATTCTCCTTGGCTTAGTGGCCCCATGGTAGGAGTTGTCTTTCTCTCTTTTGCTTTACCTGTGAAACTGGTCAGTCAAACTGCCAGATAGAGATCTGACTACTGCACTGCTTCTTTTAGTGCTCATAGTCAGAACAGAAAAATACAGCTTGTTTTGTTTTGTTTTGGTTTTTTTCATGTTCCTAAATGAGGTTGTTCTACAAGTAGTTAAGAAAAAGTCTCTCCTGACTAGTAAACTAAGTGGGAACAATGTGTGTAAATATTATGTGGACACCACTGAAACTGTAAATGCAGAATCTACATGATGTTATTTATAGCGGTTACGATTTTGGAGAACAATATCAGGTCCTTCTAAAGACCTTTGTTTGTCTTTATTACATAACGATAGTGCCCTCTCCATATGGTACGTTTTGTCTGTGGTTAAGAGCTAATGAAGCATCCTTTGGAGAAGGATCCACAGGAAAAATCATAGTAGGTACTAAGATAATAAATGTAGGTGATTATGTGTGGTTATTCCTGATGTGCCCTCTCTTTTAAATAAAGTAAGGGAGGAATAAAAACTAAGGGCTGCATTTGAAAGGAATTTAGCCTCCAGCTCTGAAAACTGGAGTCAGCTACTCCAAGTAGAGGGGTTGCACTGGTACCTCATCCCGGGAGGCCAGACAGGATTTCTTGCGTTTTAAACCCAAAGAGTTCTCCCATAGTTGGTATCATTAATGGTGCCTTATACTCCAGCTGTTCTCCTGAATTCACATTGTCACAAACATGAAAAAAAGCAAACTGAAGGGACATTTTGCTTCCAATACTCCACAGGGTAATCTGCATTTGACTTATCTGTGAATATACTTCATACATACTCCCTGTTCTGGAGTACAGACAGCCATGTATTAACTATTGAAAGGTGTAATGCTAGTGAAAATCATGCCTAAATAAGGTCTGAACAGTGGTATCAGCCTCTCTGCAGCCATAGACGAAACACATACAGGACATGAAAATAAATTTATCTTTCAAATATAAAATCATAACACAAACTGTATTGAATCATTAATCAAAGCTGTTATATCAGATTTTTATTGGACTGGATCATTTTATGTGTGTTAGACTTAAATATTTGTCCCTGAGGAATGCCAATTTTATTTCTGCAATTGGAAAAGCCAAATAAATAAATCTAAATTCCCTCTGTTTATTTTACTCTGGGAACCAAGTTAACCTTTATGTTCCATAAACGGAAAAAAAAGGAAAGCAAACTGATGAATGAGAATGACAAATGCTTAGATAAATATTTTTTAATCTAAGTCAAATCCAGATCATAAGTTAAAGAAGAAGGAGAAAAGATGTTCATGCAACTGTATGAAACATTTTTGCCTGCTAAACCTAGTAGAAGAAAAAATCTCCCACTTCTTTTATCACTTGTAGGTAGATGCAGTAATTCTAATTGCATGTGGATCTTCTCTCTTATAACATCTCTCTTATTTCTTCATAGTAATATCTGCACATTCTTGACTTGCTTACTGATTTTTCCAGTTTTAAAACATTGTAGAACTGTTATACTGTAGGTCCCAGAGTGAACCACACTCTATGTTCTTGATGCCCTGTTACATGAGTGGCAGAATTAGGGGTATAAACACAACCCTCTATCAGGTAGGTTGGGTGCTTCCTTAAGTAAGAGCTATAATGAGGTATCAAACAAAAGTCTGAGCCCGAACATCACGTCACCTGCTCCAGGAAGCATCATCTCACTGAGAAAAAAACAATGATTATCATGATTCAGCTCTTCAAATTACTACTCTTAGTTTTCCGTAGTACTGGGCTCTTCGGGCTTGGCTGTGTTGCGATTCTCACGTGGGTATCATTAACACAGTCAAAGCCCAGTCCTAATGATAGCTGCCTTGCTGACAACTGTCAATAAAACCTCTCCAACATCTTTCCCTGTCCCATACATTGATGGTACTATGCACAGTCTGTCATTTTGGCTAGGTATGGTGAAAGTTGCCAGCAGGTGTGAATATATATAAATAAAACACAGTACAGAGCCTACTTGAGAAGCTCTACTAGCTTTAAATTCCAAACTGTCACTTTACTTCTCTAGCAGACAATATATTGTTCCAGAAGAATCTGGAAATATAAAAATCCTTTACACAATGGTGCCTATGTTAAAAAATAATAAAAATTTTCAGAATATATGAAATGGGTTTATACACAGAAACTGTAATGCAATACATTAAAATCTGAGACAAGCAGAGGATGAATTAATTTGTTTAAAATGATGGTATATAATTTAATTAAATTCTAGAATTTAATTTTAGTGAGCACCGTACTCCTTAATTATCTGTATACTGCTGATTCAGAAATAAAACATGGATCTTCTTTCTTGTAAACAAAGTGTTCATAGACAAAAAAATACCCCAAGCCTAACGTTTTGGTAACTACAATGTAAGCAAGTCGACTATAAATCAGTGATGGCAGGCAATAGTGTCTTTATGTGAACAAAAACATTCTCACAAACTTTTAAAGCATCTGATTGTGAATGGTAAACTCTTACAGTTCCTCTGTGAAGATCACTATTTATGCGTGAAAATTGGAGGTACATGGAGACGTGCTTTCTTGTGGGACAAGGATTGTATTTAATTTATTTTTGGTAGAATTGGCTGTGGTGTTTACTGGGACAAAGTGGAATACAAAACTATTCCTCATTTTGTGGGTGAGCCACAAAGCTTATAGCTTTAATAACTTGTATGCAAGAACAAAGAAAAGATTAATTAAACTACAGATAACCGTCTGAGCAGGTATGAGCAAATGGAGAGGGGTAATATCAAAGAGTCTGTTCATCTTTTCTGGTAACAACACATTAAGAATTAGAACCTGCTTTGATTTCTAGGTGTTGTCCTGTAGAAGCATGGTGCTGGGAGCATTAGTAAGTCAGTTTAAGGAAAAACAAGTGGTTCTTGTCTTTCTGGAGTTTGACAGGCAGTTTTTAAATCAGCTGAAGATCCAGGAAGGGTCTGCAGATGCAGAGTGCCAGACAGCATGACTGGAGAGGGATAGGTGGCTGATGCACTGGAAATAGCATTTTGTAGCATGCTAAAAATCTCGGGACAGTTTTGTGGGTTTTTTTGCGTTCTCAGAACAGTCAGAAAACAAACAACATGGTAAGAAGTCAGGCAAATAAGAAACACCAAGCCCAGAAGTAGAAAGAAATACTGACTAAAAACAAATGGTATAAATCATATAATCTTGACTGAAAAAAATCTCGTAATAAGAAATATAAATGTGTATACATATACTTAAATATATACAATCCCCTAAACTCCCTTTCTAGGAGGCACAGGCTTCAAGGTTTCCACACAGGTGGATCTGTGATGGGAAGTGAATTCTCTATCCCATACCACTACATTATTTTAAGTTCTACATATTTCTCAAATCTTCATTGAAGCTCCTATCTATGTGTGTATTGGGGTAAGAGACATGAGTATTCTTTCTTTCAGCTACTGTACTGGACAGATGGGGACAGGGATTTCTTTTGATTCTATGTCTGTACGGCATCTGGCACAGCAAAGTCCCCGTCTATGCACAGAACACCTATATCTTATGAAAATTATTCTCTGCTAGATAGATCTTACCCTTCAGTGGTTTAGCCCAGAGAGTCAGCCTTACAGAAATAAGAAACCCTTAAGGATCATACAAATCTTAGAAGCCCTCCAGTTTACTGTAAAAATAACAAATGCCACTGCTGTGATGCTGTGGTCTCAGTTTCTCAGCCTTTCCCACTATTATTATTCTCCCATGCTTTATAAACATCTACAGTAGGTTAATGAACTAGATCCTAACAGGACACATATTTAATAATGATTGTTCATCGTGACTGTGTAGTAAGCTAAGGAACCTGGAGTATGGGCTTGCTTCCTCCTCTAGAAGAATAAAACACAAAGGAGACCGAAGACAATTTTTGTTCTGCATTTGCACTCTGGTTTGTAGTATTCCACTCCAGTTATAGTGCAGATCACTGTGATTGAATCAGTCAGCAGTAGCTCAAAGCCACCACTGGTTATCTTTCTGCCCTGATAAGCAAAGATCTCCAAGAATACAGGCTTTGGAAAAAATTCGCCTTGGGTCACTTGCTTTGCTAGCAAGGACATTGCGGTATTTTTAACAATATGTTTTACTTTGAGAGGTCAGTGACTTTTGCCTGGGTATTTTTTCTTCCAAATATAACATTTATCTAAATGTTTAGAAAAATCCAAAACATGAGTCATCTTTATATAGCAGTTTAAGTAACAATTTCTTGATATGTGTTAAATGCCTTGTATCAGTCAAGCAATTTCTTTTACTGTTTAGAAAAATATGAACAGAACTACAAAATTTATTTTAAAATACACTTAGAGACATCTGATTTTGGATAGTCATAAAAGTCCGTCTGTTTAGATCACAGTTCAATAGCTCTCAAGAGACAAATTGCACAATGCTGAGCTGTTTGTAGTTCCTCTTGTGAACTCTATGACCCTGATTATGTGTCTAGAGCCATTATGCACAATTCAGTACCCCTCTACCAAAAAAGACAAAGGTCAAGGGGAATACTGTACTGCAATTAAATTAGGTCTCAGAATCATAACCCAAACATTCAAAATCACCTGATGGAAGTATTCCTTTATCATCATCTTTAAAATTTTACTTGAACAGTGCAGTATCTCTCTCTGTGTGACTCAAGCAAGTGCAGAGTGCTCTGTATCGCAATAAAATTCACAGTGCTGTTTTCTTTGAAAACCTGATACTGACATATCCTTACCGTAGTCCAGCTCATTGAATAATTAATAAGAGAACTTTCTTCAATGATTTTTACTTGCTTCATTTCATGGAAAAAATTATGCTTCTCACCAAATATATTTGCTACTTGAAATTACTGGGTGATTTTGGCTAGAGCTCTGCATTTTCTCTTTGTGAATGAGTAGTTAACTGTGCATACTTAGAATCAAAATTGATACAGTTTTGTCTGCAGATGTAGAATTTGGTTGCAGACAGGACATTTCACATCTATGCAGCTATGTTTTTTGATTCTACAATACTAGACAGCCATCTCCCTTCGTTCTCCTCTTAGCACAAATGTCAGACAGACGTGAGGCTCACATTACACTGAAATTCCAGGAGTAATCTCCAAAATCACTGCTCTATTTTGCACACAATAAGGGAGATTCTTTTTGTATCATACACCATAATCATCAAATGATTGTTTAGATGGATACACAGCATTACAGGTGTAACTGTGATCATACTTTCAACAGCTTTCACTTATAAACAGGCCGTGAAAGGCAGTAACAATGTGAGAAAGACATCTGTGTGCTTCAGCAGCCTCAAAGGTGATATGTTTGGGGTTTTTTTTTGTTGTTCAGTTTTGTTTTCTTTTTTACAACGTTGAAGAATGACATGAGGTCTTTTGGAAGCCTGCTTCTGTACGTGCTGTTATTCATATTTATCCTGAAGCATGTACACCTCCCGTGCTAATGTTTGTAACATATCAGGTATGGAATCCAATTACAGAACTAGGGTGAGGTTTTTAAATGCAACCTGTGGACTGGTGCTGCCTTTACAGTTGAATCGTGATGAAATGACACCCGACAAAGGAAGCCCTAGGCTCCACACCTGATGAAAATCAGGGACATCATTTTTATGAGGAATAAAACGAGGTCCTAATAGCCACTGACTGCAGGTTTAGACCTTGTATTTCTGCAGGGATCTATGCATGGGGGTGGTGTCATGCAAAGTTGGTCAGTGCATGGACGTGGTCTAGATGATTATCAGCCCTTTGCAGTGAGGAGCTTAATGTTACAGTGCCTGACTGACTTGCCAGCCTCACTGTACAAGCTCATGGTTTTGTTCCTTGAAGTTCTGACCCCAATGGTTATTTTGCCACTGGAGGCATTGCCTCCTTTTTGCAGTTCCACAGGTTGTTATTCTGTGTCACATTAGAGGTCATTTGTGGAGTAGTAGAAATTAATAGCAAGAAATAATTCTGCAGTGTTGGAAAGTCCTATGTAACAAAGTTTCTGTATTATATTAGTTCACAATATACCGTATTCCTTAGTATCTGACTTCTTTAGGCTGTCAAGTTTCAGTAATGGAATTTCAGGAAACGATAAAGGCACCACAGTCCATATGCAAAATTTGGAGAAAATAACATATCTTCTTGACAAAATAATAGCTAGCCACAACATTTTGATCTAGTTAAGTGCTCTTCTGTCTAGGGATATTTGCAGCAATACTTTACAACAAAAAGTCAATTAGCTGTCACTCACTTAGCTCTGTTTCCTGTTTTTTGATAGCCTTCACTTTTTGTTTCACTCTGATGATTTCTTTAACTGAAAGACACTAATCCCATGGTAATAACAATAATGTTCTTAACACTTCCAAGTGCCAGCTTTGCTAGTTTTCCTTCAGGATAATCAGATCTTAGACTTTCCCTGATTAATTTCTCTTGAGAATGACTTCCTGGATCAAAAGCTTGAAGAAACAAAATTGAACAGAATTAAATCATCTGGTTGAATGAAATAATCCAGATAAACATTATGGATTCGAAATCCATTATTTACAACCCCAGACTATTTTCTGTCATAATCTGTTTGGATAACCACGGTTATCCAAAATTTCATGATAAAGGTAAAAAAAACCTCTACAACCCAATTAGATTTTTAAAATGTGGTTTTCAAAGGTAATTTTTTTTTAACCTCAGTCTTTACAAGCTTACCAGCTACACTTAGGCTTAGAGGTAGCTCTACAGTGTTGCATTGATTGTAGCAGTGTTCAGATCATGCGTCTCTTACTCTGGTTTTACTAGCTTACATATTGAAATGGTCTGATGTGTTCTTGGCTATATTAATATCTCTTTTATAAGAAAACTGGGTGGGAGCTTTGCTGGAACTGACTCTCATTATTGGGATCAGTTTCAAGGACACAATTTATTGCTACTTTTTCTTTTAAACTGAAAAATTCATCCTAGAAAAATGCTATAAAATACTTGGGGAAAAAAAAAGGAATTTTGCTTGAACCATAAAATGCGAGCCAAGAGAAGGGTGTTATTTGTTTTTCTGCTTTCTAGAACCTGTCTTTAAACTGGGAAGCAAGCAAATTCTTTTTCCCATTCTTTGCCTTCCCTGAGGCAACCAGCTAGTGGGGAAATCAGTGGCTGTGCCCAGCTCAGTGTGCAGCAGAAAACCAGGGGTGTGAGGCACCCAGTCTTCTCTTTGCACTGTTAGAGATGGGTAGCAGAAGGCTGAGCTCATCTGGGGAGTTTCTTGTACTGCCCAGGCTGCTCCAGGTGAGGCCATGGGAATTTTGTGGAATTCTTTTTTTTTTTTTCTCCAGCTGAGATCCTTCAGCTGATGCAAAATGCTCCTGATCAATTTTCACACCCATTCCTGGAACTAGAGCCAGAGCAGCCCCAGGTACAAAGTTGCCTCTGGATCTTAGAGATGGCCAGAGGTGAAAGTTCTGACTGTCTTTATGTGATTAGTAGTTGTGCTATTGGAATATATTTGGCTTTCCATGCAGACACTTCAGCTTTTTGAGGGTTTCAAATAGGACAGTTTGTGAGTGAGCTTGATCCTGGACATAGTTAGCAGTAAAATCTGATGCTTGACTGGGCGAGATATGTAAGGAATATAAATCACATTTAAAAAATAACATTTAAAATTTGTTTCTTGCCATGTACAGGAAAATTTTCTTAAGTGAGAGAGCTGCACAGAAGTCATTTAATTAAATACAGCTAAGAATTGGAAACAATTTTATTTCTGGAGAAATGGAACTGTAAAGCGTTTTTCATTAATTGCAATGTTTAACTTACCATGCTACCGCACCAGTTGAGTGTAGAATTTAAGTAAATTCAAATGCATTGTGACAGATTCAAGCCTTTTTCAAATGGGTTAGGAAAGAATGAAATGTTATAGTGAGATGACAAGTATAAGGCTTAAATTTATTTAAGTGCACAATTTGCATGTCAAATAGATAGATGTTCACAGAATCAATTTATTTCTGAGACATTTGATCAAAGATTTGGGGGGAGCCATGAAGAGCAATTCTCTTAAAAATGTTTGCCGCTTTCTGATGAGAACTGGCACCATTTGGGTACGCAGATGAAAGCACACCTAGTCTTTTTTTACTCCTCCTTAATAATACCCTTGGATTCAGAAATTAGGCACAGCAGGAAGAAAGATCCTGTACAGCACATCTCTGTACTAATAAAGCAAGCTCTCTACTTCCTGAAATAAGTAGATATTTCTTATAAAGGAAGTCACTTATCTGTGAGTGAACGGGATGAAAAGACAGCTTAGTTAATTTTCACACGAAATTGAGGAATAAAGATTTGGAACTGTGCCCATGAAGGCTGGGATAACTTCTTTACCCTGCGATAAAAACAGCTCCAAGCAGTTTCACTCTGATGCATAAAGAAAAATCGTAATAGTAGATTCTTCATTAAGGTTAGCAGAAAGAATGAGAAAATGGAGCCAAGGTTTCATTTGCTCTTTCTCCCTTTCCAGCTGATGAAGGACAGAAAAAATCAAAAGGATGTGAGTGAAGCAGGGAAAATTATGGAGCTGTGAGCAAACACTCCTGTGTGCCAAAGTGCCCTTATCTCCTAAGATGAGAGCTGAGACACATAACCCTGAGAAGGTTTCACAGCAAAAGACATCAGCATTTCAACACTCATTTAAATGTAATCATGACCTGCACGACAGAAAGCATTCTTTAATTGCCAGGAATGGTGTTTTGTTGCTTAGAGAAATTGGTTCAATATTGCTTCAGAAATATTGCTTCAAAAATACTTTCACACTAGCATGCAACTATCTTTCCAGAAAAATGATTCTTTAGTAAACTGGGAAAAGAAGGATTTTTTTTTTCCGCTGGCTTTGGAGGGGAACACCCTGACTGAACCTTGCATCTGTGGCATGTTTTATGGCCCTATCCACTGCCTTGTACAAAGCCACAGCTGCCTGCTCACGTGCTGGAAATTCCTGTCTGACTGTATTGACTTGATGGTCTGTCCTTTAGTGCATCATTTGACCCTATTGGAGCCTGTCCCTCTACCGAGTATGGACAGAGTGTTCCAGGAAGACTGTTTACTCGGTTTATTATCTCTACAATTAATATCTGAGGATGAGAATGTTCTCTCTGAATGTCTGGAGACACATGAGGCTTGAACAGAGATTTCCTTTTTTTAATAAGTCTAATAAAATGAAGACATTGAAATTAAATACATCCTTTATTTTTGGTAGTATTTTCATGTTAATATAGCTGACATTTTGCTCCCTCTTTTCTAGGAAGATACTAGCTTTTATTATTCTTCTAAATCAGATGATCCACTATTACCCACTGATGCAAACTACATGGCCTCAGAAGTTTTACAAGTTGTACCTAAGTTAAAAAGTTAAGATAAATTAATCCGGGGAAATCTTCAAATGAAACCACTTGACCCCTATTAAAATTTGCTGCTAACACCATTTGGAGTTGTGCTTAATGTTTGAAATTGCTATATCATTTAAAATGACACATTGAAGTGGTATAGTTTCTTTAAGACATAATTTTTGAAAATGAGGATTACCATGACATTTGCTACAAAGTCATGAATCCCAGGAGAACAGAGTTGTTCCTCTATGTTAAATTTAAAGACACAAATCTTTTCATGAGCAGTATCCCAGATACAAAATCTTGCACTGTACTAGAAAAGTGTCTCAGTCTCAGGCTTGTCAAGACACAAAAAAAGGGAAAAAAAATAAACAAAACCACACTGCATGCCAGGAAAAGACATGGGACGTGTTTCTAGTTCCACCAATAAATCCTTCCCTACAAGGGTATGATATGCATCCAAAAACAGGGCAGTAGCTAGGCAGTGACAGCAGTCAGGTCATGCCTTGCATGACCAAAACTGTTCCTGGAGTATGGAGGCTGCTGAGCGTGGTGCATGCGATGTCTTTGAGGCAGTATCTATAAATAGGAAACTCTGCTGTTTTCAAGACTTAGACTTGGAAAACTTCCTTGTGTCTCCTGTTATGGGACCTGGCATAAAAATGGATTTTAGAGAAAGCTATAGATCAAATTGGTCCAAGTGTGATGGTGCAGACAGATATCCCCTTATTCTCCTTCTTATTCAGCTTTATTTTCCATCAGGTTTGTGGCATTTTGTAGTCATCCTTCTCTGTAAATTACCATCTTGTTCAGAGCACACTATTGTTGTTGGGAGTCTAAAGAAAAATACCAATGGATATAGCTTTGTGCTCCATCAAGTTTTGCCTCTCCTTTCTCCTCTTTGCTACCAATTTTGATTTTCTTTGTAATTTACATGTCTATGACAACATCAAAACAAAAGAAAGGAAGTGTTTACAGTGTGATTGTTGGTAAATGAATACACATTAAATTTATTTTGATGCTTTTCTGCATGATACTGCTTGTCTTTTGTTGATATACTATCTAGCTTGAAATTTAGTACAGCAATAATGATTACATTGCAGCCTGGGGCACAGTACTGAGGAAAAAAGCAAACTGCAGTGCTGAATCAAGTCAATTCCTTCACAGTTGAGAGCAGCTCTATGGACCTTTGTTATCATTAAATGGACTTCAGGGAGTTGGTGAAGATACGCAGGGACAAGCTTTGTGGAGCTCCTTGTATTTCATGTGAAGGGAGGATCCATCTCACCCTAGCTGTGTACAGAGTGAGAGACTGTAATGTGCATCCAGTTCTGCTAGTATTCAGCATAAAATGGAGACAACTAAATTTAGGCATCTCTGTGTAGGTTTATACATGTAAGCAGGATGTCTGAATTCCTATTTTAGTCTGTGAATGGAATTCTGCCAATACAGTCCATGAAAGCAGAGTTCTGGGAGCTCTTCTTGCCCTAAAGAACGTGGAGACACCCCCGTCTTCAAGGGGTGATGTGAATCTTCCATCTCCTTTTTGTCTACGAGGAGAGCTGACAAAAATTGTCTTCTGAAATGGCTAAATACATTAAACTAAATGCAATGTGTGGTGAGTTAATGCATGCTAGTCAAGATTAGGACTCTGAAATCACTGAGATTCATCTTTTCAAGAGGAGGATAAATCAGAGAGAAATCAAGCTGCATATGTCTGATAGCTGTACAACATTGCTCTACATGATTTAATGGGTCATTTTCATTATTTATGCTCTATGCATTCCAATTTAGTAAGAAAAAGACTTGCCAGCATGAAATTAAATGAGGAATTATGGTGTCAACTAGTATGTGAAACTGGATCTCAATACTGTTAAATTCACCAACTGCGTGAAAAACTTGGAACCGCAGGATATGGGATCCTGAGAGCACCATACAGTGGGACAGCACATAAGAGGTTCCAGGCAATAAATGGTAGGACTGGTTACATGTTTCAGCAGCAAAAGAAACAGGAAAGTTGATGATGATGATGATGATGGAGTCAGAGAGAATTATGGAAATAGCATTGTACGGAAAGCAAGAGCAGGTAAAAGCTGTATAACTTATGACAGGAGTTTTTGTCATAGTACTTATCTGTCACTGCAGCAGCTCACTTTACATTTATTTCATATGCATGGATTCTGAAAGGAGAAAAATCTTTTGTTATTTAAAGAGCTTGTACAAGACCACTTTTATTGCTGAGACCAAATATCTCCGTTCAGCTGTTAGTCAATACAAATAATTCCAGATGTTCAGTTTGGAGAAACTGACAGTGAAATACTATTGCTATGCAATCCTGGAGAAGAGGAGGCTGAGGGGAGACCTCATTGCTCTCTACAACTACCTGAAAGGAGGTTGTAGAGAGGAGGGTGCCGGCCTCTTCTCCCAAGTGACAGGGGACAGGACGAGAGGGAATGGCCTCAAGCTCCACCAGGGGAGATTTAGGCTGGACATTAGGAAAAAATTCTTCACAGAAAGGGTCATTGGGCACTGGAACAGGCTGCCCAGGGAGGGGATTGATTCACCTTCCCTGGAGGTGTTTAAGGCACGGGTGGGTGAGGTGCTAAGGGACATGGTTTAGTGTTTGATAGGAATGGTTGGACTCGATGATCCGGTGGGTCTCTTCCAACCTGGTTATTCTATGATATTCAGCAAGACATAATTGGTAATATTTTACATGCACATGGCACCTAGTTTTGTATTTTTCTGAAATGTATTTAGTCAGAAAATATTGATTTATCCGTATTTGATAATTATATTTATCAAAAGAAAGGTTCAGTTTTGACATAGTTTTTCACTCTCAATTTCTATAAAACTTTCAGTTGTTTAAATCTTCTAAGATTTTCTTAAATGAGGAGATTTCTTTTTCAATTTTTGTATCAACTTTCATTACAAAATATAAGCTATTAATAAGGAAATGTGTTTTAAAAATGAAGATGTGTCAAAATCAAAGTGAGACCTTGACCTGATCATAATTATTTTTCTGCTCAAATTTTAATTTTACAACAGCTTTTTTACCATTGCATTTTTTCTGCTTCAAAAATTCTATGAAGCATGAGGAAAACAGTTCTGAATGTGTGAAACCTCATGATTTAAAGAGACGAGACACACATCTGGAATTCTCAGATGTGACAAGCTAAAAATAGGTGAGTTTTTTATCAGGATAGGTAATATTTTGGGGTTATCTTTTCTTTTTCTTTTTGTTTCTAAGATGCTGGGACACCAGATTTTTTTTTTTTTCATATTCAGGAAGCTGAAGAGCTTTTGTTGTCAGGTTGCGTTTTTTTTGTTTTGGTTTGGTGGTTTTTTGTGGTTTTTTTTTTTTTTAAATAACAGTTGCTGAGCCTTTCTAATGGCCCTTTGGTTTCTGGAATTTTAATCAAGAGGAAAAGCCCCACATATCATTAAGCCTGTTGCAGCAATACAGGCAGAAACCTTTGTCTGCCCTTTTAAGACAGCTAAATATCTCCACAAGAACACGTTCTGACACATTGTGAATTTTCCATGTTTTTTCGATTTCCAGTAGGTCACCCATATACCACAATGACTTAGGGGTACCCTGTCACCCAGGTAGCCTGGCTATTTGGGCAGGTATCAGAATGGAGCAGCTGCTGGAGCTGGCATGAATTGCAGAGCTGCTTCATTTCACTTCACAGACTCTTGGCTGACACATTTAACATTATGTAGCTTGGCTTCCTGTTCCTGGCTCTCTCCAAACAGCTGATGTTTCATGATAAAAGCAACAAAATCCCTCTACTAGGCTCCAAGTTGGACTTCTCTGATAAAAGAGACACCAATGCTATCAGAGACCAATGCCTACCTCAAGCCTTCTGACTTCTTAGCAAACTTCAACTATCGTCACTTTGGCAGAAACGTGATGCTGTGTGTTACTGTAGGCACTGTTAACGTGGGTCCTGCTAGTTCAAAAGCAATCAGTGGAAAAAGATTGCTAGTGGCCCTCTTTTGTGGATGCTTCTGTATAAAGATACAGATGACATTGAGCGTGATGCTTACTTAAAGATTTCTGCACTGGTTGAGATCTCATTGAACTGAGTACTTTTTGTGAGACCTATCTGTGGTAAATGATTATTTAGATGGCACAGCAACTGCTGTTCACTCTACTATTACAGATGACTTTATTTGCTGGTAGAACCAGCAGCTTTCATATTTAATATCATCTGCTGGAGAATTTTTATTACTCAAGTTGGAGGTAGTTGAAAAGCAAATCTCCAGGTAAAGATTCTGTGAATCAGTAAAGCTGTCCCAAAGTTGTCACTCTTCTAGTGCTTCTCTGCCTGGATGCTTTGATTTCCTAGTCTGTGACAATCATATACATTATATCACAGCTATAGTTTGGACACCAAGATGAAATCTTTGCCTGACTTTTGGATACATACCAGTAAATACAGAAATCTACATTTATACCTGTTAAAAATACTAGCAATGCTTCAAACAAGAAATACAGAGCTGAATGAAAAAAGCACAAATCAAATCCAAACAAGAGTCATTTCAGGCATTGTTATCTGCTTGCAGTATTACGCTGGAAATCTCACTATAGTAATGGGGACAACAACTTTCTCACTATCTTTCTGACTTTTCAGTTGTACAATAGCCAGGTTGATAATGAGTAAAAAAATAGTTGCTATCATAATAGGTTTACTGGTATCAAAGCTCACATTTGTGGCAATAAAAAGAGCAGAGAAATAATACTGATAAATGGTAAAACACACATACTTATGCAGTTCCTCCTTGGTAGTTCTCCATGTACTCAAACGGAGGAGTCTATTCGTCATTATCCTTGTTTTCTGCGGGTATGAACATGGAAGACATGCCTATGCTGTAATCGCTGTGCATGGCTAAGCTTGCCTCACATGAACCTGTCCTGAGGGTAAATACTGTAAATCATTAGCTCACACGTGTCTCTGGAACTGGCCTGTTACCAGCAGCTGAGATACAGAGAGCTGAAGATGATCCTATATTTAGATAATTCTATGCTCTGTTGCAAACAAAGAAGGATGTAGTGATGGCATATGCAAAGCCATGATTTGGAGCAAGAGATGCTCAGCATCAGCTGGATCTTGATTCTCAAAGACCCACAGATGGAAGCAACAAAACTTGCAGGCACCAGTGAAAATTTGGTCCAAGATTGCCTGGGCACAGTCACAAAGTGAGTCCATGACAGCTTGGAACAGGCAGAAGATAGTTCTGTTCCCTGTCAGATTTTGGTTCTGAAGTGTGCTCTATTTCTAGACAGAATCATGACTTCTTTTCCCAGGAGAAAAAAAGGAGTCTCATCAAAGCATACTAAGATGGTTTTAGGTCATCTATTTTAGCCTTTTATTTTCCTGAAAATAACTTCAGACAATTTCCTGTTGGAAACGTTGTTGATACTTGTCCATATCCACTGAAAATATCTTTGGTGAAAGAGCAAGTGAATTTTCCTTCCAAAACTCGCATGAAGTATTCCCTCTGTGAATTTTATGTCTCAAGCTTGAAGTGGCAGTAGGCTGACCCTTCTCTAACCCATCCCTTGGGCTATACTGCTGCTAAGTACTGACACTATATCCCTAGCAATACCTATTTAATCAGAATATACTTTGAACCAAGTGTGAGAGCTGAACTTGCTGTGGGCCTTCACACATTGATGACTGAGTATAGGAATATTCCTAATATTCCTGTAGAGGAATAGAATATGATATAATAGTTATTATATCAATAACATTGTAATGATACAGAATTACTGTATCTGGTTGATCTGTCTCATTTCTTCCTCCCCATAGAGCAGAGAGATGGGGCCATGTGGGAATGGACAATGAGATGCTCAAGAGTGTCTTTTATACTTTACAGAAGCTGGTTCACGTGCACCTATCCATTATGCTATTGGTTAATTATAACTGTCCACGGGCCTAGCTCGCTATTATGATTGGTTAAGTCTGTTGCTGCCTTGGCTCAAGCCTTGATTGTGTGCGTAGCTATCCAGGCATTTTTTCCTTTGTTCGGTTTCTATATTCGTGTTTGGCCGTTGTTCAAGGTTGATGTCTCAACCCGTAAGTTCCTCTTTTCAGGCCTGCGTGGGGCACGTCAAGGACGAGCTCCCTTTACTCTATTGACATATCCCACAGTCTATCTCCACTACCGAACCCCCCAGGGCCAAGTTGCTGCTTACCCTATTCCCCCCTTACCTCTGCATGGAGAGGGACCGTAAGGAGCTAGGCTGTTCAGGAGCTGTGGTGGGGCTACTTGGAACCAGCAGGTTTTTTTGAGATACCACATCATGTATCACATCAAATGTATCTCCAGCATCTCTGGGATGGCTCATCCTTATAACTGGAGGCCGTCTTGCTCTGGTCTGTTATTTCAGACAAAGGCATAAATAACTGCACTCGCAGCCGCTCTAGTGTGCACAGGCCAGTCAGTATGAATATATGTTGCAACAGGGTAATGATCCCAGAGTGTCCATTGTTACAGGGAAGATATCAAAGAGAACAACAGCAAACCTAGGAATACATATATAATTTTAAACTTACAGATCCCAGCAGCAGCCTGAAGGTCTCATTGCAGGAGAGTTTTACATTCATGTTAACAGCAACTCTGTTTCCCTTATACTCTGATCTTTTGCTTAATCTTTGGATGTAACATTTCAGTTTCATAGAGGATGTTATCCTCTTTCCTTGACATTACGGGGTTTCCCCTGCAGCCACACCTTTTACTGCATCCTAGGTGTAGGTGCTTTGATTTACTTTCATGTTATGTAAATTTTCTGGTTTCAGGGACCAAGTTTTTCCAAGACTAAAACAAGTGGCATTTTTTTAGCTCTTTTTCAAGTAACTGTTGCCACGATCTAATGGGACTAAATTTGATTTCCTTCTAAATAAAACTCACTGTCATTTAGCAAGACTGCAAAATTAACTAGATGCAGCAGTTCTGTGCTCCATAGCAGGAAGCCAAAAGCAAAGATATTTTAGATTAACAAATGAGGTGGAAATGACTTTTACCCCAAGGATTTATTTCCCATGGGAAAACGAGTTTCCTCAGAAAAAGGGGCTCTAAAAATAGATTGTGTCACAGAGTTCTGAGCCAGCCTGCATCTTCCTCATCTGTCATGGAAAAGCAAAACATGTACACATGCTGTAGTCTCCAGGAAGACTCGGGCAATTCAGAAATGTTTTAATGGTTTAACAGCAGCAGCAGCACAGAAGAGTGGGCAAATAGGGGTGTGAAGGTAACGCAAATGTGTGATTTACTGTAGTGTTAATTAGGCTGAGCAAGGATAGGTAAATTCAGCTGGTGCAAGAAGATTTTTCCTGCTAGCAAAAGGACAGTCTAAACACTTTGCTCATCTATGGAGAATATAACAAATGTTCTGCCTTTATGCAGCTGTGACAGAGCTAGAAAAAGGTGGGTAAGGTCCAGTTAGTGAAGACTGTAATGGATTTTTTCCACTGGTGACAAACACGACAGCTGTATCTTTTCAACATTTTAATTCTTTTCTAAATGGACACTTAGTAATGTCCACAACATGCACTCCCTACCCTGTCTCCAGTGTTAAATATCTTCAGGCCTTGTAAAACTGACCCCCTTCCTGCTGTTCTGGTGAGTGCTGGAGACTGTGAGTGCTGTGTTAACCTCACAAAGTGATGAGCACTTCTTATAAACCACGGGATCCAAGGGTACCCAGTAACGTTTTTTCGTACCTAGTGAGCTGCAGCCTGCTTGCAGTGACAGACATGCTGAATGAGGAGTAAAACCACTCAAAGTGGGAACAGATACCAAGGAAAATATATGAGAAAGTGGTATAAAGCCCTCAGGACTTGTTTGTCTGAGGACATGGCTGCAGATGACAGAAAATGACTGAGGTGAACTGAACTCATGGTAATTTCACCACTGGAAAGGGATAAAGTACCTCATGCTTTTATATAACTTTTGCTGTCCTGGGTTATGTCTGAAATAGGTTTATTTCTCACCAATGATTATATATCCAGAGGGCTGAGCAGGTGAGTCAGTGTTTACTGCTAAAACACCAAAAAGTCCCTTACTCACTGCACTGTTGTCAGTCCTTCATATTTGCTAAGCAGTTGAAAAAGGGAATTCACATCCAATATATTTATCTTCAGTCCCTCTAGTTATAGTTCACCTACATAGTTCATGTGCTTATGAACATGCAGATATTAGCTGTCATTTAACAGCTTCCTTCAGTAGGTTTTATACTGTCTGAAAATGATTATGGAATCCAATCATTCAATTGTATTATTACTGATTACATTTCTCCTTGTAAAACCTGGGAAACAGGGTAATAAAAATATTGCTTTTACTATTATCATCATATTAAGAGGTAGAAATTTTCTAATATACAGACTTTTCAAAAAGGCTTACACCCTGAATTATAATGAGATGAGGAAACAATAAGTGGTTAATCTATGCAAAAAAGTTAAGAATAAGGACAGTTTCAACTACTAGTAGCATTATTTTGCAGGAAAGCAAGCAGGCAAAGATAAGCTGGAGAAAGATGTTCTGACATTTACCCATAGTGCTACTCAAAGCTTGATACAACTTCTGGTGAAATGATGAAGGCACAGAGAATTTTTGGTACCCAAGGAGGCTGTGGTAAAGCAACCTTCCATGTAGATGGAAGAACATTCCATTCTGACTTTCTTAGCTAAATGAAAGTTGGCTGAACCTCTGCAAGAATAACATTTGTCCTCTTAGGAAAGTCTTCCCTTTGTAATAATTCTCCTATTGCTTCAGTCTGTTGCTTATGCAGGATTTCAACATACTGCCAGGAGGGAGACCGTCCCTGGAAGTGGAATTGATGCCATCTTTCTATTTGCGAGAACTTCCTCTAGTACGTGGCCTCAGATCTAGTAGCAGCAATCACTTTAAGGGTATTGGACTACTATCGGTAACTTGGCAGTTGAGCATATACCCTGGGAAAGGCTAACGGTGGGCCACTCAGGAGTGGACGCATGTTTCAAGAGGTGAATTGCAGCAAAAAAATAACTGTGAGAATCACAGGAGGTTAATAATTCAAAATCATAGAAAAAGTATTTTATATCATTAACTCAGTCCTTTCATGATGCTCAGAATTAACATCAATATACATGTAATTGATATAAATATATATATATTTCAGCAATCCATTTATTAATAGATGAAATGCCTTTCTGAAATTTGATCTCTTCTCTCCAGTACTTAATTCAGGAACAACCCAAAGGAGAGAAAACACAGGCATGGACCGCTGGGTCATCTTCGTATCACAAGTATGCACTAATGCATTTTTTGGCAAAGTGACAAAATCAAAGAGAGGAAAGCTAGAGATGAGTATGTTTTGTGTGAGAACACTTTGATGGAGAAAAATGCCATTAATGTCAGAAAATGGTACATGCAGGATCGACTTTGTATAAAATTTTTATCAAAAGGCACTGAGAAATACATAAATGAACTATGGCAATCAAAAAGAAGAAAACTCACCTTTTACCCTCAAAACTTCAGTCATTACCCTGCAGGTAGAAATTGTCTTCTGATGCACTGATCTGTTCTGTAATAAATACAGAAAATCCAAGATGTGGACCAGTAATGCTGATGTAAACTGCAGCAGTCATGGAGGAGTCTCATAGCTCCACTGGGCAATGTGTCTTAGATTTGCCTGTGGTTAAGAAAATACCTTGAAATATGAATCAACCTGATAGCCAAACAAATTTAGTTTTGGATTAAAATTTTAGGCTGGCCCTAAAAATGTTTGTGGAGTTGAGAAGGACATATTCTCTAGTCTTTATGAAACTTTGAAAATGAGTGGGATGAATGAAGTTCATGCTCACGTCTGTTGATGAGAAATGGAATTGGAAGGAGAAAGGTAAGGAAATAACAGAGGAAAATACTCTTCTAAATAAATAGCAATGTTTTCTGACACTTGGTACACGAATACCAAAAGGGCTGTAGGTGAAACATAAAGATGTTGTTCCAGCCAATGGATTTAATCTTGGAAAACTTTCTCCTCTGTGCCATTTTAGGCACTATTAAAGTAAGAATACATGTCCCAGTCTCAGTGTGTAGTCTCCAAGGCATTTAGGAAAGTAAACAGCAGGCCTATGGAGGCACCATGCCAGACAAAAACACAGCCCATCCATCAGCAATTGAACACTTCTCACCTTGCTATTTAGTCTTGATGGGGGTGTATGGCCCCCAGGTGAGTAAAAGGAGTAATTGTCTGCTTTTTTTCATCGGCAAATGATTCCTGTACATCACCACAAGTACCTATTAGTTTTGGTCCCTTGGTAAGGAAGATGCCTCTGCCACCTTTCTAAAGCATTATCTCAAGGTGAGCAGGGTCAGCGTGCAAGGGGTGATGTTTTATGCAGAATTTTAAGCTAGGCATTGCAAGTGTTAGAAATCAAAGCACTACCTTTTTTCTTGCTATTTCTCTCTAGTAATCATTCATGGATGCGAAGGTTGGTGGACAGTATCCATGATGTCCCCTGCGACCTCCTATTCTTATTCCCCAGACACATCTCCTTTAGGCTTCGATCATCTTGAGGAATAGAATGGTGAGATAACTAAAGCATGTGCCTCTTATTACTCATTGGGATGACTGATATGATATTGTCTGTGGTACTGTAATAAAATTTCTTCAAAGAATTCTGAAAGGGGAAACTGATTTATTCTGAGAATTGAAGAAAAAGCTCTTTCACTTGTTTCATTTCCAGAAGGTAAAGAAATGCACAGTATTTCCTCAGATGTACTGGATTCCCACTGACATGAATAATTCCAGCTGTGATCAATGCATACAAGAAGGTACTTTCTTAGCATAAACAACTGCACTGACTTCCTGTGCAAATTAGGGAGCGGTCTATGCTAATTACCAGCTCTGATCATTTGTTATCAAACTCATGCTATTTGTGCACACAGCTGAATCAAATGAACGTGGATCTGGGACAGATGCTTGCAAATGCTCTGTGAGTGTATAATCGTCTTTCTAGTTCCTATAAGAGAAATAGATCTTCTGTCTGAAATTACAAACCACAGTAAAAACAAAATACTTGGTATCCATTTAGTGGTTGCTAGCTCTTAAAGTTGTGTTTTCTTCCAAGCAAAATTATTTTATCATAACATTTCAATTTAGTTAGTAAAGCAAATTTTTAAAAAAATGTTGCCTTATGGAGCTGTAAACCTTGTTATTGCATTATCCCATTAACTCATATAATAGAAACAGTTGTTGGGTCATTCTGGAAAATCAGCTGAAAACCTTAAAAATAAGTTTTAGCTGGTATACTCAGGAGTACTTGATATTCAGCACACATATACCCCCTGTTTAAATACAGTTATGTTTATTCATTTACTATTTGCATGGAAATACTTCCTGGGCTTCCAGTCATGGAGAAAGGTATCAAAATGGTGTTGCACTGGTTCCACCTTAAGAATTAAAGAGTGTTTTTTGTTTGTCTATATGTGTCTATATAACATCCACTCTGCATTTGTATGTACAAAGTCTGGGTATCTTTGGATAAAAAAGAGCTGTTATCCATCTGCATACTGGTGTTACAAGTGATTTTTTCCTAGAAGAAAAAAAACTCCACACCTGCAGGTGCTTTATGCATTCTCCTACCTTCCCATCCGTAATACGTATTTGATCAGATATCTTCTCCAGTCACATTAATTATCAGTTCAGTTTTACTTCTGTTGATAACTAGTATGAAAGGTGATGAGACTAGTCATTGCCAAGACAGAGAGCTCTGAAAGGTGTTAGTAGATTCACCAGTGGATAAAACAGAGAGGCTAGTAGTAGGACTTGCATGTTTTTGCTCTGCTTCTTGTCTTATTGACAGGAGACTTTAAGACACCCATTGTATATGACAGTAAAATCAAGTCTTAAATCTTTGGCTAAAGAATGAACTTAGGTGGCTTTCCATCCCCCAAATCTTCACTGTCAAGTCTCATTGCATATTTCTTTGAATCACGTTCACTACTTTAATGGTAATATGGATTTTTTTTTCCCCTATGGTAAAGGTTCATTTAGTGAGTCATTTTGCTCTCCTACGTAAAACAGCTTCTACATCTTTTTTTTTTTTTTGAAATGCATAGATGATTAAATCACAAGTAATTGCTCCTCAGAAAGAACAGTATTTTAAATCTCTTAGACTTTCTGCCTTTCAAATCAAAGAGTTCAGTGAATCATTAGGCATTTCAATGTATTAAGAATTTCAGTGGTCTGAAGAAAAATAACCCTTTTATTTCCTTCTCTATTAAAGTTACTTTTGTTCTTACTTATTGTCAGCTCAACAAAATTAGTGTTCCTAGCTCTCCCAGCGTGGCATAGATCGATGGTTGTATGTGGTATGTTCAAAACAGAGCACCGACTTCCATTTGTTAAAGGCATGAACAGGTCCTTGAGCTCTGTATGAGAAGTTTACCCTCAGCTGCTGACCTGTTACAAAGAATTGCATCTTGCTTTGTTTTAAACACCCATAGGGAAGGCAGTGACAGTATATAATAACAATGAAAGTTTAGAGGTTTAATAGGTGTATCCTGAGCCTACACACATAAGCACACACTGGCTAAATTGTCAATAAGAAAATAAAAACTGCTGCCAAGGGAGTGATGTACGAAGTGCCATATTATTGTAAATCAAAAAAACCTTCACTAAAGGAGTCATAATTGTTATGTATCTGCAGACTAAATGCATTTTATTTTAAGCCAAACTGCTCACTTTGCCTAAAATGCCTTCCAGGATTGTTTGCCTGAATCAAGCCAGTGAACCCCTTATAGGTCCTTGGGATTGCATCTGCTGTAAATTCTTACCCCTAGAGTCAACTTTTTGATTTAATCAAGCCTGCTGCTTTAATTTAAATCCAGATACATTCATGTCTTTACACTCAAATAACAGATAATCGAATTTCTTCTGTGAATAAATCATCCAGTCCTGTGAGATGCAGCGTGTATGGCACAATGTTCTTAACACTCTTCATGGACTCCAGGAAGTACCCAGATCCCCAAACATTCTGGGGGCAAGAACACCCCCAGTTTCAGCCCAGAAAAGCCAGTATCTTTCATACAGAGTTTGAGAAGTGAAGCTGCTCTTGGTAGCATTCATAGCTGCCTGCTGTGATTATTCAATTGCCTGATATATCATTCAGTTGAAAAAGCTGTTTAATGCATCAATAGTGGTTTGCCCAGCTGGAAATGTGTGTGTATTGCTTTATACTTTGTGGCAAGGAGCTGACATTTATTTTCATTAGCCACATGTCATGTGGTTACGCGAGGCAATTGTGCATAGTAAGTTCATATAATACCTCCCCTCAACTGGTGTGCTAACGCTGATTTCCTGAGCAACTGCTATTGACATTAAAACCATTACTTTTCCTATGATAATGGCATTTTGTCTACATTTCACGTAAAGTAAATGAAGGAGAAAATTATTGTACAGTTAAGTTTTTACAGGAAGGAATGTCCATGATTCACTATTTGCCAGATGAAAGTTATGATGCAGTATCTGAATTCCTTAGAAATGAAATAATTTACTACTAATACAAGCAAATTAGTCAGTAAAAAATATTCCACATCTTCCTGAATTCAGCAATATTGTAATCACTGAGTATATGCATACTTGCTTTTGCCTTTTAGAGGATATTTGCAGACCAGCAGGATGTGGTCCTGGAAGAATGGGCCAAGATGCTGTGTGGTAAGTGAAACACTCAACATTGCTTAGCAGTCTTCATTCACTGGTTCATTCAATCTACTACCTCTGAATAATGTGTGGTAAAGATAAAGCACAGAAATAACACAAGGAACTCAACAGTCAACCAGAATGGATTGTTCCTTACTTTATCATGGAGTATATATTCTCTAAGTTGTGGATTTCTACAGCATGTTCTTTAATACCTGTGTATGGTCATCATAAAGAACATGAACCTTGTTCAACAAGAACAGAGAAGTAGCTCCAGTATGTTTGGTTTTGCTACTTTAGCTGTCAGATAGTGCTCATGAAGTTAACACTGAGCAACATGCCTTGGAAGTTCTGCTCAACATCACACAATGGCTGGTGTTAGAATCAGAGATACGATTCCATGTCTAAGTTGCCAGCACTAAACCCAAAATAACTTGTGTTATGAAACTCTACCAATTTTGTTGTACTTAACTGTTGTCTCTGGCTCTTGGCTCATTCCATGTCTGCTTTTCAGCTATTGTATGCCACTATCAGCTGGAAGATAAAATGTCACAGATACCAAAGAGAAGGGGTAACTCCACAGGCAAAGTCCTTACTATATAACAGTAATTATTTTTCCTTGTTGCAGTTTTTTAATCTCAGGTTTTATTCTTTACTAGCTCATTATTTTCTTCTTCTTTCTCTATTCTTTCAAATATTAAGGTTTCTTCCTCCCCTCTGCCTACAGTTTCTCACCCACTACTCTTCCCTCAGAAGAAAAACTGGTGCTAAACTATTTAGCAATGCTGTGCAATACATGCAAAAGTATGAGGGTGTTGGTATGTATTTTTCAGGTGCTATTTAGTTAGAGGCAGTAAGATGCCCAAACAACTTTCTGTTAGCATGTAGTTTGGTACCGGATACTCATTGGCTTGAGAAAAAAAGGCTGGAGACTGGAGTCTGAAACCAAGTATCAATTTTCCTGTCACATGTTGGATATCTAGTCCTTATTTAATGCATCAGAAGAAAAGAGCCTTCCTTCCTCCTAGAGACAAACATGTCCTTTCTTATCTCACTGCAACATAACTAAAATGTTCCTTTTGTGAGAGCTTTTGTAGGCTCCCTGCAGGCTAGTGATGCAGACTCAAGAAAAAGCAGTACCTCGGAAAAGATAAAGCAGTAACTTTACAAAAGAGGCTTGAAAGAATCTAGTTTATGGTAGTCTTCGGTAAGCCTGGTCCTTCTTTCATTGTTCCAGAAGGAATGGACGTGGAGAGCAGGAAGGTTCAGCTCCCCCTCACTGGAGTGGGAAGAGACGACTCCAGGGTCAGGGCTTCTGCCATAGTTTACTAGGAAATCCCTGATGGGATGAGAAAAGACAGAGAAAAACACCTCCATCTACCACAGACACACAACACTGCTGCGTCCAGGACCTGCTCCACAGCTTGGCATGCCAGTGACTCTTGGAGCAGTCAGAAAGGTGCTAGGAGGCCACTTTAATGACAGCACTCTCTGTGAAAAATAAAAGCAGGCAGGTCTTTTGCAAATTACAGATTTGTCATGTTGAGCAGGTATAAAGCTCTGTATTAATTTCCTTGTGTGAGGTTTTTTTTCTTTTCTTTACATCAATTCCTGCATTCTCTGTTGGTAGCTTAACTGCAATCTCTGCATTGTTGTTTTGTTCATTATTTTGCACCATGCCCCTTTAAGTTTCAGTCTAGGCAAGAATTATGAGGCGTTCCCAATAGAGAGTATAGATGTGGGGCTGGGAGGGAGGCAGTGGCTTAACAAGCAAATGTCTATGACAGTTAAGACAATCTTGCAACATCAACTGTTCAGCTCACGTCAATACTCTAAAAGAAGCAGATGCACAAGACAGCACTATTTATTTTAATCCCATAGATACAGCCTGTTCTTTCATTCTTTTTACAGAGCAGCTGGTTCTTCATACAAGAAATTCCACTCCCATATAATCTTTTTTTAAATACAGGACAGAAATATATCCCTAATTTATATTTTCTTGACATCTACGGCTTCAGTAGTGATTGTGTCTGTGTAAGAGTGGTGTTAAAATTGATTGAAGAAGTCATAATTTGTCTTATAGATTTCTTTTCCACAGAACATCAGTGGCTGTGACAATAATGTTCTTGCAAAAGCAGAGAACTTTACTTACCCTTGTCATTTACCCTTTCTGTTCACATCTGGGTTTGTTCAAAATACTGCTGCTTTCTTCCCTGTCATTTGGAGAATGGTTCATTCTTCCCTCTTTGAACGTTTCCATACTAGAGTTAAATTTTTTGCTCTGACTCCAGCCCGTTTCCTTCCCATTCTTTTTCTCATTTTCCCTCTCCAAGTAGTGTTTCCTTAAATGTTCTCCCTCTTCGTTCAAGTGCCTCTATAAGACAAATTTATCTGTGAAACTTCCTGAAGCTCTGATCCAACAAAGTACTTGACTTCTGTGGGATTTCTGACCTGCTTACAGCAACACAAGTGCTTTTCTTGGAGGTGGCAGCACTTTGTCTATTATATTTTCTGTTTCTGAACTATAATACACCTTAGAGCAAACCTGTGAGCACCTCAGAGTGCGCTGCACTTTCTTTTCTGTTTCTACAGCACACATACTTGATACTCACTAAACAGCAGTCATCACCTAGGTGTGTCAAAACACAAGCTGTAGCTCCAGAAATCGATGCAATGCTGTAAATAGAGAACTATTAGACTTAGGTGGCAGATAAAGGGGAAGAGCAGGTATATTCTGAAGCCATATGAAATCAGGCTTTTGTATGCATTTTTCAGAGCTGTGACAGCAACCTTCAAACATTCAGGAGTGAAAAAAGCAAGGATGCTACCAAGCAGAATGCTTTTTTGCATCTCCTGTGGAGTTTTGACCTATATTTAATATACCAGAAACTACAAATCCCATAAAGCAATTTAGAAAAAAACAGAGCACTTTGTGTTACTGTCTCCTACATTTGTTGTTACATGATTCCTTGAGCAAGGCTCCATATGGAACACACATAAAACTCCCTATTAAAACAAGTACTTAACTACTGTGCTAAAAGCTGATCATGTAGGTTTGAGGTGCAATATCTCTGATAGATTACTTTTCAGAGCCCATTTCCCAACTACCTCAAGGTAGAGGGAAGAAGCAAAAATGAGCAAGAAACATTTTTTAATATCTTTGTCATTTACCTTTTTTCCTCTTAAATTAGGAGCAAAATAGAAATGTATTTTACTGCATCTGCTTTCAGCTACTTCCCTTAGAGAAATAAAATCAATACTGCTATTCCAGCTGTAAAAGTTACAAATTCCCTTTCTGTCTCAGAGCCCTACTAGGTGCAGGACAAACATGAGTTAACCAAGATCTTGTCCTCCATTGAATAAAACCTCTAAGAAACATATGGAAAGGAAGATGATGGAAATAGGTAAATTGAGATTTAAGACTAACTGGTTGCAAAAGCTTTCTGTTTTCAAAGGCAGGCACGGAGGCACTACTCTCAACCTGTCTGTATTCTTGGGGCACTAAACACCCTTAAAAATCTGCCCATAGGAATCCAACTTTACTGCTGAACTACACTGCTAGGTACAGATCCATGACCTATCAGACTAGTTTGGGGGCCAGAGTCAACCTAGCTGTATTGTGCTTAGTCACAGATAATTCATGTTGCTGTTCAGAAAAAGCAGAAGCAGCTGCTCATGTGGAAATCCACACAGCACACATGAAGACATCTGAACGCCTTTTCATGGGGAAAACAGTAGACCTGGAGACATTTCAGCAAGAGTGTGATAGCAGATATTTGTCTTCCACAGGTACTGAAATCACAGCCAAAGAAAAATCTCAGCCTGCCGGGGCCACGATTGTAGACTGGGTGAAAAAATAGCCCTGTCTGTACTCTGCCTTCATCTTCCCACTGAGCAGCTTCTCCTGTGCGCTCTATGCACATCCAAAGCTTTGTTTAAGGTGTAATTAACATGCAACCTTCCTTAAATCATGCCAGGCAGATGGAACTGCAGCCACTCAGAGATAACTGGCGCAACAACATAGCTGCCAGTACAGCTACTAGCAAACCTAGGCAGGACTCCAGCCTCTGAACCAGATGATGCTCTTGCTAGAAAAAACCCCTTGTGTAGCAGGGGAGTTTAGATGGCTGCAGTTATTAATGAAACTCATGGTGCTGGTTGGAAGAACAACTGAGGAGTTAAAAAGGACCAAATGTACTAACAAGAATTTGGCTTGCTTATAAGAAATAAGCAGCAACTGACTGAGAATCTTAAGATGGGGTAATAGGTAGAAATAATAGCTGGGCAAGCAGGATTTATGAGTTATACAGGTCTATTGATGGTTTCCTTTGCGTGTTGTAAATCCCAAACACATCTCACCCATTATGCATTCTGCCAAGATCAAATGCTGAGTTAAGGAACATGGCATATAAAATACATTTCCAGGTAATCTCCAATGAATTCAGCCTGCACTGAGTTATGTATAGTGATGGGCAATAAGCACTTGCTGCTGCCTGCTTCTTTTACTCTTCAAGGATGAATTAATTGACTTTTCTTCTGAGATACTGCAGCTGTTTGGGTAGATCCTGCAGATCACACACAAAGCACCACATCATAGAATACTTAATTTCTTTCAGTTTCCTTTAGACAACAGAAAGCAGTAGATGAAGGAAGAATGAACTAGAAAGGGTCAACAGAGCATGTATTTGTCAGTCAGCAGAGAGAAAACTACCTTGCCTAACAGATTAACAGTCATTGCATTCACAGAAGTGTTGAAATTTGCCTACCCACCTCATTCTACTCTTGCAGGCATTGCCTGACCCTGAAGCGAACAATAAAATTAATATAAAAAAATTGCATGCTTCATCAGAATGCAGTTTTAAGCCATCCAAGGCCACATCCTCATTCTCTTCACTCCTTACTCATATATACGTATACCAACCACAAAACACTCCCTATCTTCTAAGAAAATAAAAGCTTCTCATTCACAAGTCTCAAAGCTTCAAAAGTCCACAATTTGCTCTGCATATTTCTAGGTAGAGACTTAATCTTTTAGGGATGAATGCTAAAGAAAAAAAATTCCGATGAGTATTTTTCTCCCTGCTTTGATGCCTTATTGACCACTGTCACCTTTCAGTCGATGATGTTGTCAAAGCCTATTCACCAGAGCGGTTCTCTGGCTATGTGACAGGTAACAGAGATATATATCCTCTTGAGAGGTTTAACGCAGCGGAAACTGAAGAGACTTGCGTGGACAAGCTTGACAAAAATGCAGTTTTCTACCTGGATTACCTGCCACTCATTGAGTATCCAGCGTGTCCTGTCAGCGTGCTACTATCTATTACTCCATGCAGACGAATGTTCTGAATGGAGGTGGTTGGGCTGGGACCTCAGCTTCCATAAAAACAGAGCTGGAAAGTGGGGTGCAGTAAATATTTTTCTTTTACCCCCTTTCCACCCATAATAACAAGGATAATAAGGCCCATTGGAAGAGCAGAGCTCCTGTAGCAAAGGGATCTTTAAATAAAGTTTGGTGACTACAAACTAGAGTCCTTCTTTAGGTAAAAGCTGACTGTGTAAGCATATCAACAATAAAATGAACTGGTACATTTTAGGTATGTTGGGCACTGGAGGCAGAAAAAAAATCTGACACCCTGTTTTCACTGGAAAGTAAGAATAATCCATCTTTACAGCAGAATTCCAAATAGTCCTTACTCCATAACTTCTCAGTGGAAAACTTAATCAAGAGATCAAGGATTGAAGACAATTTTTGAAGCCATTAGATCCAGTTATAGAGATTTAGTTACTAAGTTTACCTCAACACTGGTGTGTCTACAATGTACATCATTGCAGGCTTTCGTCTACGTCGAAGTCTACCACAAAAATATGAACATAGCAACCCTTGGCAGAACGAATGGGAGGAAATCTTGTCAGCAGTAGTGGGAGACAGTGTGATTAAATGGCAAACCCAATATCAGTCCACTCAAAAGACAGAAAATATCCTCTGGAGCTATGCAAAAGCTTCAAACGTTCCTCTTGGGGAAAGCTTAATTTTCTTGCTGTATTTGCTTAATTTCACAAGGATTGCCTAGAGTTTGTTAGTGCTGACCTTGAGAACTGTTTAATTTTATCTTCTTCGAGCTGCTTCCGGTAGCAGTTTATATCTCATTTGCCGTCAACCCTCTTTGACCTTGAGTTAATTCATGTCAAAATGCTAATAAACACATTTTATCTAGATTTGTATTTGCAACGTGCAAAACTATGAGTACAGTATTAAATACAGACTCAACGTTTTATGGATCCTTATCAATATTTTTATAATTCCAATTCCTTAGAGAATGCATCTAGAAGATGAGTTAAGTTTCCTCTGAAATACTTACAGGGTCACTAGAATAAACTGCCAGGCCCTCGCTGCATGTCTCCAGGGAACAGCTTATCCTTCCGTACAGATCTTAATGTTTCACTGGTAGCTCAGTCGCTAGTACAAAGAACAAGCAAAGGGTTTGTTGTAATTTTTTAATCTTTAACAAGATATGACCAGCATACCAAGTTCAAACACCTCATATTGTTTGGTTTGTTAGAACTTTTTTCCCTTTGGTGATAGGCAATGAATAGAAGTTCTACAAAACCTTTGTGAAAGTCCTGAACAGAAGTCCTGGATGCAAACAAAAAACTTGGAGCTCCCCTGACTCCTGCAATGAAATTCTTGCTTGTCTTTAATGTGTTGCTGCTATCCTTAAGTCTACACACTTGTGTCTTCTGTACAAACATGATTTCAGCCTGAGGAATTACAGAATTCAAACATATTGATGGTATAAAACAATTGTAACAGTAATCTTACTTCAGAAGTTAGGAAAAAACCCTTCTCAAAACATACATTTGAGATGATAACCCACAAAAACCTTTCTTCACAGGGTTTTTTAATGTTGAAATCATAGGTTTTAATGGCAACTCACAATAGAAACTAAATGTTGAAATGTCATTTTGATACTTCTTGTGTCAAAAAATTTTGAAAACTTGTATTTTCATTTTCTTTAAAGGCTTATTTAACAGCATTTGATTTTAAATAGTGTAAAATCTTAAATTGCTACATGTCATATTAGGAGCATACAAAGAACAGCGAGTATAGCATCGTATTATGTATGTATATATAGAATATAACAGCTACTGAAATATTCAATTTCCATTTCTTTTTGGTAATCATTAAGGTTAGAACTTACTTAGCATGACATAGGGATCTTCCCTAGATTTAACTGTCTTCTGTTTGTAGCATAGCAAAATATGCTTCAGGGATGTTCATACTATTTGTTTGCAAGTTAGAGGTCGATGATGGAAACTCAAAATTCCTTGAAAGGTGAATGGAGAAAGGGAAGTAACACGCAAAGCAACAGTGGGGCCACTCGAAGTGTCAGAATTGGATCAATCACCCTGTCCTTCCACCACAGAGAACTCACAGAGCAGGTCTTGACCTGCTGCAGTTTGTGCTCTAAAGTTTTCAACATCAGTTTTGATCTACATCATAATGATTTTTTTTTTCTATCTGTCCCAATATATGATTCAATGTAATGAACTCCAGCTATATTTTTCACAAAAGGGCACAGAAATAAAAAGTACTACTTTATGTCTACGTTACAGTATCTGTTCTGCCACTGCTTCTCTATTCAACTTCATACGGAAACAAAGACAGTTTAAGTCTGGAAGTAGCAATCTGCACTTTGTGTAGTCTTGGGACTAAGTAGTCTAATCTTTATGCTTTCCTGTATTAAAAGGCACAGATAAAGGAAAATCCCTGCACTTATTAGCCAGGATTGCTCTTTATAGTTCTCCGGTATTTCACTGTCCCACATCGCAGCTAACTCTTGTTAGAGGTAAGATTTTTTTTAATTTCTAGCTAAATTCTATGTATACATTTATAAAAGATACATAAATACACATATAGTCTCATATGGAGAGAGACAGAAAGAGAATGAGTGTTTTCTCAAGATTCAGAAGTGACTCTGCTCTCTCTTTCTGTGACACCAAGAAAACTTTCTTTCTGTGACTTTAACTATGACCTTTGAAAGGCAAAAAAGGAAATGTATAATTATTGCCACTTACTTCTGTGATGTTCCCCTATTATGCTCTTACTGAAGACAACCTACAATGTTCTTTGTGGTGGCATTGTGAAGTTTCACCTTTCAGCATGGTCGTGCCTGGAAGAAAAGGGTTGAGAAAACAGTTTATTGTCTGCCTCCTATTTCTTTGCGATAATTGTTGTCTTCATAGAAGAATGGTTGCATCAAAAAGAAGTGTCTAGCTTGGCTTAGAAAGCTATGCACAAAGCCACATGCAAAGATGCCCATCGGAATTACTGTCATTCTCAGAATAACATTCCAGTTCTAAATCTATTGACAGAGTATTCTGTCTGATCATTTAGATAAAAAAACTACCCACAGTGTGGTTTGTCTTGAAATGAAACACCTTTTTCAACTTAGCCTTTTTTTTCCTCTTTGTTGATTTTCTTCTCAGGTGTCCTTTTTTATGCTATCTATCTTAGATACTTATGCTTAAAAGGTGACCTGCCCCCCCCTGTAAAAAAATAAACCAGGAAAATCTGATTAGAGAAGTGCTTCTTCCATTCCCATATCCCACTTTTACTCTCTTATTGTGCTTTTACAATTTTCCACAACACGTTCTAGGTCAGAGATTGAGGGGTTTGTAGTAGGAATCAACTTTGCTGCCATTGCTGAATTTAATAGCACAGGCCTTGCAATACCTCTGCCAATTACTGTACTGGCCAGGGTTAAAAGTGCAAATTTCCCTTGGGTAACGGTTTCAGTGTTATCACCTCAGAAATGCATTTGAGAAAACCTCTTTTAAATGCACATTTATTTTTTTGTGCTTTCCCTCCGCCCTTGGCAGTGCCTGATGCACATTGCATCTGGTTTATATAGTACTGCTGCACAGTTTCTATCTGTGTTACAGCACTGAGATACTGCAGGCTCAAAGAAAAAACAGATACCATGCAAGTGGTTGGGCACAGATCAGTGAAAACTGCTGTTTCACATCCACTTGTTCTGCACAGCCAGCTAAAATACATTAAATATTCTTGAAGCAGAGACAGAATCACAGAATAACCAGGTTGGAAGAGACCCACCGGATCATCGAGTCCAACCGTTCCCATCAAACACTAAACCATATCCCTCAGCACCTCATCCACCCGTGCCTTAAACACCTCCAGGGAAGGTGACTCAACCACCTCCCTGGGCAGCCTGTTCCAGTGCCCAATGACCCTTTCTGTGAAGAATTTTTTCCTAACGTCTAGCCTAAACCTCCCCTGGTGGAGCTTGAGGCCATTCCCTCTTGTCCTGTCCCCTGTCACTTGGGAGAAGAGGCCAGCTCCCTCCTCTCTACAACCTCCTTTCAGGTAGTTGTAGAGAGCAATGAGGTCACCCCTCAGCCTCCTCTTCTAATCTCCATTGTCTTGGCAATATGCTATGTTGTTGGGTCAGACATGAGCCCCTGCATGTTTCAGGCTTGCCTCTGTGCCTCCTAAGTCTTTTCTGAACTAGAAGTCCTTTTCTGAACTTTGAGAGAAAGGTAGTTTGAGTTTTCTGAGATGGAGGGAAAAGAATGTGAACCCTTTCAGCTGAAAGCAAGAAGTCAAACTGCTAAGGTTCTCCCATGTATCCTCCTGTAAGATGTATTTGAGAAGGAAGAGGTAAACTTGTGTTTTTAGAAGATATATGCAAATTTTAAACAAATACTGTTCTCCTTCTCTCAGGTCCTGTAAGAAATCATCCAGAGGTGAAATTTCCCCTCTCTCCTGGGCTGTTTGAACTGTTTTGTTTTTTTCATGCAGATGAACATTGTACATCCATAAATTTCAGATCCAGCTTCTGTGGGACTATTAAACCTTTCCCTATCTAATTCCACATGAGAAAGTCTGGTCCTCCATCCCTCATGAGTAACATTTTCACAACTGTGAAGCCCTATCAGAAGTCCCAAAGCAGGCTGGTGAACTTCCTAGCAAAGAGACTGGCTGTTATATAAACCTAGGGCAGTTCTACACATCCTTTAGGTGTGAAGTACAAAGAGTCTATAATGGGTGGCATTATGTACATGGTACCCTGGTGATATGTTGGATGCTTCCTTTGTTTTATCATATAGTACCTTCCTTTGCACCCCCTATGAAACCATAGCTTCCCCATGAAAATTCCTAACACTTCAAAGTTAATTTTTTTTTTCCTCCAGCTGTTGAAGGTGTTTTTACAAACCCATGGGAACAGAAGTAAAATGAGTAAATGATAATTTTTTCCACTTTTTGACACTTTTAAGAGGATAAGAACTTTTTTTTTCAGTTTAAGGTAAGTGAAGGAATAAACAATATATAAATGAATGAATACTTATCCTCTTGGAAAGTATGATTATCATTACCTTCAGCAGCAGACACCTGTTCAAATATTCTCCCTTGAAAGGATGAAGTATAAAGGTTTCTTCAGCAAACAAAGCAGGCTTTTACTGCAGTTGATAAAAATGTAAATTAACTCCTTTGCACATTTCTAATTACCTATATCATTCAGCATTGATCTATGTGCTTGTATGGTAAAACTCTATCCGCCTTTAAACACAGATGTGACAAGTGTACGCACTGGTATGGGGAATGAAAGGTAAAACAAACAGGTAATCTGTCTTTCTATGCTTTCCTGCACCCATGACAATTATTTTAGATGGCTGGGTTACAACATGAGACTTGTAATATCTACACCAGGGAAAAAGCAGACATTTCAAGTATGTCAAGCCACAGGTTGCTGTGGGAAAGAATCTTATTATTTCAGCTTCAGACATAAAATGGCTGGCCAGCTAAATGCCTTCCTCCTGTACCATTTCACATTCAGGGACATCAAAGAGATTTTAGGGGAAACTGAACTGGTTGTTCCTCACTTGATTTCTCATCACCCCGTGGCTTTTTTATTTTCTGGTGCAAAGAACTACCAAGTCACAGAGCTGTGATGTCATGAAGATCCTTGAGGCAATGATTGATTCTCTTCTCCTACTTCTCCTGTACTCAAAAGCATGTTTCCAGAGAAGCTGCAATGTTGCTATGTCTGTGACTACAGGCATGTCATGAGGTAGGTATCACCACAAGGTGATGGGATGTAGAGTAGCCTGAGATGTACCTAAGCCCTCAGGAAACCACACTATGAGCCAAACTGTCCACTGAAGTGCCCCAGGTTTCAGGGAACTCGAAGGCGATTTAAAGGCATGTCTATTTGTGGTTGATTCCACCACAAAGTAAAGCACTGATCTAAACTGACAACCCCAAACTCTATAGAAGATAGAGGCGTATCGCAGAAGAGGAAGATCATTTCCAACACATGCAGTGCCCTGGCATTCTGAACCCATTTCCACCTTCCTTGAGTGCCAGCTTTGCCACAGCCATGAGAATTTAATTTCAGAAGACTCAGTCAGTATCCAAAAGTGGATGGCACAACTGGCTTGTAAAAGTGGGGAGCAGATTTTACCTATCTGGAAAACTGTAACTATCCCATCGCTATACCTTCTATATTTCACCTACATTTCTATTCTTCTAATATTCATAGGGAGACAGAATTGGCTGCTACATGTGAAAACAAGCATTTCAAGCTGAGACCTCAAGCCAAACTAAGGAAGCGCAAGTTGTTTCAGTTCATATAACAGATATGTCACCATGGGTGCTCCAAATAAGATCACTTTATTTTTTTGTTTGGGAAACAGGCCCTATGCTCTCTAACAAGTTCTCAGGAGGTCAAAACTTCAGCTGCTGTTCAACAACTATTCCTTCAGGAGACAAGTGAGGTGACAATACATCCCTAGAAGAAAGCTCTCACTGAAATTAAGTAGAATGCATACAAGACTCACTGTGAACAGCACTAATGAGCAAGAAACATGAGAAATCTAAACTGCAACATTTAAAAGGTCAGCAAAATTCTCCACAATTTACATTTTTTATAGGAATATGGGTGTGCATGATCTGTGACTACCCAAAAGGCTGAAATCTAGAGAAGAAAATATGAAAAACAGAAGCTGCAAAGCCTAAATACAGAATGAAATAACGAGCTAGCTAAACTGTCATAGATAGTCACCAATTTGCTAAAATCTAACTATCTGCAAGCCTCTTTCCCACAGCATGTGGCTTAAAAGCAGCTGGATGCATTTTTAGAAAAAACTGCACAGATTCTAAACCAGCATAAGGAAAGGCAGCACCAGAAAAGCCTTTTTCCTTCTAGCCCTGTGGGAAAGGGATCCTACAGCTGACCTATATTTGCTCAGAAGCCACTATAACACGCTTTTAAAAATGCAAATATTTTTTTTTCTTCTTCTTCCTCCTTTGCCTGCCCATCCCCTGCTCCCAAAGCTGACTGTGTGGTATCCTACTAAGAAAAATCTTCCAACAGCCATCTCTGGCTGCCCTAACAGACTGTGAAAGATTTAGTCCAAACTTCTGTTCCGATCATGTCATGTCAGTTCTCTCCTGGCGCGAGGGGGCACAGACCAAGTAAGACAGATGCTTCAATCTTCCAAATAGTTGTCACTTCCCATGACTGTCACTTCACAGAATTGTGACTTTCTAATATAGCAAACCCTGTAGGGAGGGGAAAAAATAAACTTGCTCATCTCATTCCTGACCACTTTATTTTTTTATCTCTCTCCCTGTGAATAAGCCTATCAAGCAAACAATAATTAAATAAGGGGCACTGATTGTGCTACCACAGAACAGTGAGTACAATAAATTTGAAGTTCTTAGTCAGTTGATTTATGATCTAGACACTGTCCCATTTCTGTGAACAAGGAGCACAGTCAACCCAAAGCACCTGCAGGAAGGAGTGGTAAGTCTGGAGGGACAGATACAAGTCACAGGAGAGATACTATAAGCACAGTTCCTCTCTCTGTATTTACCTGTATCTGTGGAAGGATCTTTGTTGTGTCTTTGCCTTGTTTAACACAATATGAATTTCTACATCTGCAAGTGAAGATGGAGGAGGTGCAGACTTTCGGTACACGCGTGCACACACATGAGGCGGTGTTTCCTTGGCAACAGAAATGCCATAAAATCTATCTGGAGAATTCCTTAGGGCTGTGCAACAAATAGAAACATTAACATGACGAGACCTAAATATAGTTGCATTTCAGTACTGCTCATCCAAGTCTTTACTTAGCTTCAGCTTCTATCTGAAACAAATGCAGTCAACAAGACACACAAGGATGTTTTCAATATTTTACAGTGTTTTGATTTCAAATAGAACAAGAATAGAGATGGGAAAAGGAGAGGGTTATAGATGGTACCAGCCTGCACTTTACTGCTAAATTACAGCTTGACTTTGCTTTGAAGGTGCCCTTGATTACCCACTGAATGCTCCTCACTTCTGAGAGCAACACAGGTTGAGTCAATGCAGGGAACAGCCGAGTTCTGCTTATTGGCTTCCATAGCAGAGAGAAAGCAGCTTTGGCATTGCTAACAGTGAGTTATGCAAAGTGTATGCAGAGAGGCTTTGGCTGAGAGTTGTTCATGGTTTTTAACCCCACTGCTGGGGGATGCGATTATAGGTGAGACTTCTTTCACTTAGCTTCGGAGTCTAAGTACTTATTTAGCCTTTTTTTTTTGTCTGGGAGCACTGCAGAAGTAACACCTGGACTACAAAGTAAATAAGCTGACAAATAACATACAATGACTCACAAAATGACCAAAAGAGAAACATAAGCTCCATGGAAATGAGCCCTTTGGATGCCTAAAACGGGATCTGGGCTCACTCAAATGTTTCTTGAACTAAAGAAATAATGTTTAGAGATTGATTCACATTACAGTTTCCTAATGAATTTTAAACCACCTCATTGCTGATCCTCATAAGCTTTTCTTGGCCTGTTTTGTATGCTCTTTTTGGCAGGGAAGATACAGGTTCCTCACTTTCATAACAGATATTGTTCACGAGCCAAGCCACAGGGCTGGAAAAGCAAATGCTGGGTTTTTTCTCTGGTGCTGCTCCCTGGCTCATCTGCGACTCTTTCCCCTTTGCAATCCAGCCTCCCCATCTGTAAAACCACAGCAATGAAACTTATCTTGGAGAAATACTTCAGGGTCTGCAAATGAGAAATGCTTTACAAGAACTAAGGGTTACTTAAAAAGGGTGAAGCTGATTCTGGATGACCAGTGTGCAGCTTTTCATGCAAGATTTATCATACTTCCCTTGATTTCACTGTGTAATTCAAGAGGAGGAGGATAAAAGCAGTGGAATTGGCAGAAAGATTTGTTTAGTAAAATATTCCCACAACCATCCTGTGTAATGATTTGTGCATTCTATTCAGAAGAGAGACAAAGAAGGAAGTGGCCTGGTGGGTCACAGAGGTGCAGAGTCTGGACATGGGAATTTTATAGAACAACCCTCGGAGAAACTCAGGAAGACTTTACACTTTTGTCATAATAAAAATATGACAAAGTTTTCCTCTACAGCAAAACCACTCCATATTTCTTATCAGGAAGATGATTTTATAGGTGATTTAAAAGCTCAGATGAACCTGAGCTAATTGCACCTCTGAAAGAAAGCTCTCCAGACAACATAGCAGAAGTAGATTTCACTGAAAAGAAAAACATATACACAGAATTCTGGCATCATGGGAAGTCTAGGCTGGAAAAAATTATCTAACTGTGGTGGTCTTCAGCCACTTTGAAGACTGAAAACTTCAGACACTTTCCCACGAAGGCATGTTCCTCTTTAGAAATGTCACGGGCATAGAGTACTATGCAGAACCCATATACGCTTTAAGAATACTCAAAGCCTTCCCAAATCCTCAGAATAAAGCCCGAGATCTACAAAGCAGTTTGAAACCCCCTCACTCTGAAGCAAGATTTCAAGTATATCTCCTCCATCTCTAACAGAAGTTTCTCTCACCTGTTCTTAAAAGGAGACAGTGTTCCTTCAGTGATTCATGTTAGAAAGGTTTTGAAAAAGCCTACAGCTAAATTGAGTCAAACTTTCAGTGGTAACTTGAACCTTTTGTGATACAAGATAATTCTTTTAATTATGTTTGCATGAAGATTTAGATACAGTAGAAGCTCAGCGTGAATCACTGAGTAACAAGTTTCATAGAATGCAAAGAAAAGAAGTCTAAAATCAACCAGCACTGCTTTATCTGCTTTTCCCTTTGCTACCTTTTATATTAAAATCAGATAGTCCTACTATATTGCCTCCAAGGCAAACCTTCTTACCCAGAAAGTACTTAAGAACCTGCTCAGCTGCCTATTTGAGCAAAGATGGGAAGAGCACATGTAAAGACCATCCAGAACTGAAGCCATAAGGTCCTCTAACTCCCAGGGACATCAGAGCAGGTCTCTGGCAGGTACTCAGGTGCAACACAGCTCTCATCCAAGGACAGAGCTCTGGGAAAGCAAAGCCTGACAACGATTATCAATTTGGAATCTGCAATACTGAAGTGTTTGTTCATGTATAAGGTTGAGACAGGGTCAGAGCCAGCTCAGGGCCCTCTGCACTAGTCTGTGGCATTGTGGGTCTTATCTTGCACAGTTCTGATTAAAGTGTTTCCAAACCCAGAAGCTCCTGTCTCTGATAAGGGCTGATGTCCCATTATATACAGGCTGTACACAGGCAGAGAAAGGCTGTAAATTTATGGATGCTGCAGATTAGAGTTGACAAACGTATCTGCTCATGTTTAATTTAACATGCTGCAACCTTGATTCCTTGCACTTAGCTGGAGGTCAGGCCCTAGATATACCAGCATCCTATTGACTTGAGCACTCTGCTCCCAGCACATACAGTTAGGTGATGTGCAAACTGGGACTAAGGACCTGAGCAAGAAAGAATAACAGGACAGACAGAAAAAGCAGTAAAAATATATGCATTGTAATAAAAGCAGAGAGCCAACAACTCATGGGGTTAATAAAGTTGTGTTCCAGAACTCCGTACCAATGTGACTCCACCGCAACTACACACAAGCTGTGCCAAGGATGGCAAAACCCCGGGGTATAGAGAATGTCTTCTTAGCATTAGTCTTGATTCACTTTGGGCTGTAGGTGCTTCTACCTCAGCTGTAATTGTTACAAAATAAGCAAGCAAATATTAAGGTAATATAAATGAAACAGCCTACAATAATTTGGGTTAATTACTCAGAAAGAAGTCTAGCTTGAGGATAAATAGCTTTAAAATTGCTTAATAATTTGACTCGCCATATGATTGCTTGTATAATTTGGGTTAATTGCTTGTCAAGTAGAGTTTTTCAAATATTAATCAATGCTTATTTATATTATTAATTAACTTTATTAAATTACATTTGAATAATCTTGCAATGGCACAGTTATCAAAGGATGATTTTCTATTCTAGTTTTTTCTCTCTCCTCATTTGCAAAAATCTTTCAATTCCACTAATGAGTCACATACCCCTAGTACAATCTAGATTTCACCTAATACTTTCACTAAGATTTGTCAATGTGACTTTTCTATTAGATATCAATTTCTCAGTCAAAAAGCAATTTCACATGGAAGCCTTTATGTTCTAAGGAAGGGAGCATGGGTGAATGATGCAAAGCTTTAATATTTGTCTATTTTCAGCTTTCCATAGAATGCTTCCCTGTGTTACCCATTGACTTGCACTTCCCTAGATGAACAAGGCAATAACTCACAATCAGACCTTTATGTCTTGCTGAAGAATATAATGTTACTGAAGATGTTTCAAATAAAAAAAAAAAAAAAAAAAGAGGAACTGCACAATGGCTTACTTATAAATTTATAAGTGGCTTGTGCCTGGATAAAAATTGAGTTGTTCATGATATTACAAAATGCTTGAAGAAAATTCCCCCGTATTTCTATTACTATTTAAAGACCACTCCATCCACTTTCACTACTGTTTTTTCAAATTACGTGGCTTGAATTCCCCTCAGAGCTCTGTGGTTTATCACAGAAGCTGAGAAATATCAATGGATAGTTATCAAAGTGGCAAAACCTATATCTATGTAGCTCTAAAATGGCCTCTTTATCTCTTCTTTCAAATGCAGTGGTGTATAAGCTATGCTTTTGTCATTTTATGGGTGTAAAATGGGCTCCCTCATAGGCTCCATGACTCTGGTGTAATCTTTCAACCCATTGCTGAATTAGGAAATCCTGTTTGCTGTATTTGTCAGATGAGTAAGGCTATTTTATAACAAATACAATACCTTCACTTCCAAGGTTGAAATTCATACAAAGGCATAAGGAATAAAAGTTCTTATCTTTTTCTTTTAAAAAAGAAGTTAAGACAGCCGAGTGCATCCCTCATTATTAGAAAATAATTATGCAAAATCATTAAGAATATTAACAAATTGTAGATAGTTACATCCAACAGTTCATCCTTATTCGTGCAGAAAATTAAGAACTTGAATTTTCCTGGGACATTATGGTTAGAAATATTCTGGCATACCCAATATCTTGGATCCTCATTTATTATTGCAATTAATTGTTTTATTTTATTTAGTTTTGAGTGAATAGTATTATGTTACATTATTTGGATCAGAAGTTCCAGAAACTTATCGGCTATATTTGTAGGTGAGGTCAATTCACCCAGATAGTAGTTCTGTACAGAGCATGATATAATTACTTCCAATGCTGTTGAGACAAATTTTTTCTTGGCAATTGCACCCTGCTGCCAAAACCCTAGTGAGATTCCATTGATTTCTCTGTAGTTACTACTGTTCTTCACTGATCTGACGATTAGACTCAATCTACTTTACATTATCATGCCCTTGAAACCACGATCATGTCAATAGTTTGAAGGGTCCTTGATTTAGTAATTTCAGAGGAGTTGTCAATATGCAGTGAAGGACTAATGTAAAGAAGAATATTGCACATACCATCAATGTGTGCAGATCTAAGAAAAAACTTCGGATTTTCCCCAATTTTTACTGACATGTACACTTTAAATAGTCATTTATCACACAAGACAGTGAGTAAATACACTAGGATATGTCACTTCCTTTTGTTTAATTGTTCCCTTAAAATATGCATTAGATGTGCCCCTTCTTGCTAGCAACAAACCATTTCAAATGAAGCATTTTAATCACAGACAAAACCTTCTAAGTGGCTTATATGGGAGAAAAAGAACCATTCTCTGGTTACAGGTTGAAAACTCTGCTCAAAAAAATTCCTCAGAACAACAAAAGAGCAAGGTACATATTTGGGGGTGAGGAAGGTAGGGGGTAGGGGAAGAAAAAAGAAAGAATGGTATTTGTGTGCACATTATACCCGCTGAAAATAATCTAAATTCCCTGTTTCTGCTATGAGATCTAAAATCAATTACACAGGAAATACTGATAAATGAACTCCTGTTGTACACTAGGAAGGACCAACAGATGTATCTCTCCTGTATATAATAAGTTTATATACTGCAGTAGTAGAAGACCTGCTGTGTAATCATCTAATGTCGTTAAGCAGCTTGGTCAGTAAAGTAAAAATGCTCTGTAAGTATAATGAATTGTTTTAAGGTATCCCTTCTAGTGAAGGGATGACGCTTACCTTCTTCTAGGGATTGTTTCGTACCACAGAAGGGACAGAAATCAAAGACCGCTAACCAGTGCACAGTGAAAGGTAACGCTCACAGGTCATCTCTTTTCAGAAATATGAGGTTTGGTCCAAAGCTTGCTGAAATCTTTTGGAATTATAGGCAAGATATTTATGGTTTGGGCTGCAAACAAGGAAGATTGAAGGCCAAAATGAGCCCATGTGAAAAAAGTTTGAGTGCTTGAAAGAGTAAGAGGACTGGCCAATCTACACAGTCTTCAAAGTAATGGTCACTCCTGTGGTATCTACAGTGCAGATATAAAAGCCATTTAGAGAATCAAATGAAGATGAACCCTATAGCAAGAGTATGGAATTGCTTCTTGAGAATAATGAGAGTAATTTTGCAGAAGTACAAGCCTGTACCAGAGAGTTATGATAATATATTTTTCCCAAGTTACAGTGAAGTGTTAGGACCAACGAATACAGAAATGCATTTTAAAGACCCAAAAGCTTTAACAGAATCGAAACATCTGTGCCTATGTCAAATGTTCTTTCTGTCTAATTTACAGCTTGACTTTAAATGCACAAAAGGCAGCGTGGAACTCCATTACAAAAATAATGAAAGCAATACTTTTTCAGTCATCAATATTTTTTAGGAAGAAATCTCACTTGGCTAGCTGAAGAAGAGAGATTAAATCAGTTAGAAAAATGGCTAAGAAATGGAGAGGATGATCCTCTTATGCTAAGTTTATATAGGAGTGTCACTCAAAAAAGATTGCCTTCCTCACAAAGGACAAAATGCAAATAATATTCCCAGAGACACACAAACTATCTGGCTTCTCTTAACTATATTTTACCAACCCTGACACTTCTCCAATTATTTGCATTTCTATAGTACCTCCTCTATATTTCCAGGATCCATCAGGGACTGAAATAAAATATCTAAAGAGAAAGGAGAAAAGATGAAAAAGACAGGAAAAAACACCCCATATCTCATGATAAGTCATCTTTCAGGGTGTCAAAGCAAACCTGGAAAATCCAAGAGCTTCAGATGATTCACATAACGGACAAATAAAACGTATTTGTTGCCATGTTCTGTTTTGAGAGAAGCCAGCACCAACACAAAAATTACTGTTTCTATTAATTGACTGAATCCACATTTTCATTGTTGGAACTGAAATCCAATTTTAACTTCTGTTTTGAAGGTAGGAACACCTGAAATAAAGTCTTTTCTTCCATCAATGGCACAGGCCAGACTAATCTCTTTGTAACACCAGTGTAAATCCAGAGTAACTCTAGAAGGCTGCTGAAACAAATTTCACTTGTCTGCATCACTAACCTCTGGAAAGACATGAAAAGCAATGTTGAAATCATTATGTGGGATCTGCTGTACACCCATCTAGAGAAAAATATTTTCTAGTCCCCGCTCAAGTGTCTAATTCTGCCTTGGAAATCCTCTTTGAAGCACTGTGTCTCTTCCTCAGTGCATGGATAATTTAGGCGTGCCATTTGTTTTCCAGCTTTCCTTCCCTTCTGCAAAAGGCAGTTCAGATAGTAGCTGTAAACACTGAAATTCCTCAAGTCATCAGCTGTGCCACTCCTTGGAAAGCACACATCTGTGTTAACGTATAGGCTGATATACACCAAAAAGGCACTTGGGCTCCAGGATGCTGATTTGCCAGTGATATTAATATTTAGCTTGAGAAAACTTTCTTGCCTCAGTATGGGAGGCGATGTATGCTCAACTAAATTCCACGTTGCTACAAACCTGGAGTAACCATGTGGCACAAACAGAAAAGGACTGAAACGTGAGGCAAATCCTCTACACCCTATAGCTTTATGTTCATAGAAACTGTAGCACAAAGCTGTCTCTCTACTTCACCAAAACAATCTTCATCTTCAATCAACTGCATGGTGAGGCTGAGCTGGTTTATATGGCTGTCTTTGTATTTAAACAGGTCTGAATCTCTGGCATGCAACATGCCTTTCAATAGCAGTAACTGCGTAGATACGTTGTAAACTGTTTTTATTCAGTGCAGAGTGAATACAGTTGGACATGCTTGCTGAGCAGAAAAGATCAGAAGACATAAAGGAAACAGTTACAGAAAATGCAAATGAAAGGGAACAAAAATACCTCCCAAATGACTCATCATGAACAAAAAAGTGATGCAAAGAGATCAGAGGATGTCTAAGTAAGAAGGTAACCAAGGAGATGGTTTTGCCACACCTGCACATAGCAAACATGGAGAAGTGGGTTTATATTGACACCGCACTACTGAGCTCTTGGAACAGCTGCTTGAGCATCAGGCTTGCTATGAATATTCCTGACTCATAATGGTCCAAGTGAAGTGCACCCTGCTGATAAGATCCTTTCTGATGCCAGCCAGCACTCAGCTTTTCAAAGGGACATGAGCAAGGAGCACTGGAGGTGGCAGTGACACAGGATGATTTCTGCCTTCCTAGAACCTGCCAAGAACTGGGGGACACTCACTGGTACTGGGATTTTCGTATCAGGTCAAAAGGTTCATTTTACCACTGAATTTCGAACAGGTTTTGGCAAGTTGATCTGTTTAAATTAGATTCTGTTTAAAAACCTAGAGTACCAGCAAGTTTCTGAAAGAAGCATGACCTCATTCCCTGTAAATCCTGCCTGCCCTCCAAGCCAGCCCAGTCTGGGTAAGTAAGGTCTGAGGCAGATTGCCACTAATGACTAACAAAGTTATTGTAACTCCATTTGAAGGCCGAACATCATCATAGAGCCTCTCATTATTTCAACATTGACTCCACTCAAAAGGCAGACATTAAATTTTTAAGCCACTCTTTCAATTTCTTATCAACACTAGATAATTTCCTGCAGTGCATTCTCAGGGGCACCAGTTCAGAAGACTGAAGTTTCTGCTTCTTATATGAATTTATTTCACAGTCCAGTATCACAGTATTAGAAACTCAACGGGTCCTGGGAGAAGACAAGCAGAGTTATTTTTCAGCCTAAGAACATTGCTTCTGTGGTATGAAAATGCCAGTTTGGATACTCAAGTGTGCCACCAGTGCACCAAGAAGTACATGAACCTACTATCAAAATCTCTTACAAACATGATGTCTCCTGACCGTGCTTCCCCAGAAATAGATGTAGTGTGTGTAAGACTGGATGGCAGATTTGTGCTTTGCTCGCGAGTCCCACAGAGGATTATAGAGCCTTGAAATAGTATTGTTAATCACATTGTTTTGCCATTTCCATGGCTACAAAAGTCAGATGATGACACTATTTTCCTCTGTAAGAGTCTGAAGATCTTGCCCATTCACCTCTAAGGCTTGAAGTCCACAAGCTTAAGCCTCCACGTTCCTGGCTGCAAGTTACATGCAAACATCTTTACCTTGCAATGGGAATATAAAGTAGCTTTAAATAAGGTGGGAATGTAACCACATTATTGCCCCAAAGTTCCCTGCTGTGTATTGACCAGGCTGCCAAGAAGCAAGGTGCCAGGCAGTGGAAGCAAACAGTCCATTATTCCTTGGCACTGTGGGATTTTTTCCTCTGTCTAGAATAGGAGCTGTGGAATCAGCAGTGCTCTTTAAGCAGCCACCAGCACTAGTTGGAACCCAAGGAAAGGTGTGCTTGAGGACCTTCCCTTCTCACTCTGACTTGTCCTGGCACACCAAGCACCTGAGCAGGGGGGCAGGTTGTCCTCCAACCACAGAGGTGGCACAGTTTCCTTTCCCTCTGTTTTTTGCAACACCAGTCTTGGATTCACCCAGGCAAAAACATTCCCTCAGCCAAAAGCAGCTTTTCACCATTAAAGCAAGAAAAATGAGGGCAAACTATGCTGTAGTCGTTATAGACTCTGCATCCAACACCGAGAATAAAATTAATAGCTGGAAGAACAGAGAGAGCAAAGACTCTTTTCTCAGTTTTTAGTGTGCTCCAGGTTAGTATTTGCCTCCTGTTTTATTGTGCTTGAAAGGCAGCACAACCCTGTTGGTCCCTTGAGCCTGCAGTCCCAGAGTCGTGCAGTTTTGTCATTTAAACAATGGCTGCACAACAGCCCTTTAATTTCTAGAACTTTCCATTCACCCACTGGGTCTACCCTGGAAGTGTTGAGGCCTTTTCTTATTTCTCATAATTAACAGCACTGTGCCACTATGTTAAGAGGTTAGGGTTTACTAATTAGCTCTTTTGCCCGAGGACAAGAGGACTGAAAAAGCAAGCTTTTTTTTTTTAAAAAAAAGAAGGAATTAAAACCAGGAAAAACCCTGCAATTACAGTACAAATATCAGCTCAACCCATTGACTAATTACTTGTTAGAATGCAGATACAGTGTACATGCACGGCAAGGGGTTAAAATGTAGAAAACCATGCTCATATTTGCTAGGTATTACACCTCAAGCATCTGTTTCCTTTGAAAGACATTTTTGTCTCCCAGCATTGAGATGTGGGTGTTGAGGGAGAACAGAACTTTTCCCAGGCTGGAAAAATGTTGCTCAGACACAAGCCCAACAAATTACACTTGACACTCATGAGGCCACTGGTGACATCAGTCCTGTCCTCATAAATCAGCCAGAGGTTTTGCCATGAGGAGAAACTCAAGCAAATGGTGTTCTGATCTCATATATTACATTTTTCTTGTGCATGCTGCCCCCCACTTATCTCCTTAGAGAGAATTAGAAGGAAAGTTTGCAGAACAACAAAAACCAAGGAACCTGGTTGCATCATGTTGAGCGAAATACTTTCCAACTTCTTTGCACTCTTTACTTTAAAATACTTCCACCACTGTAGAAAAACCTACTGCTAGCACCATGGTGGTTGTACTGCCTGGCTAGGACATGAGAGAACAGGGCTGTCACACACCTGGGAGCCTTGCTGCAGTGACACTGCACAGCACTGTGGCAGCTACAGCAACACCAGCATTGGAGCCGTGCTCCCCAGAGGGGAAGCCAAGCAGCTCCCTGGTGCTCTTCCACCTCCCCCAGGCCCTAGAAACTTGTTGCATGGGATAAAAAAAAAGTATATCTTTAAGGAAAAAAAAAAAAAACCACAAAACCCAACAAATCAAAGCTAGTACAAACTGCTGGAAATCAATACAATTTTTCAGTCTTAGAGCAATGTGCTTGCAGATATTGAACTCTGCCGGCGACCCCAGCCTTGATTAACCAGATCCAATCCAGTATTTGTCAAAGAAAAGAAACACATTTTTTTTTGTCAGATCCTGAAGAAAAGGGCTCACTTTTTGTCCTTTCCACCTTTCCTTTCAGATCCACACCAATGACTGCACACCTGCAGAACATGTTTCAAGGTTCCAACCAACTCCAAAAGGGGGATTCTCAATAATCCAGTGATTCTTACTGTTTAGATACCAGTTTTCATACTCAATTTTTACTGATTCTGCGTGTTCTGCAATCAGCAGTTGATACTTAAGATTTTTTTTTTAAAAACTGAATAAAAGTCTTTTTTTCCTATTGAAATAAAACCCCCAGTGTTCAGCCTTCATGAGTAACTGTATTAATGAACCTTTGTTCACAACTAGCTTTCAGTAACAATGCTACAACAGCTACTTAGTGGGTGGTCAAGGAGTGAAAATTCACTGATAAAGCCAACTTTACCATCAGCAACTTAAAAAGGCAAATTACTGAATAGAGGCTGTAAAAGAAAAGATTCAGCTACATTTTGGCTGTGTTATATATAACAGGCTGCTTTTGAGAGCATTATCATATGACAGTGGGTCAAACACGTGCTTTTAAATTTCAGATTACATACATGCTACTCAGGTGTATTCTGCACACTTGAAGTGCAGACACAACTTTCAACTTGGGCTGCACTGGTATTACTGTTATCTGTAGTACTTTAGCAATGATATCAAAATAACCCACAGTACAGACACTTTAAAATTAGTCTGAAGCATCTGATCCAGAGTCTGGGAGATGACAAATATTTTTAAATGCTCTTAGATATTTTTCATACTGGAACACTTTTGTTTACCACCCAGCAAGCCAAGTTCAAGCAAATTTCTTTTCCTTCATAGGAATCGATCTATCACTGGTCTTGAATCTTTTCTACTGCTTCAAAAAGTCCAGTTCCACATTACATACCCCACGGAGAAGATTTACCTTTTTTCAAGTTTCAGTCTGCAGACAGCGTTGGAGGCTTTTTTAGTGCAAAGCCCCATTCAGAATGCATCAAGTCAGTATGCTAGCTGAACTAGCTACAGTCAAGTTATATCTGCACAGTGCTCTCTACTTCAGCTGCTAAGAAGGAGCAAAGCAACTAAAATCTGACACTGCTGCCTTTTAAAGCCCATTATCAATGCTGGCCCTGGCTGTCCTTCAGCTGGGCCACTTCCCCAGTACCTTATTGGGGTGGATAGACACAATTACATGCTTTCAAGAAGCAAATTAACACCTGAGGTAAGGGCTTGATACTAATTGAGAACAGCCCTTGGTAATTTCTGCACCTGTCATAGTTTCAGCTGCAATACCTTAACTGAGTGCCTTAATGCTGCAACTAAACACGTTCCTCAGGGTGGGGGATGCAGCCATGCTTTCCTTCTTCTTGCTCTGAAACCAGAGTAGAGGCCCAGCAAAATATTTGGCAAAATGATTTCATTTCTCTAGGCTCAGTCTCCCACAGATCGTTGCCTAAATGCATGTGTAGTAGGCTGCAGAAGCAACAAACTTTCCTGGCAGGTCATGGGAGCACTACAATTCATGTTACAGAACCTCTTTTTTTAATTTGCTTGTGTCATTTATTTTTTGTTGAATACATGAGAAAGATTCTTTTAATTATGGTAGCCCTGCTGTGTTTAATTAGATGCCCATAAAGCTCAATAGTTCTCAAACTTGAATTATAACCTACATGACTTGTTTTGATTTGTCTAGCCATCATCAGAAAATGGATCTGCTGATGAGTCAGTCTCTGGTCAGGCCACCCAGAGACATGATTAATAAGTTAATGCGTGGAGTGGTGTATATACCACCTCCTGCTGCAGACCTCTGGACATGCCAGTTAGAAAGGGAGCAGCAGTTATGCGCATCTGGAATTTCTCTCATACATACACACTCTGGGAATAGAGATCCTCATTAAAATAAGAACACTTTGTTGCCTCTGCCACAGGGAAAAAAAAAATGTCTAGCACTTCCTTTCCTCCCTTTCATGTCAACCATTATGAATATCTTCACCCGTTTCTATTTTAAGTCTTGAGTCTACAAACTCAGGTGATCATCACATGTGAGTCATTCATCATAACAGCCACCTTTAAACATGCACAAGATGGACTTGCCTACCTGAACTAATGAGCTGAGGCTCTCTGTACAGTCATGGTGAGGAGAACAGAGAAAATTTTAGATTACGTCTCAGTGGTCTGTTTTCATTACCTACTTTAAGGCAGGAAAAATTGCAGTCCAGGCTTCACTGACTGCTCTCAAGAAAAGAACTGCAGGTGAACAGCTTGGGCAAAGTTCTTTTCAGTTTGTGTGCTCTCCTTAGGGAAGCTGCCCCATAGGTACCCAGTCAGCATAACGCAGAGAGGCTGAGCTAATGGGAACCTTTGTAAGAAGTAAACCAAATTAATCTTTCTTCAAAGCCATCCTCAATGACTTGTGAAGAATGATTTTGAGTGGAAAAATATTAGATTTCCCAAAAGACATGCTGTACACTACGGCAAGTTCCTGGCACGCAGGTGTTGGATAAAGAACAGCTGTTTCTTCTTAGTATATTTAAATAAAAATGCAGTAGCTAAGGCCTTTGGGCAGGAGTCACTAAAGACTGGCTCCATCCCAGAATCCCACTGGGGAGTTCTTCTACATGGCTGGGAAAGTCAAGCAGCAACTTGGGAACTTAGGAAAGTAATTTTGATGTTTTCCTAAAGGAAGCAAGCATGTAAAGCTACACAAAGGGTGACAGTTTCTGCCATGAGAGGCATACTGACATTTTTCACTGAAAAAATGACCAGAATCATGATCTTTTACGTAGTCTCTATCCCACTTTACGAACCTGGAAGCTGTAACAAATACCAGCCTGGATAAGTTACTGTCTGGCAAAACTACGTGCAACAATTGTGTGATCTTACCATGGACAGTGACAATATCCTTAATTATAAGCTTGCAAATGGACTAAAACCAGATAAAAGTAATAACATTTTATAATGAAATGACAGGATTTGCTGTAAAATAAATGCAGACTATAAAGATGCTGAAAAAGAACATATATTAGTGTTTTACCACCACTTGAGAACAGTTAACAAGTGACAAAAGTTCAGCTAAAATAGTGCTTTTAAATATACTTGCAAGATACTCCTTCAGTTTGCTTTTATGTGCTTCCAAAATCAATCCCCCACAATGCCAGTAGTTATTTCTGCAGATTTCAGTGTGTACTCTGCAAACAAAAAGTAATTATAGCCGAGTATTGGAAGAGCTGTGGTTTTTAGTCACCTATTTTTCACACCACATTTGGTGCTTGTTCCACCCTGAGCTGACACGCAATACTGACATACTCTTGCAGATAACATCCCACAAAGGCATAAAACTTTCAACATTTGCATAAAGAATCCTTTGCCTTTGAACAATATTAACAGTAGCTACATAATACCAGTAGCTACAGAAGTTACATTGTGCAGCCTTATTCTGTGGCTACCATTCACTCTTTTTAAGTCTCTGTTGCACTGTTACAAACCTGCCAGTTAAACTCTATGCAACTTCAAAACGTATTGTCTGGAATGAAACAACCAATTATTTTTTCATGTTTTGTGGCATAATATCCTAGGAAACCAGCAATTACAGAATCAAAGTGGCATCAAATGGTGTAGAAAGGAGTTAGCTTGTATTATTCTTTAAATAGCAGTTACATGAACTCATAATAAATGGGTATTAAGTGCTAAATGTATGATAAGTAATTCTTGACAATGCAATTATCCAAACAATACAGGGAAAAAGCTGTAAGATGGCGTTGTCAAACTCACTTGTGCAAATGCTACTGTGTGAAATACCAGTATTAAGGACTGGTTTCTGTTAATGAATGCACTGGAAATGAAATTGTCCAAGTAGCTGTGTGCAAGCCAAGCAGCACATTGTTCAGGATTCCCAGCAGCTCTTGACAGTTAAATGTCACCCAATAGTTTGATCTTTCCTGAGGTTAAGACTTTAATTTGCCCAAAAGAAGTGGGAGGGAGCAGGATACCATTTTAACCTCTGAACCTGTTATATATAGTATCTTATAAAAGAAGCACAGAATGAAGGAATTATGTAAAGTAGGGTGGTCTTGAAGTACTGATTAGAAATTTTCAGTAGCACTGGCAAATTTACATAGTTGTTTCAGAAACAGGCTCAAAATTTGAGGAATTTTCAGAGGAGGCACATACAAATGTAAAACAATGGGATACTGTTGGTGGGATAACACATTTAGATTCTTCTTTTTGTCTCAAGAAGAGCATGGCAACTTGTTTAGCTGGGCAGCAGATACAGCCAACACCAACACAAGAAACTGTCATCAAGTAGATCTCAGTCTCCATCTGATCTCAATCTTTCACTGAAACAGAGGGATTTTCTTTGTACGAGAAAGAGTTTTCCTGGAACAAAATGACCTTTGAAGGTGACTAAGCTTGATTAGCTGGGAGCCAAAGGATAGTATCGTGCCCATGCTGTCTTCTGAGAAGCTCCCTAGAAACAGGCTTAATGTTGCTGCTGGTTCTTCATTCCTCAGACAGGCTTCAGTTTCCATCTACGTTATTTCACTCTCTTTCCCTGCTGCCTTCTTTTAGATGGGAAACTACTCAGGGGCAAGGAGACCAAATGGAAACCTGCAGTATCTGCAAATAGCCACAGCAACAAGCAGGCAGTGAATCCTGAATAGCATAACCAGTTAAAACCTTGTCTCTCCCTCAGCTCTCTAGAGGAATAGAAAAGCAGCTGAAACAACTGTTTTTTCTGAATAGGAAAAGAAAAAAACTATTTCCAAGTGAGGCTAACTAGGTCATGAGCCATATGCTCTGCCAGTGCTTCTCCAGCATGTGGACTATAAAGAATTGAGGCACAAAACTACATTTACATCTGTAATCCAGCAAGCCTGTCATGTTGTGAGCACTTGCCTAGATTTTTCTGCAGTTCTAATATAATGGTATGTCTACAATGTACCCTGCTCTGCTAAGGGAAAGCGTGATATAAGCTTGTTAAGATTATTGTTAAGATTCAAGCTTTATTTGGGGAACATTTTCTTAGTTAGCACCTGTTCAAATCAAAAGATTCCCAAATTTGTTGGGAAAATTGAATGGGCATTGAATTTTAGATTTGAGTGAGTATCTCCTTTGTATTTATTCCAAGAAACTAAGTGATAAGAAGTCACTTCTGTTCTACATTTCTTAATTACCAGCTGTGGAGCCGTGCAGTTCATAAATCCAGGTCAGAACATTTTCCTCCTCCTCCAGAGAAGATTGACAGCTTTATCTTGGATTGGGAGTCTCTTCAAAGGACCCTTTCTTAAAAAATAATTAAAAAAAATTGTCTAAATTAATTAAGTGTTCAGAAGAAAAGAATAACATATTTGAAGAAATAGCATGAAGCTTCAGTTCAGTTCCTCTTTTTTTTTCACCATAATAACATCTGGCACCATATGTTAAAACATACACTCTTATTAGTAATTAAATTTTATAATTAACTTGAAGATTCACAAAACTGAGGGATCTGAATAATGGGCTTCCCAGAGTTCCTCTCCATCTCTAGAACTTCATGCACATAGTCAGACCCTGGTCTGCCTAACATGCTGCAGGTCCAGTTCAAATCATACTTTCTGCCCTGCTCTTAAGTAGTGTCAGTCCTGACTTTCTTATTTAGATCCCAAGGAACATTGCCTACAATAACTGTGATACCTACCAAATAAAATTTATTTCAGGGTTTTGTTTCCAAATTGAGAATGTGTCTATTTTGGAATGAGATAAAGTTCAACAGAATGAAATCTAGAAAATTGATACAATAAAATCAAGTAGGGTAAACACATAATGAGCTTATGGTTGAGAAGAGGAAACACCCTGTAACATTAGACTTTAAAAAAATGTTGTTGTATCATTCTATGTGAAAGTAAATGTCAGAAGAGTACACACTTATTTTGGGGTAAGGAATCTAATGCCTGGAATGGTACAGATCGAAATTAAAGTAAAGTCAGAGGTCTATTCCCTGCTCAGATAAAGTGTGGCAATGGTCAGATCACTTCAAGATTGATTTCACTAATTTTTAGCTTAGCATCTACTTTAAGCTAATGTTTCTCAAGGGAAAACTTAATTGCATCATAGAAAGGCTATCTATCTTAACTAGATGTATTGCCCCTCAGGATGGTTAGTTAGGAAAGTTTAATTTTACCTTAAGCGGAAATAATTTTCAAAAGGACCTGTGAGACTTGCGAGACCTGAGAACATAAATTCTAATGAAATGAATTTGAATTTGCGGGTTTGAGTATTTCTCACTGTTCTTGCACTCTATCTAGCTGCACTGGGAGAACTGCTGTTCTTAAGTGCTTCTCTTCAGAGAGGTTTTTCATGAAATGTCAGTGAAAGTGCAGCATCAGCTCCCAGGAAAGAGAGGAGAACCAGCTGGAATACACCAAACAGCTGAGCCACCTCTTTGGTCAAGGTTGACTTGAAGCAGGACTTGGTGTCTACAGGGCATCACCAGGAAAAGAATGTCTCCTTCCCCCAGTGTTGACTTTTCAGGAGGATTTCCTGCAAACTGTTTTTTTACAAATGGCTAAAACTCACAGTCTTCCTCACTTTGATGTCTGTGAGGTGGCCCAGCATCACAGGTCGCCTTTGGATGGCCATACGTATTCAAACATTTACTGTAAGTTGAGGCAACAGAGAAGCAAGAGGCCAAGTCTTGCATAATCTCAATCCCTTCTCATCACCCCCAACATAACTGGCACTTCTCGCAGCTCAGCCCCTGGTCTGAACAGATTGTATGATAGATTTCTCAGTGGAAATTCTCAGAGCTGTCAGTGTACATGGTCAAGAACTGATGTCAAGAGAAAACAAATCAAAATGATTGTAGGTAAGTAATGTAATTAATTATCCACGTAGCAGGCAATTTCTATGGCAAATCTTACCACCCTGTCTCTTGAAAATAATTCTTTGGCTACAGTTCTTGCTGTGTAAAAGAGAAAAAGCAGGTGTTGTAGATTAAAAAAAAGTAGAAAACACAAGACATCTGGGCATTGAGGAAGGCTTCAAACATTACATAAGTATATATATTCATACACAGAATATATTTTTCTTATAATCGATCCAAGAAAACACGTTCATTATATTGCTTTAATGTGATCTTGTAAACTTACTTCTCAGGACACTTCAAACCAATACATAAATATGCCACTGTGGCGTAAAAGTTATTAAGCTTTCAAGGACAGCAGCTTGAACCTTACAAACTGATAATGTGACAAAGAACAGATTTTGTTGCACATCAGATTTGCATCTTAATCGGGAACTCTTCTCCCAGATTGGCTTTGACATGAGAGCAGCTTTCCCTCATTGTTTGTCAAGTATTTACAGCTTTTGCAGACATCCTCTGCTCCCCAGGGAAGGAAGACATCTACTCCAAATCACTGCACTGAAACAATGAATGAAAAAATGTAGCTTTACACCCGCTAGTATTTTTCCAGTGGGTTTAGAGTGTGCATTGACAATAAAGATATATCATAAATATTCAGCTAGAAGAGAGTGATTTCTAACCACTAAAATACGATCCTGTTTGACCATTGCATCCGTGTGGAGTCACCTTTTTCACCTAAAAATGCAAGCAATTTCTAGTACATATTTAGCAAATGTTATTGTAGTTGTTTGTGAACTGATCATTGAGCATTTTTCTATAGTATAAAAAAACTGTTGACAATTGCGTGCAGTTATAAAGGTACAGACCTTTATGCTCAGGGATTACATTGTTGTAAATGGAAAAATATGCATAAAAACTCTATTAACACTAATGTTATCCTTGAGTTTTATGTATTTCCACACACACATTCAGACACACAGTTTGTTATGTTTATGTGCCTCAATAAAATATGCTACCTGTAAAATAATAAGTCTTTTTTGCAGTGCTGCATCTACATAGTAAGAGGAGAAAGAGGAGATAGGTACTAAGATAATGTACTCTTTGGATTAGAGCTGCTGTTTAATTGCAGCTCAAATGTTTTGTAAATACCATCTACAAAACAAACACAATTACTTCTATTCATCTAGGAGAAGGGGGTGATAGAATATGGAATAAAATGAAACCCAACTATGCAGCTACGTATGTGAGAATCAGTTTTAACCAGTTTTCTCAAAACTGTTCCTATGGACTTGCTTGTGGAACAAGGTTCTCTAGTAAATACCTGCTTGGCTCTTCCACAGTTTCAAAGTGTTCAAGAATTTCAATTTGCCCTAAAAACTTCCATCAGAGTGCTCTGTAAAATAGGAAAGGTGATTTGTTTTTCTTACACTGACCCTTTGCAAAGAAAAGATTTAGTCTGCTTTTCCTTAGACTCTGGGAGGAACAATTTTATTACATTTAGTATAAAATCAATACAAGCCTCATTTAAAAGCCATTACAGTCATTGCAGATACTCCCTTCACACTAATGGGAATTGGATTAAGACTGTTTATGTTACACAATTCAGGGTACTCCTCTCTTGTCTCCTTGTCAATAAATTCTTCCTCAAGCTGTGTTTTGGAATACAATAAAACTACAATATTTGTTTAATAATCTTTAGCATTAAGTTATTTAATTGCATCTCTTGGAGCTAATAATATTAGCAACACTTCTCTCAAGTGATTACACTGAGTCTAAATATTCTGTAAACTGGGGTCTGAACAGTCGTTAAGTGCAAAGCGGTTAATTTATTTTGGTACTTACAGAGTACTTCCTACTTTTCAGTGTCAAACCAGAACAGTGCTTAGACAACCGTGCTACCATATTGCTACAGAAATTAAATATTTCAAAATAACCTTTATAAAAGTGTATATAAGGGAATAGCTATTATCTGAAGAGCACAGTTTTCAGTTATTTTTGCCACAATTTACAGTTTTTACTTTGATTCTGAATTCCTTATTATTGCACCCTTTATCTGAATAGCTAATGGTTATTCTTACCATTTATTCTAGTGCTGTTTTGAATTATTCTAATGCAGCTCCATGTCCATCACACAGTTTAACTCACAGTCATGTACTTATCTGGAGTAGATCATTTAAGTAACCGCATCTATATTTGTAACATACTCATCATTTTTCAAATATGGTTTGTTTTTTTTTTTCACTCTGTTGTTTAGTTCAGAGACACAACAACACAGCAGGAGAAGGCAATCACAGCCAGGTAAACCAAGTACAGGTTTGGGCCCATGACATTATCATCTACTGCTATCTCATATTAGTTTTATATGTATGGCTATTTCACCTCTAGAGGAGAGCCCTTTTTTTAGGCAAGTATTGATATGTCAAGCATCTGTTTTATTAATATCATGGTATTGGGCGTTTTCTTTTGTCATACATCTGCTTAGCAGTAGAAGCCATGATTTAATTTTGAAGTGGCATATGTTTGAGTACACAGTGTTTTCATAACTTCTTTGACTAGTGTTGATTGACTTATTTTCTATTTGTACCCAGCATATTAGCTTGATTCCTACTCGATGATCTGATTTGAGTATGACAGCAATCTGTGTTGCAGAATTGTTATCTACATAACTAACCTCAAATTCCCATTATAGCTTTTAAACTTTCATTGCTTTACTGCAGCATAAATACTATCTGGTGTTCTGCTGGCTACCCTAAACAGATAAAGCTAATTGCTATAGCAATACACAAAGCCCATTTCTTGATAGACCTCAGCCTACATAGAATCATAGAATAACCAGGTTGGAAGACACCCACCGGATCATCGAGTCCAACCATTCCTATCAAACACTAAACCATGCCACTCAGCACCTCATCCACCCGTCCCTTAAACACCTCCAGGGAAAGTGACTCCCTGGGCAGCCTCTGCCAGTGCCCAATGACCCTTTCTGTGAAAAATTTTTTCCTAATGTCCAGCCTAAACCTCCCCTGGTGGAGCTTGAGGCCATTCCCCCTTGTCCTGTCCCCTGTCACTTGGGAGAAGAGGCCAGCTCCCTCCTCTCCACAACCTCCTTTCAGGTAGTTGTAGAGAGCAATGAGGTCTCCCCTCAGCCTCCCCTTCTCCAGGCTGAACAACCTCAGCTCTCTCAGCCGTTCCTCATAAGGCCTGTTCTCCAGCCCCTTTACCAGCTTTGTTACTCTTCTCTGGATGAGATGTTTGGTTTCATTGTCAATGGACAACATAACAAAGTAATTTCACCTCATTAATGACACAAAGTGAAATGCATTAACATTTAGTTTTCAGCAGACTTTTTCTTCTAAGTTGTTTATTAAAATGAAATATAAAGGATCAGATGCTGATTTCATTCTTGCTATGATACTTTGCAAAAAACTCCAGAGAATTCAGAGAATTTATCACACTTTTCAAATCAATCTGGCTCAAAAGATAGCAATAATTCTAAGAAAGTATTTGCCAAGACCGACACTCAATTGTAACGGAACTGGCTTTATATAAATGGTAAGATTGTGTTTACTAAATAGTTTATTCTCAAACAGAATTTCAAGTGAACTGCCTAGCTGCAAGGTAGTGCTCAAATTGCAGCAGTCAGTACTTGTTTGCATTCATGGACAGAAAATTCAGCTGCTATAGCTTGGTAAATGAACTCTTTCTGAGGATGGTATTGATTATGTGTTGTCTGAAAAATTAGACAGCTGAGAAACCTCTAATAACGCAGCAAAGATTGATAAATGTCAGTCAGTCACATCTCTACCAGTGATCTCCATTTAATCTTTTTGAGTCAGAAGAAGTAAGCAAAGGAGGACATCAGCTAGAACTTTCTCAAGAACTATTCTTGAGATATGCTTTTCTCATCTTGTCTTCTGTTTGCAGTCTGTGGGTTGCATTCTTTAAAATAAGAAGGAACTTTACTCATAGCTCAAGCTGTCTTAAAACATTGCTTCCAACTCTGCAGGCTAGAATCTGAGGAAAACTTACAATACCTTCAAGGGGTAACAATTTTCAAGAAAACAGTCCTTTGGTGACCAATAGGGATTGAGTGCAGATGTTTAAAGTTTTGGTCTTATTTGGCACCTCCCAAATTGCTGAGCCATTTTCCTCCAGTGCTGCTGGCCCTTGGCAAATCAGCCTGTTAATCTATGGAAAGCATAACACCAAAGACTCAGTACATACAAAGTGAGCCCTCAGAGATTAATTTTTAATTTAGATGAGAATTTCCCCTCCCAGAAGATTTAGCACGTCATAATGTTCAAGTTGTCATCATGAGACTGTTTGGAGAACAGGATGCTGGACAAGAGGTAATGTTCGTGGAGATGTATATGCCCAGTTCTAGCCATGCATCCCAAAACAGAGGCATTTCAAACCTTTATAATAGGGGAATTGACTCAGAAACAGGAGTTTTGTTTCCTCTTCATTAGTAGTTTAATGTAAGAAACTAACAAGTAAGCAAGCAAAAGATGGATGCCCTTAGCTAAGTCCCACACTAACTTCCCTGATTTATCTGTACCAGGCATTTCGAATTAGTGCACCCTCAAGCTTTGGACTCAAGTCCCATAACTTCTACTTGCAGGGGAGCATGAAATCAAACTAAAAGACTTTACTCACATGAGAATATATAGGCCAAAATTTTCAACCTTGAAAATTTAATCAAATGCCAAGACTGAACCTGAAAAAAGTTACAGCATGAATGATTAGTTGCACTTCTTTATCTTATTTCTTGCACTTACTTCTTTTTAGAGTAAAATTTTTGGTCCTGTATTCTGTGGCTGCTATAACTACTGTGTTTTTACTCTAAAATTTCGTTCTTTATGTCCCATTTTTCTTGAAAACTCTAGTCCTCATGTAGCCTGTAAAAAAATCAGAGGCAAGCATGTTTTTGAAGGAGAATTGGAAAAGAAAGGGCTCCGGGGGCTGGAAAAAACATGAAATATTAGCTGCAGATATGCTTATCTCACAGTACTTTTACACAGACAGATACAGTTTATATTTGTGCAAATGCAAAGCTGCCGCAGCTTTGAAGCTGCAGAACCCTTGGCCTTTCCTTCTCTTCCTCTAATACATTATGGTAAATGTCTTGAGTACATTAAAAGATACTATTAGATGACTGTGGACCCTGGCACATGTCAGGGACACATAGCAAATGCTGTGTGACCCCATCTGGGTAAAATCTCATTACGTCGGTGGCTGAAACCACTGAATGCAAAGGCCCAAGCGTGCGAAAGAGCACTGCCTGACTTAAGCTTTTCCAGTAGTCCTGTCAACACCTTTTGGTTTCAGAGAAATTTTCAGGAAACATCACCAAATGACAGCAGACTGATCCTAGAGCAGATACAGAACTGGCTGAACAAAAAAAAATCATGTCGAAGATTGCTGGATCAAACTGAAAATTGTTGCATTGGTTCTTCTGAAGCACTAAGTCTCTCTCATTTTGCATATGAGTTGTATTTGTATGGCGTAGCTTCATGCAGGGCTACTGAGAACACAGTCCTCAGCAGCGCAGGGCTGATGCACTGGGTCAGTTCTTCTGACCCACCATGGGCATGTTCCAAATGCTGAAGAGATCTGGGGAGAAAAACATGGCTTTCTACTGTTTCTTCAACATACCTGCCTTGTGGCAGCTGCAATTCCCTCTTCTCTTCCTGTCTTGGACTTGCTCTTCCTCACTTTCCAAAATGTGTAAATAGTAGAGGTGGGAGCAGATAAGAGCATAGGAAGAGCTAAATTCTAGTCTGTTATTTCTGTTGTCTTTGAGATACTTGTATAGTCTTCTGGTGAAGCAGCCCTTTCTTAAAGAGCCAGCTTTACAGCATATAATGTTAAGTGCATGATTTATTACATGCTGAACTGATTTCATAAATAAATTCTATAAGAAAATGCATTCATCATTACAAACACACTGATTACAAGGCACAACATAAACAGCAGAGAGTGGGAAACAAGACTGTATCTCTGTCTGACTCTGTATGTAGGTTTTCCAATGACAAGCTCTTGCTGGTTATTTGAAAGAAGCCATGAACAGGCATCCTTGGAGTGAATATTTAATGTGCGATTCATTTCAACATTTGATTCAGTGGCAATTATTCCTCCAGCATTCACCGTGAATTGACACTAAGGCACTCTGCGTTTTGCTCTTTTCAGACACTACACCTGGGTTACAGGATGCTGAAAAGGGAGAAAGGTAGCACTGGAACAAGAGCAACCAACAATTTGTACACAGTTAAAACTTATATATAGTCTGGTATTTTCATAACTAGGTCTTACTTATTCACTCATTGGACGCTCTTCTACATATATTTACCCTTCACTTGACTTTTATACTTGTGAATTGTGGGATATTTTGTGCCTGGAAATTAACCTTCTGAACATACCAGCATTGTAGTTCAGGCAAACCCTGAATTACATAAAAATGTTTGTCATCTACTGGGCTGGCAAACCTATGCACCTAAGAACATGCGTAACTTCACATTCTCCCTAGAAACATGATAATTATATTGAGCCAAACTCTTGTATATGTCTGGCTGAATTTATCCCCACCGAACAGAATCTGCCAAAAGAATAGCCAGTATATTTGTAGCAGAATCTTTCTACTTAGTTTATCTCAACAGAAATGTAGAGGGTGTGAAATCTTGTAGTAAGACTCATAGAAAGAAAAGCAAATTGTGGATCTAGAAAAGAGGCGAATGGAGGAGAATAGGCTGCCTATGAAATCACTTTTGTTGGTGGAGAAGATGGAGAGAGCAGTTGCATTTTCAAGTTTGTTTCGAGCCAGTTCCTCCACTTGTAGGCTACATTTGCTCTAGGTGCATTTGTGCAAGCGCACAGGTTGCATATCTCAAAAGAGCAAAGTTGGGCATCAGCTAGGAATTTTGGAGGTTGCCATGGTTTCAATATTTTTATCTTTTCTGCAAGCCATTAAGATTGCATTGCCATCTTCAGAGCAATTACACTTCAAAGCCAGGACTTTCTTGCTTAAAGAAGTCAGCAGTCTAGCACACATAAAAACAAGGGAACTGAACAAATACTGCAGCCCAGAGTGAAACTGGTAATCGAATGGGCAAATAGTGACAATTCTGAGCCAAAATTACATATTTCTTAAAGGGCCCATGAGTCAATACGCAAATTATTAAAGATTTATATTGTAGAAAAAATGTAGAACTTTTCAAAGCAAGAGCTTGAAGAGGGAAAACAACTGAAAAAATTTTTCCAATTAGCAAATTCATTTACCAGGAACAGAAAATGACTCAGAGAAAATGTCAGTGGGTTCAGTAGCAAGCTATCCTCTCTCTTTGGACAAAGAGAGCTCAGCCTTCTGAAGCCTGATCTGGCTCATCCAGAGTGAGTGTCTTAACTGAAACACATCTCTGAGGTCCAACTGTTTCAGAAACAGCTAGGTTTTACTCTTGTAGGATTATATTAAAGATACACGGTGAAGCACACACTGTTTTCTCAAGTCAGAGCCAACTCTGGTCACATCCTTTAAAGAATCTGGAACTAATTCCCTAGTCTCTGCAAACACGTCATGATTTACCTGCTTAGGTGAAGTTTTGTTTATCCCATAATTTAAAATTCTTGCATGAAAAATCCAAGCTTCCTCTTGGCTTGCAGAGGAGAGAAGGGAAGGAAACCGGGCTTGTGTGGAGGAGGCTGTGTAATGCCAAGCAGGCAGGCACAGTGACTGCTTTACGTGAGATGCTCCTCTTTGACATGACAGCGCTACCCTGCCTGCAGTAACACAGACTGTGCCCTAAGCAGGATGGAAGCCTTCGTGGTGCCTCTATACAGAGAATTTTTTTCTTTCAGTACTGTCTGACATAGACGACCCCTTCCTGTTTGTGCAAACTCTTCATTTGTATTCTGGGTCTTGTGCTACATAGGTGTTTTCACTAAGTCAGGGGGGAGTATTCATGCCTGAAAGCCTTTTGCCAGAAAGAGTTGTGAGAGCTGTGGTGAAGACAAACTGAGTAGAAAAACATGGGAAATCGGAAGAGAATACACCAGTCCTTCTAACACAGCAGTAAGAAGCTGACTTGCTCTGGCTGCAGTGCTAAACGTTGACAGCGCCTCCCTCTGCGTGTGCAAGAAAAAAACCCACATTTGTTCTGGAGCAGAGGAATCACACATGCATACATGCTTTCACACTGGGATGTATTTGTACCTTGAATCCAGATTTGTGCTTGTATTCAAATTAAGGGTACTTTAAGTGCCTTTTTAAATACTCTACTTGATCAGCTCTCCGTTCCAGCAAAATCTGTGAGCCTGAGATTTAAGTCCCTTACGTCTGGAATGTTTGTATGTAGCTCTTTAACTACTGTTACGTTTCTGGCTCTCTTTTCTCTCTCTATTTTTTGTTTTTCTTTTTTTCCAGAAGTCTAGTTATTAGGCAGTTTAAGTAAACCTGTTTATTTAGCCATCAAACATCCCATATCCTTCTCACTTACCACAGTTATAAAACGTTAGTTTACACCCACAACTCAGCAAAGTATAGCCATGCATCTCCTTCTAAGCAGAAAAAACCCCAACCTTTTAAATCACAGCTCCATACACTTTAAGACCTCACTGCTTTGGAACCTGAACACCTTCCAAAAAGACTGCGTAGAGCTAAAGTGTCTCTCCTTTTGAATCTCCATGAGGATACAGGTGGCTTTTAATGTATTCTCCAATCACAAGAAAGCTATGATGTGCAGCTTATATTCAAGTACCTCCTGGAAAACAAAAAAAGGCAAGCCTCTAGCACCAGGAGTCCTCATGAGCACGAGCTCTACAGGCAGCCGCCTGGTGTCAGAGAGGCTGAGCTCACAGCTTCTGCTGGCTCATGGACTTTGTTGACTGATCCCTTATTCCTGTAGAGTGCACTTATCATGTTGAATCAACGTCTCAGAGAAAAAGGAGGTCTCGGAGTTAAATAAGGTCCCGATGAACTGTGTGCGTTAAAAATGCAAGATCTTGAGCTTCAGTCTCAACTGATGTTTCAAAAGGGAAGTAAATGTCACGACTCAGAATTTAGGATGAAACAAGTGAAATTTTTTTCGCCAAGCAGACCAAGAACTCTATCATTTCTCAGGATCTCTCAGTTCATCCTCAGTGTACAGTGTTTTGCAGATAGTAAATTAAGTGGCTAAAATACATGAAGTATTGTGAGGTCTACAGGTCACACAGAGACAAAGCCCTCTCTTCTGAGGGAGAAGGGAGAAGAGTTGCTAAGAGCTGTTTTAATGCAAGATCCTCAAGAGTATCAGTATAGCACAACTCAACAATATAGAGGTAGATTCCTTTAATCGTGGTGCAAGTGTTCTGTAGGAAGCCAACAATTTCCCATTACTCCTATTAGTATAACCTACATTTAACCTCAGAGAGCTTTCTTCCTTCAGACACTGATCTCTCTCTCAGTTTGTTGTGGCTATGAAAGGTCCTTGCTGTTAGGTATCATTCATCCATGTATCAGTGACATATACCTTCATGCTGTGCCATCAGCTGCTCTATTGGCTGCAGATGTTTTTTCAGGGAGGGGGTAACAAAATGTGCAAACATCAGCATTTTGGAGGCTCACACCTGAAATCCATCACCAGACAGTTCAACACTAGTCTAACGTGTCCTGGATTTAGTCATATCACTGTTATTTTCTCCAAATTTGAGACACACAAGATAAAAAAATTGGAAGATTCAGTCACAGTGAGTTTCCTGGGGGTTTTTTTGTGCAGAAATGGGACAGTCATCAAACACTGAATGGAATCAAGCACTGAGTGACGCACATCACTTTGTGATCATACCCCCTGCTGCCCTTATTCCAGCAGAGGCAAAGAGAACAAAATTACAATTTGTGGCTTGACTGATATATTTCAATATGAACCAGGTATATACATCTTTTTCTGAGCTATCCAATAACATCCATCCTCTAAACAGGGAGCTGACAAGATTTATCAAGACTGTTTCTTGATGTAGTGTTTCTTCTGTCTGTTTTACTAAACAGCATGATTGTCACTGTTAACAACATTCACATGTCTTCATCTCAAACAGATGAACATTTGTAGACTGCGGAAAGTGCCGTTTCACAACAGATTCAATGAGAGATAAAAGGTTTGTTTCTGTCTTTAAATGTCCTGATAAAATATCCATTGCATTTGCTGAACTGGATCACCACATTCCCTGCCAACTTCTCATTTTGGTGTAAGGGAATGTTACAAATTTAGAGGAGGTAAAAGCCACCTGAGGACTCTATACAGGTGTCAAATATATTGATTTGGATGATGGTAGAGCAGCATCTGGATATTGCTACTCTTCATAACATTGGTACGAGGCTTATATATAGGCACTGAGGCTCAATGCACACCAGGATCCTGAGCAGCAAATTGGACCTGTGGGAAAATATAGCTGCCCTGTTGCAAAGATAATAAGTGACTGTGTTAGGCACCTGAGCAAATTTCAATTCTGCTCTGTATCACTGCCAAAATCACAGAAGCATAGCTAAAATAATGCAATGCATCTTCAGTAACACCTTAAGCTAATTTGGCTGGAGCCTCCAGTGGGTGCTGGCACTCTAGGGCATTTAAGGTTATTTGTATCTTTGCCAGTCACTCCCTACCTTAAAATATTTGAATAGCTTTGTATAGCTTCATTTCTGACTTTGATAGGTGTGTAGCATTGGTTTTGGCGTTTCAACTTAAATATACTGTTACAAATACTGTAATGATACTCTACCTTGGTTTTGTCTCACAGCAATATAAACGAACTCCAACAATATTTTTCAGACTTACAGCAAATCAGATGAAGTGCAATGTAAACATGCTGGAACTAACTTTAACTATCTGTCCTGGGAACTAGTAGTAAAATCTAGTGTCATCTATGCAGGGCTTAATGAAGACTAATTTACTTACATTTGCATAACTGTACCTCTCCACAGAAGTTCATGACACAAAATTAACATAACAATGAAGGAAAAAAAGAAACATAAGACATGTCAGAATAAAGCTGAAAAAACCCACAGCTGCTATCTCCCTTAGTTATAGTTAAACTTTTAACTTCTTGAAAACATCATCTAATAAAGCAATCAGGAGGAAAAAATTAGAAGGAGAAGGAGTTAGAGAAGGAAGAACCTATGTAAGGGCTCCAGGATATGAAGTTCACAGATGAATGGTGACACCATTCAGTTTAGTAGTTGTACCACTGTGGTATTTAATAGTTTACTCTTTCCAAAAGGACTGCAAATTAAAATAACATCAAGTGAAGAAATAACAATCCAGGAATTATGTACATTCATTTTTAATCTAATGTAAGCATTAGGTGAATGTTTAACAGTTTAAAAGAGGCTTAAGGGGATACACAAGGTTGATATGTCCCAAACTTGTGATTAATAGATCTTCTAAAACTTGCAACAGGAATACTACAACATCCCATTGCTGGCACCTCTCAATTCAAAAGCAGCCCAGGGCCAAATAAATGATAGCAATGACTTAGCCGTGACATTTTTCTTTTCATTTTACAATAATGACACATAGGAATGTTTCCACTGTAACATTTAAGTCAAGTGAAAAACACATCTTAAATGTCTGATATCCTTTTTTTTTCAAAAAAGATATGATTTTTTTTTAAAGAGCAATTTTTCTGTAGTGAACACTGGCAGTCATGAAGCATGTCAGCAGCTCAGCTTTGCAATGTGGGATCTCATCTTCCCTTGTCATAGAATCATAGAATAACCAGGTTGGAAGAGACCCACCAGATCATCCAGTCCAACCATTCCTATCAAACGCTAAACCATGCCCCTTAGCACCTCGTCCACCCATGCCTTAAACGCCTCCAGGGAAGGTGACTCAACCCCCTCCCTGGGCAGCCTCTGCCAGTGCCCAATGACCCTTTCTGTGAAGAATTTTTTCCTAATGTCCAGCCTAAGTCTTCCCTGGCGGAGCTTGAGGCCATTCCCTCTTGTCCTGTCCCCTGCAACTTGGGAGAAGAGGCCAGCACCCTCCTCTCTACAACCTCCTTTCAGGTAGTTGTAGAGAGCAATGAGGTCTCCCCTCAGCCTCCTCTTCTCCAGGCCAAACACCCCCAGCTCTCTCAGCCGCTCCTCATAAGGCCTGTTCTCCAGCCCCTTTACCAGCTTCATTGCTCTTCTCTGGACTCGCTCCAGAGCCTCAACATCCTTCTTGTGGTGAGGGGCCCAGAACTGAACACAGGATTCGAGGAGCGGTCTCACCAGTGCCGAGTACAGAGGGAGAATAACCTCCCTGAACCTGCTGGTCACGCTGTTTCTGATCCAAGCCAAGATGCCATTGGCCTTCTTGGCCACCTGGGCCACTGCTGGCTCATGTTCAGTCGGCTGTCAACCAACACCCCCAGGTCCCTCTCCTCCAGGCAGCTTTCTAGACAGACTTCTCCTAGTCTGTAGCACTGCATAGGGTTGTTGTGCCCCATGTGCAGGACCCGGCACAGGAGCCCAGCGGTCCAGCCTGTTCAGATCCCTTTGCAGAGCCTCCCTACCCTCCAGCAGATCAACACTTCCACCCAGCTTAGTGTTGTCTGCAAACTTGCTAAGGGTGCCCTTAATGCCTTCATCCAGGTCATTGATAAAGACATTGAACAGGGCTGGACCCAGCACTGAGCCCTGGGGAACCCCACTTGTCACTGGCCTCCAGCTGGATTTCACACCATTTCCCACCACTCTCTGGGCCCGGCCAGCCAACCAGTCAACTGCCCATTTGCAATTCCAGCACTGCGTCCTTATTAAGAAGCTGACATAAGTCTTACTTTCCTTTCCTCTAACCCAGTGTTGCACTGTTATTGCTCCAGTAACACCACTTTTGATCTATACCCATGTAAACAGAGCACATTTACCATAGCATTAACAATAAATAAATAAATCAGTGGTCATGAGGGGAACCCCTTCACTGACACAACTCCATCTACTAGGAAAGGACATTGAACCATCCCATTGCATCAGGGTGTAAGAAGGGAGCACATGGCCATGCCCAAGCCACAAACCTTGATTTGCAGAATCTAGTTGATCTCTAAATCTATGCAGTTGCATCAGCACTTGAGTTTGAAAGTGTTCATGAAAGACACTACATAAGAAACCGCCTGGGACTTAAATGAAGTTATACAGACAGAAAGAGAACCAAAAGCTTGCACATCCAAGTGCTGCCATGACCCTCAACTCACCTGCGCAGACCCATTGCATCCCGGCAGATCTGGCCTTCAGCTACTAGGTCTAAGCACAGCTTGGAACAGACTTGGGAATGATCAACATCAGTCTGATTTTATCACCGCTAGTATTGCACTGCTGGAGCGGGTTATCTCCTCCTGGTGCTCAGTGCCCTGATGGATGCTCATATGGCTCCAATGCTTTATGTTGTTCTGAATATGCTGGCTTGGAGGAATCCCACTTGCACCCAGGATTCAGTTTCAAGCCTCATTTGTACTTCCAGAGCAGTCCGAAGAAGACTAAACAGTGCTGGTATGCTGTATTTGGAACCTACTATTGAAATCTCTATTGTTAGTATTTGAATTTGAGCTTCTCTGTCATCTGAGTATTTAATTTAATGGTCCCAGAGAAGCCATCTCTACACTGTGGCTTTTTGTGCCTCTGAGAATGACTCAGTAGATAGAGGCCACAAAACGACAGGTAAGAATCGAGAATAAAGTTATATAATAGCATGTAATTGCCTTAAATCACTTGCCTGGAGTTACTAAAAAGGAGAGAGCAAATGGCAGTAAAAATAGTGATTTGAAGTCCATAGTTTGTCACCCAAGGGAAAATATTAGGTAGAACAAGCAAGACTATTAACATAGCTGTACATTATCCCTGGCTCGATTTTTATAAAGGCAGATCTTGCTGTCAGCTCTGCAGGAGTCATTATGGCTTTACTGTTTATCTAGAGAAGGTATTGGGGGTGAGTGAGCATGATAAATAGTTGAAAACAGCTGAAGACAGTTTTCCATAGTCATTCAGGCATCCATTTCCTTCAATTAGCTACCAGGAGGAGAGACAGCTTGTGTGCGCCTCCAGTTGCTCCTTTAACCATCAGCTGGCTAGAGGAAGAAGTACATGTTTCTAATTTGATAAGAACTTTCCAGAGGACTTTCAGGTAATTATTTGGTTTTGATTTTTTTTTTTCAGAAGGGAACAACTGCAGCTTATATTGGCTTAACTGTAATTTTAAATTTTCACTAATATTGAGTACTACTAATAATATTCAATATTAAAAGGATTTAATTTTTTTGCATATCTGTGAGATCTAGATCTTTGGTAACTAAATCTCCCAAATGGTTCCTTGTCCAAATACTTGGTCGTGTCCAAGACTTCTGGATGTCAGACAACAGAGCAGGTCAAGTGAATTAATCCTCCCATCCTGTATTAATCATCATACCTAGTGAAGTTTTCTTAGCTTGCACAAAAAAAGAGATCAAACAGAAAAATAAAGGCTCTCTCTCCTGCAAATAATGTAGGAGATAGAAACATCACATCTTATAATTTACTGAGTATAAATACAGAGGAGGGAAAACAAACAATATGAGGACAACGTGAAAGTCAGAGAAAGCTGGCATCTGATGGAAGAACTGGCTGGAAAAAAGGGGACAGAAGAAAAAGAGGGATATATGCAAATCCATGAGAAGTTTTTAGAGCCATTTTTGCTGTCAGTATTGTCTGCAATCTACAGATCCCTGCTGGCTCCACTGCCTTTCAAAGGCATTATGCGGCAGAACACTGATGTGTGCTTATAAATGAATAAAAATACAAGTATATACCTTTCTCTGCAAAAGTGCAAGAGCATTCAGGGAAGACCAGTTAAAGAGATCTTAATTTAGGGACTAACTTCACCGGTCTGGAATCCAGTGCTAATTGTGGCAAGTAACAGAATTCAATTGAAATTTAATCAGCAGAATGAGCTTTGCTAACATTTATGAGTTAACTGGGGCAATAATTACTGAAGAAACAGATCTACTGCATCGAGGGGAAGTTGCTATGGTATTACCATACATATTTCAGAGAGCAATTAAAAAACCCTCTGATGTCGACAGAATAGCCACAGATGAGTAGGAAGTTAAGTGGGCAACGCATCAGAACGTCAGGGCAGTCCAGTGCCGCCCCAGTTCAATTGCCTTTTTCTTCCCATAGCCTTTTTCTCTTCAAATCAGTCCTGGATGCTGAAGAGGCTTCAGACTGCCTAAAGATACCACATGCAGAGACCCAAGGGTGAAGCATGCAGTTATCCTCTGTTCATAGGTCAGTTGGAGGTGGTGAATTTGATTGTCAAGGAGATGTCAGAACTGGGGATGAGAAAGTCTTCTTGAAGGAATTGTCAACACCAAGATCTGGTCTCACTCAATTGCATGCAAGAAAGTTAAAAAAGCCCAAACAAACTGTGGAGAATTTGACTGACAGATTGGATGACTTTTGTCAGCTGTGACCAAAAAAAAAAAAAAAAATCCAGAATTTATTTCTTACCAGAATAGGATTTAATTAGAAATTAACAGCAGGCAATGATGAGAAGATCTCTGAGACAAAGGCTGGTGTCTAGGACAGGGTGCAGAGAGAGATCTATCTGAAATTAGAGAAGGGAAAAAAAGTACTGAATTCAAAGCCAGTAGCTGAACAGAAATGAATGGGTCTAACACAGGCTGGGTAGTAGGGAGAGGAAAATAGCAGGAAAGGCACAGAAGGACACTATTCCAATAAACAGCATGCAGTCAGTAAATTTAAGAGCACTGAGAAGCCAAAGAAGATTTAAATGGAGGTGTTTTAGCCAGGTAAATGCTGCAAAGGCTTGTAAGAACTACTCTTTAAGAGCCAGACTGCAGCTAGCTCTGGGCAGCCTTGGAGCAGAGAGAGAGGAAGCCAAGTTCGTAGGCAGCTTTTTTGTTGTGTACAGAAGATGGGCAGAGATGCTGGAAGGATCAAGGACTTCCTATTTATAATTAGTTGTATCAAGGCTTAAGAGGCTAAGTAGGGTGACTAAGCAATCACCATGCCTAGTTGTAATGATATCCCCCTGTGTGGACAGACCACCTTTTAACAGAGCCGGATTTCCTTTATCTTCACAATCCCTGTGTTAGAAACAGCAAGATTATGCAGTGACATTACACTTGGAAGCACTACTTCAGCTCGAATCTGCTTTTCCAGGTATCTCCATTCTGTGTCTAATATTGCCATGAGAGAAGTAAATAGCTGAAACAAAACTTGTAATTAGTCTTCCCTCCACCCTCACACATCCTGGCTTCTACACCCAAAACAAGAGAGAAAGAACAGAGAACTTAGAAGATGAGAAAGAGATATATCTTTGTTACTTAGGATGCTTTTTCTGCTCTGCCTGACTTTGTTACTATTACATTAGGGAAGAAAGGATCTCCTCACAGAAGGACTTTGACCCAAATTTCCTGTGTATTTCAAGGGAGAAACATGAAAGCCTGATTTGTGCATCTAAAAATTTTAAGAGCAAAATATTAATTGCAAGCGAGACAAAAAAACAGTTTCTTATCACAGTGTCTCAGTATCTAACTTATAGAATTTATCTCTGTTGGCAATGAACCACTATCACTAATAGCTGCAGATAATCATGAAGAAAAGAGATAAACCACTATCAAGAAGATCAGCTATCACCTAATTGCAACATGCACTCAAAAGGCTGAGAAGCTACTAAATCTCTCACTTCATTAATGAAATACGGTCCAGAACAACTTGAAGATATTTGTATTTGAAAATACTTGTAGTGGGTGCAAGGTAACCAATGTTCTCTAGGCATATATTTCAACAAACTCACCGACTGCCGCAAACAACAATTCACTGAACAAATATTTTTACTGTGTTTAAGGCTGAAAAGGTGGTACATCCTGCCTCCCCCCTACATACAGGCATGCTGCAGCCACAGTGCAAGTCAGCTGAAGCAAAATCTGTGCAGTGAAGCAAGCAGCATGCAGGACCCAGAGGGGAAAATCAGATCCTGCACCACATTCAGCCCATGGATCTATGTCTGCAGAGATCTGTGTGAGCAGCTTTTACATGCAATAAATAAAAAAAAAAAGGGTGTTGGGGTGTGTTTTAAGCTATATTTTTCAATTATTTGTTTGGGATAATAGAAATTAGTGGGGCGTGGGGGGCATTTGTTTCATTTGAAAGCTGCTTGCAAACCACTGTAAGCGACTGGTAGTAGAATCAATTGTGGGACATGATATTTGGTGCTTCTGCAGCACAGCCTTTAGGGTGTGCATTTGCTACAAATATTTTTCTTTTTACACCCTTTAACTGTAACTAGAATAATAGACATTATGCACTATGGACATGCAGAAATGCATAATGCAGCACTCTTTCGGAGACAGAAAATTGAGTGGAAAAAGGGTTTATGTTATCAGATCTCTTGGTAATATGTGGAAAGATGAACTATATTTTAACAAAATGAAGAACTTATGTAAAATGATAATGTTTTGTGTTTTCATCCTAAATGTGAAACAGAGTGCGAGACCTTCATGAAACTTGCATCAAGTTCTTTTCTTCCAGGCCTGATTTCACAAACTCGAATGACAAGCTTAAACTTTCTAAATCTTGCTTTCATTTTTATGAGTCAAAAATCTCAGTGGAAACCTAATTTCATGCAAATCTCTTTTAATGACCCTGGTAAAAGTTGGGATTTTTTAAAATGTTTTTAACAACATTTACAGGATAATTAATCCTATCTATTCCTCCTAGTATATAAGTACTGACACAGTACAAATTATTCTCGACAAAAAAACCTCCAAGAGCCTCAAGTCAAAGCAGATGGTAAAACTGTGTGGAAAACAAATTATTTATAAGATCAGGACAACGGCTGACAAATCCTAGTGGGATAAATTACTCTTCTCCCAATAAACTAGGTCTTTAAATAAATAATACACAGAATTATATTCTTGTTTATTTACTGATTCACCTTTTTCCTCACTTGGAAGATAAAGCTCTGCGTTGCCGTAGTGCCCCAGAAACCCTGCTCTGGGGAGATGCGCCTGCTCCTCCCTTCCTCCCCAAGAGCCAGGAGGAAGATGAACAACCTGCAGCATCCCAAAACAGCAACAACCCCCTCCAGCCCCACCGCTGCAGTGTCCCAGGGTCTCTCCCTACTCCGGGAACTCTCTCAGCCCGTTTAAGCTTTACAACTTCCCCACCTAGTGGAAGTCCGGATACTTTCTTTCCCCAAATGCATCTTTGCTATACAGGAATTTTATTTCATAGAATCACAGGATTGTTTGGGTTGGAAAAGACCTTTAAGATCATTGAGTCCAACTATAAACGCTGCCAAGTCCACCACTAAACTGTGTTTCTAAATGCAAGGTCTATACGTCTTTTAAATACCTTCAGGGATGGTGACTTCGCCACTTCTCTGGGCAGCCTGTTCCAGTGCTTGATAATCCTTCATGACAGCAGGTGAATGGTGGTTTTATGGAGGATAATAAAATGCAGGGAATCACTGCACCTTAATTTTTGTTACTTGTTTTGGTTTGCCAGACTGTGGTGTTTTGAGATATTTGACAAGTATGTACTGAGAAATGGAAGAGAAAATAAAGGAAGAATGAAGTGTTAGGGGGGATAGTAGAAAAAAAAACCCACTATGAACAGAAACACAAAGCATGATAATGTTGCTTGCTAAATCCAAATTAAACTTCTGGGTGGTGTTCCTAAATGAGAATCCCTAAACACAGGGCTGGGGATTGGCAGAGGTCCTGAATGCCCTCAGTGCTCTAGATCAGGTAAAGTCTTTCCCTCTTGTTCTATTTTTTGATGTCACGGTCCAGCATCAGCCAAATAACAGCAGGAAAGTGTTTTGCCCCTGTGGGGCTCTGATCAGCTCTGGCTGTAACAAGAGCTGGAGAGTAACCTCATGGGGTCCAAACCTAGGGCTCAGAGCACACCCCAACACTCTGAACCTATAGGGAGAGGAGGGAGAAGGATATAAGACAAGAGTTGCTGGTGGATTTGATTCTTTCTTTAATCCTAGATGTTTTACATAAATCACTACAGCTAAACTAAAGTTCTTTTTGCACTGAGCATCTTCTACCTATTTTCCCTCTGGCTGCTTTTCTAAAGATGTAAAGTGTGAAATGAAGAGACTCAAGCAAGTTCCTGGAAAACTGATAAAACATTAAATAAACTTTTAAAATTAATACTATGTTTTAAAAATCACACATGGGTGTATGACTGCTTTCTATTATATATTTACATACATAGTCTTTTCTCGGTTGGGTTCTGGTTTGGTTTTGTTGTGTGTGTTTTTCTGATCACATTATGCCTTATTGCTGTCTTTCTGTTGGAATACGTTGGGAACTTTAAGAACTTTGATACTTTAAGATCTGCCTGCAAGAAGGGAGCCGCATCTATATAAGGAAACTTTGCACTTGCGCTCTCAAAAATGTGGGGGTTTTTTTGCAACTGTTTAGAGCTTGTATGTTTATAATTACAACGTGCTTTTTAAAAGTTGTTTTAGCCAACATGTTGAATGGCTTTGCCTCAAGTGCTGATAAACTATCTGTCAATATTCAGGTGTAAAGAACCAAAATTGCTAGACCAAGTTTCAATGCAAATATATCTGAGTTTAAGACATTTCCTCAAGCAGAAACTGAACAACTGCTAACAACACACTTTCTTCCTCCCTGTGAACTGAAGCCTGCACAGCTGCATAGCCCCTGCCATTCCCTTCTTAGGGCAGTGGAAAAGGAGCACTCATATTTTCTCACACTCACAGGTGTCTCGGCCCCCAGAGAAGCAGTGATGTCCCCGGGAAGGAAAGAGGAGCTCGGAGTTTAGTTGGAAGTTGGCTAGGTGGCAGCAGAGCCCTGGGCAGCAGCAGCAGCAGCGGCTGCATGGGAAGCATCATCCTGGGCAGAAGATTCCCGAGGGACACGCAGTTCAGCTGCTAAAGGGAGAAATGGCAGAAAAACCGAACTCGTCCGAAATGTGGAGTTCTAAATACAGGGACAAAATGTTTGGCTTCTATTCCATTTCTATTCTATTTCCATTTCAACATCAATTCCCAGCTCTCCCCAGATCATCGCTGACAGCAAAGTTAGAGAAGTTGCATGGCAGCAAAGGAAGGAAAATAAATGGAAAGTCTATTTATATCAGAAATTATGTTTTACTTGTACTTCTACTTCTAAAAGATGTATCTCATTTAAATTTTTCATGGCTCTTTATGGAAAACCAATTAATGGAATGTAACCTGTGACTGACAGCAACCACACCGTTGTGATTTAATCCCAGCCAGCAACTAAGCATCAGACCTTTTTGTGCACCCCCCACAAACTTGTTAGTGGAGCTGTGAAAGGAGCAGGACTCCGTGCAAGCATTGCCTAGCAAAAACAAAACCATCCCCATATTATCAACACTGTTTCCCGCATAAATCCAATACATGGACCCTTACTAGCTACTATGAAGAAAATTAAGCCTATTTGAGCCAGAACCAGTACACAAATCCAGCTGGGATTCTCTGCCACAGAGTTGCTATGGAAATATGGGAAGATCCTGGGTATTTTCCCTTCCCAGCTCTCACCTGCAGTTCCCAGGTCTTTGTCAAGCACTTTGAGATGCCAAGTTACTGGCCTTGTACAAGTGACAGTGAATAATTGCAATAGACTTGATGGCCTTGGATGAGGCATAATCTGTTCAGCAGTAAAAGTGAATCAACCAGATCTAAAATTTCTAAATTTCTAAATTAAGATCTAAAATTTCTAAAAATTTAGATCTAAAAATCTAAATTTTTAATCATGTCAAGAATATTCACAGATGTGCCACTGCCTTAAATGGAATACAATTTTGAAAACATCTTTGCTCTTCTTTAGAGACTATGCAATTTGAGATGAATTTTTAGATGCAGGTGATAAAGGACTTGAAAAATACTAAGATGGATATCAACTGGCCTTCAGTCAATACGCACAGAAAGATGACAGTTCTGGTCAAGCAAATTAGAAAAGCTGCCCATGATAACACGTCTCTGAGCTCTCATAGATCTCAGGTTTATTTAGGATTATGCAGCAATGCTGACAAATGAAAGCTAGAGTGTTTATACTACCAGGGATTCTTGCAATGCAACCAGCTAGGAAACATGTGAGGCTTCTGATGATTTTATGTATGCCTAGCAAAACCATCAGAGGATAAAAGTCAAGGAGCCTTAAGAACTGACTGAGAGGGAATTAGCCACCATCAGTACAGACGTGATCCAGACCTGTAGGCACTAGGCTTTGTACTGCACTGGTAGTTACTGACTTACCAAGAATAAAATTGCTTTGCTGTCTTTTGCCAACTGTTTAATCTATTAGACCCCGATCTTCTCCTTGTGGAGCTTTAAATACTGAGAGTTTTGTTGAAGATAAGACTAGTAAAGATAATATTTAAGCTTCTTATTCTAATGTATCAAAATGCATAGGTATTCCTTACTTTGCATTCTTATTGGGTGTAACATTTGTATTCAGTCAAGCACTGAGAATAATCAAACTGTATTATTTTAATCAAAGAATAGGAACAGATGATGTAACAAAAGCGTAAGAAGCCAAACCTTGTTTTATGTCAAGAGACTGCGATTTGGCTCAGTATTCTTAAACCAAGTCAATGGGGATGAATTTGACAATGTTTTCAAACAACCCAGTAAGATCCAATTTAATACAAATAAAGCCACTGGGATCAAAAGTAGTGAAGGACAGGTTAAATATTTGGAATGGATCTTGCTACATTGAGAACAACTGCCTATTCATTTAAAATCAATATAAAAACAGGGGGCCCAGTTGTAATTTCATTTGCTTTGGATTAACTCTGGAATAACTTCACAGAGGTCAATGGAATGATACCAGTATTAAAAAAAGGACAAGAGATCAGGATTACATTGAGCTGTGTTCTGTTCTAAATACTTTTCTACCATTCCATCTGTGAGCAGGATGATCTGCATCTTTGTAATGGAATTTAAAATGTTTATAAGCTTTTGTGTACCTTTAAGCATGACCATAATAAACCAGCAGTAACAATATTCAAAACCAGTAAAAAATATTAACCTTGCAGACTGAGGTATTTTTAAACCACAAATGAGGGAAATAATGCTTTCTCCTTAGATGAATTTTGAGAATTCAGACCGGGTGTTTGTAATGTAAAAGTTTTGGGTTTTTTTTTTTTTTTAGTTTTTATTTTATAATTCCTATGCTTTCACACAACGATTGCCCTTCTGAAGTGATCTCTAAGGTAGTTAAACCATTCAAACAAGCAACAACCTACTTCTGAATGGTGCACCTTGCCTGACCATTCATAGTTATATCCACAAAGGCTGAAAAAAAGATGCTACAGTAGCTTCACTTTTAAGACAGCTTAATGATCACTTGGTATAGAACTGATGGCAGGAAGAGGATGATTTGTTAATGTGAGATAGCCCCCCCTACACTCCCCAAGTATTCACCAAACAGATGGAATTTGTGTGTGTTTGAAAACTTCAAGAGGAATTAAGTTTCTCTGAAGAGCAAAGACTGATTTGCCAATTTGACTCATCTAATAGAAACACAATCAAGGTAGCAGCAGATAAGAGTGAACTCAAGCCCTCTTGTAAAAAGGTGCTAATCATTACCAGTAGTTACTTGTGGTATAAATAATTCACAAATAATTCACAAGATTTATGCATTAAAAATAAGTACACTACTTCTTTTCTTCCCTCTCCAGTATTGTCCCCTATTCCTTTATCTTCTCTAAAGACTGCGGAGCTCACTTAAGTAAGCTTGATAGTGACAGCCCAGAAAAGTGATCAGCAGTATTTGGGAAGGTGGAGCAGCAGACAAACCTACATAGCTAGGAAGAGGGCCACTGACTGCTATACAGAGGATAAAGCCAACTGTAAAGCCAAAATCAGCATCCAAAAGGCCAGGAAAAAATTGTCCTTGTGTTAATTAGAGTGAAATTGTTAAGGTATTTTATGACCATTGGAATTCTCCAGAGTTAGAAAATGTAAAAAATAACCTAAAATCTCTGTTAGATTCATGTTCCAGAGCAATTTTTTATCTCTACATAAAAATGTATAATACCACTTTGCAACATCATATAAATATTTATTTTATCCTTAGAGTCAGCCCTTGATTAGCATGCATGTATTCCCTTAACATAAGCAATGAATTTAACTTTCTGTGTAGTTTCTTGGCAAGAAAAACAGTCTCTGAAATACTCTCAAATGCAGAAAAATACATTTTAAATTCAACAACAAAATGACTGTAATGAGCGGCAGGACAGGAAATAAGGCTTCAAAATTGTGCTCTTCAGCCTCATTTCTTTCACAGCACACAGAGAATTTGTAATTCACACAGTAACCATAAGAGAAATAAATTTAATTTTAAAAGCTGTTTTCTACCACTAGCATTTTAATGTATAAAATAACTGATGTTAAGGAAGAAGATTGTGTTTGTGAAGTTTGCATTCTCCTATCAAAATACCTCAAGTTTTGTGAGAACTCCCATGAGAGAAAAATTTTGCAAAGGTCCCACCTTCAGCAGTGATTTCATTTGTATTGCAAATAAACTTTTGAGAACATTGTTCTGATCATACAGTTCTAGGTTTCTATTCTCTGCACCTCACTTAAAGAAAATTTCTGAAAACATGATTTTTATGAGCACATCAATTGCAGCTCTGGCTAGTCAATTAAAATCCCTTCAGCTGTAACCTCTCTTTTAATCAATACACAACAAGAGGAAACGACAATTTGTTTCGATGCCACTGAACCATTAAGTTTATTTTCCATTTTGCTGCTAGTGAAATGCATGCATCAGAGGTCAGCTTCTTTAAAAACAATTTACCTATTTCCTTCTTTCTGTCCATAAGTGGAATAGCCTTTATTCCATTAGTGAGGGCAATCTACAAATGAAACAGGAGGAATTACTCCTCTGATTGCAAATCACATGATGGTTAATACCACTCTTTCTGTCTGAGCTCAATCCTGCAATTAAACTTACTACTAATAGAACAGGCATCCCATTTACTCAGGTCATATTCAGCAGCCACTTCTCTTCCATCACATGAGTGTGTACGGATTTCCACCTGGAAGGGAAGAAACATCTATCTGTGTGAGGAGAAGACTCAACCTGAAGAAGTTTGTCTCAGTCACTTCACTGTGACGGGGAGAAAAAGGCTAAATAAAAGTGAGTTAGTCTTTTAGCTGCAGCTCAGATTCAGTCTACTTGCATTGACCTCAATAGACACGTATATGTTTACTCCGTCTGAGGCTCTAGCTTGTGATTTATAAGCAGAAACAAAATTGTCCCAACAGCCTTTTATTCAAAATTGTAGATTGTGCAATTCAGTTTTGCAAACACACAATCCCTGAAGAACACATTTACAAATTCACTGCCTTTCTAAAAAGTGACTAATTTTTCATCAACTGTAAACTGACCAGATGTTTTGATCCAGCTGCACAACCCCTCAATTTGGAAACAGGCTGCCATCAGCCTTTTGATCATTTCCCTGAGAAAACCATCTGCTCTCTGTTTTCCCCTTCTTCTGCTCTTTGTCTCCACAGGCTTCCCTGAAGGCTTCCCTCAGCACAGTGTTATTTTGAGCCTTGAGTCTAAAGAGTATGGTAATTTCATCTACTCCCCAAAACTGGTCAAGCAGGATCTGTTTTCCCTGATGAACCTTCATAAAAGACACAGGGATGTCTTCCCAAAGAGGTATGCAGACATCTGCATTTTCTTTCCTGCTTTTGGTACTTCCATGACTCAAATTCATGCACACATCTTTGTCCACAGGACCCCAGAGACAAAAAATGAAAACCAGCATGTTAGTCTCCACCAAACTCAACGCTACCAAAGGGGACATGCCAATTCTGCCCATCAGTTCATGAAATTAGGATCAGATGAGTTACTGGAGTGGAAATGACTCTGTTTTTTCTCTCCAGAGGCTAATGGCAGTGGAAACACACTCTTGAGGAGCTCCCTCTTGTCAGAATTTTTTAAATCCTTATCTGAAAAAAGCTTCAATGAGTTTGCAAGCCAAATTTCACCAAATAAACTGCAAAGTCCACTCAGTTCCAAAAGGATAAATATATGGATGAGAGTTGGGAAATCATTTAGCAGGGGAGGTTTTAACAACACCTAAATTATAGTTGCTTGTTTGCATTACAGTGCAGCTTCTGTACTTCCATAAGCAACCTGCATGCTTCTAAGGGTTACAAAGGATATATAAATATATATGAAATTGGTAAATAGCACTCTGAAAAAAACTCACATAAGAGATGGCCAAAATGCTAACTCAAAATCTCTCCCTGCTAGTTGCAGAGATCTTTGTTGCGTCCATAATTTTTAGTGTGATCTGTGGAGACTAATTAAAATCAAGCTTTTATTTTAACAGAAAGCAGAAGGTAAGTTAGGTGACTGCCGAAATTCCTGATCAGGCTTCTGGGATGATAATCAGGGAAGGGTGTAAGTCATGTCACACTGAACTCTACTAGGAGCCTTGCACAAATTTATAGTTGGACTTCTGCAGCAAGACCCTGATCCCACCAGCAGCAATGGCAATTTTGCCACAAACCTCAGAGGTAGTGACTATGACGTGAGGGTCTGCACAGATCAGACGCATTCAGGAAGTCTCCTTTCCACATAGAATCATAGAATCACTAGGTTGGAAAGGACCCACTGGATCATCAAGTCCAACCATTCCTATCCCACTAGGAAGTCTTAGTGCCTTGATTTAAGAAGTTTATTTTAAATTAGAGGCAAAATAATCATGTACAGAAACAAATTTTATCAAAGGCCTCATCTGGATAAAATATGAAAGATGAAGAAACACGCAACTGATTAAGTCCAAAAATCTCAGCCAAAGTTTCAGCTTCTGCTTTCTGCATCATTCTTAGTTTCTTTTCAGCATCCTGCCCATCCACTTCATCCTTGAAAACTGTTGTCAGCCTTTTGGTGACAGCTCAGGCTTTTAATTGTTGACAATACTACACCCATATTGATTGTTGTTTTTAATTAGCATGGAGTGCATAGGGAGGAATGAAATTAGGTTTTTCGCTTTCATTACACTCGCAGCATTGTGTGATCCAAGTGTCAATAAATTATTCTTTTTATTAAACAACAACAACATCTCTCTATATTATCTAAATTAAAAAAGGCTGCATCACTTGGTTGCAAAAGGCAACTAGCACATTAATAAAGGGAGGTAACAGCAATCTCTCAGGAAGGGTGAATAGGAAAATGTTAATCATCTCATAAAGAATTACTCTTGGCGTATTTTATTTCAGTCTTAGAATGAGCTATTCACATTTGACCTCCTCAACAACATAACTTTAAAGAACTGATAATGCCACGTGACAGAGCAATCCATTTGTAAATAGTTTATTAACATTGCGTAGGTATATATTAATTAAAAGTTACATAGAGCCACCGTCTATGACTGCCTTGGATAGATGAATTTGAAACAAAACAACTTGTCAAGCCACTGTATTTTATGGTTATTTTTGCCTGTTGAAGTGGTGCCCAGATTCAGCTTCTGGTAAACACAATGATCCCATCATTAACTCTGGCATTGCAGTACGAACTGAACGGCAGTTAGAAAATACCAGCCAGTAACTCTCCAAGGGCTTCCTCCTTGCTCCCATTAAAATGCCAGGTGAGATCTCAGGGCCCCAGACTGTCTTGAAGGGGTAGGAGTCCTACCTGCATGTTGGTGTTAATCCATGTCTGCGCTCTGCACTCGCAGAGAAAAGGGCTTTGAACTGAGGAGGCAGAAGAGGGACAGCATCAAGAAATGCAAAAAGAGCATGGGTGGGAACCATAGGCTCAAAGAGAGAACCCATAAGAACTGAGACTAGCTGAAAGCAAAGCTGTCTTTACACACATCAGTATTGACTTAAGATGCTAGGATGGTTTTCTCTCTGATGAGACAACACTGGATGTTTTTACACTGTCTTATGCAGATCCAGTTATGTTTGTTTTAAATCAGGACACTATCACTGAGAGCTACCTGTGAAACAATCCTGCAGACAATGATTCTTGGTTTCTTACCAGAAAACATAACTGTTTTTTTCTCCACAAAATCTGCAGCCAAAATGACACCACGGGTATATTCTGGGGTTTAGTGTGCATTATTTCCCTGTTTTCCAAGACCCAGAGTACCATTGTGCCATTTTATAGATAAGCAAACTTCTTTTCTTTGCTGGCTAAACAAAGAGTTCTCCATAGCATTCTTTTAATTATTAGGTCCATTTTTGTTTAGAAGATGGTTCAAAGGTCAATATATTTTTAAAATTAAATTTTATTTTTAAAATTTTTAATTTAAAAAATTAAAAATGTAAATGCACATTTTACTTGCTGCAATGTTACAAACCAAAGGTCAACTAACATTCAGATATTACTTTGAAAAACATCTCTATTTCCAGTATCAGTATTGAAATAATACACTTCTAAATGAGTTTACTTATTCCTTTTCTTTAAAGAACTGCATTAAATTAATAGTAAGTCATGTAAACAGCAGTTTAAAAATTAATTACAAATAAGCTGGACAAGAAATAGAAATAACCAGCTCATTGGGAGTGGAATTGTCCCTTGAACAGGGCTTTAAGAAATCAAAAATGACACAATAGATTAATAATGCCTGTTATAAATGAGTTTCCATTTTCTCAGTAACATATGATTAATCAACATAATTGCAAGTCCTTCTGTGAGTAATGTAGGAGCTTAATTTGTATAGGCTTGGTGATGAAGTCAGTCAAATGAGTCTTTCACCTTTGTTCAAAGCCTTTGTTTCAGACACATGGTTAAATATCTTTGTCTCATCCTATTCTCTCTTGGGGCACATAAAAAAAACCTACCAACAAATCTGGAAAAGGTACAGGTACCTACTCAGGAGAAGTATTCAGTGATAGATGTATCGGGGGAGCTGTGCATGGGAAGATTGTAAAATATTATACCAGCTAGGTAAGACTGCTACTGGCATTAATTTGTTGGTCTAAACCGCACAAGTCAAAAATAAAAATTGTTTCAGAGCAAATAAATAATCAGAGAATTAATACCAAAAGATTTATCTATCATCAAGTAGACTATCCAGAAATCCATCTGTCTGTCAGGGTATTATGCTGGAGTAGGGTAGAATTGCATATCTTAATGAGGATAAGCATCACCAGTTAGAAAGAGAATTATTAAAACGATTCACCTAGAGTATCACTAATGTTGTTACAGTCATTTAGGAGTCATAAGGCATTTCCTACAGTTTCACCAATTTAAATCTATATGGAAGATAAGACTACACCCCTAACACCATTTGGAAATGTAGTATCCAGAAAGACACTTTGGGAAAAGTCTGTTCTCTTTTGAATACTGGAGAAATTGTGGTTTTGCCCAGCAGAGAACCATATAAATGCTATGTACAGGAGGTTAATGTTTATTCTATAAGTATCACTGTACAAACATTAATGCAGATACTTATCCTTCATCTAGAGATGTAGCTTTCAAAAATTAATATATGTTAGTGAATAGAGAGTTCATCTTCAAAAGCCATCTCATAAGACTGGTTGAACCTTCCTTCCTACCTTGCATTGTTATATTTTTCAATACGGCTAATTTTCTTCAGAAAAAAAACCTACTCTGGCAGGAGCAGAGACTGAGAGATCTCGCAATGCTTTGCTTTCTCGATGCTTGCTATGCAAATCCTTTGGTGGCAATGACATCAAAGGCAGGAAAGCGCATGCATATGTATGTGCACACACATACACAAACACATACTGGAAGAAATTTAGGGAAAAAAAAAAAGAAACCTACATGGAAAACTATTAGGAGGGAAAATAATCCAAGCCAATGTTTTCTGCCAAAGCTATGAAAGTATGTCTGTTCCAGTAGGCTACTGTAGTACTGTTTTAAAACTCTAGGCATTCCAGTCGGAGCAAGCAGCCCAAGATGCTTCCTTCCATGGAGCAGGAGAATGTGGATGTGAAGCAGTCAAGTGACAGCCCTTGACAAGCAACACAGCAGCACTTCCAAATGGCAATACTGACTGAGGTTTTGTTACCATTTTCCTTTTCAGAGGAAAATCTCTTTGGGGGCAACATTGAAGGGAAGAGAGAAGAAACAACCCCCAAACTGGAAATATTTCAGGGAAAAATATCTTGCTGAACAATAGCTTCCTACATAAAAGCAGAGATTTTTCAATCACCCCAATTATATCTGAGTGAGACTGTGATGCTCATCCAGCTAAGCAGCAGTAAGTCAGGAACTGCTTTGTCAGAAAGGCTGGGACTGTAGGCTCATATCACAGCATGGACAGGTAACAATTCATAAACTGTGGTCATCCAAAGCACCAGAACAAGTCTCACAATGTCATCTTTAGGAAATAAGAGATATCCCTCATCTTAAAACACTATTCAGTTTAGTATACAGCAACATACATCAGACAGAGATTTATAAAAAGACATCCAGCTCCCTGCAGATTAAGATAAATTCAACAACGAAAGAAAAAAAAAAATCATGTTCTGTCATAAAATCTGATAAAAGTTTAGGCTTTACAGATTTGTAATTGGTTGAGAAAACACCTGTAGAACTGCCATGTTATTAATATCCAAAGGAAGAAAGTTGACTACTGAAATACGCTCAGCAACTTGACTGCATTAAAGCACTGCCAGATCTGTTGTAATTATTTTTCCTTGTCATTTACTAAGGAAAACAAAACTATATTAAAATAAGTTTCATCAAAGTTCATGAATTAAAGTGCTCTGCATTCTAAACAGTCTGTGGTTTGAGATCTTTCTGTAATAAATAACATGGAATGTGCTTGCACTTACTGTGTTTGGGCCAGCATAATTGCTATAAAGATAATTACTAGCAATTTTCCTCTTGCATTAGATCAGTTGATGAAGAGGAATAACAAAACCCTTTTCTTTTCTTTGTAGTTCAACACACACAAAACAATAGCACTGAAATTCAAATCAAATGGGCAGATACAATCCCTATGGGAGGATCAACTGATAAAATACAATATTTTTTTATATAGCTGTAGTAAGCGTTTACAGTCAATTGAAGTCCAGTGGGACTAGGAAGGTACACAAATGTTTTATTTCTAGCTTCTGCCTGCATTTTTTATGGGGATTTCAGATGAGACTGAGCAGAGAGAAGCATTTGTCCTAGGTAGCTAGTTTCTTCTTCAGATTGGTGGAGTACAGGTTCACATTGCTGCTATTTGATGCCTACCTGCCCTCAGGATGAAAGAAACTTTGACATTAAACTCCAGACTGACTGGCTGGCATGTTCTGTGCCATCTACATTAAAGCTTAATGAGGAAAAATCGAAGTACTACTATTCCAAACGCTACTGCTTGGTGTGGAGTTGGAGGCGGGTGGCTGTAGAAGGAAGGTGTAATCTGGTAGTGAGAAGAATTACCTGGACTCCAAGCACCAGAAACTTTCCAAGCTGGGATATTATAAGAAACCAAGTAACCTTTTGGAAAGAGCTTTCAGTGAATGCCATGACACTTATTGTACCTGCTCTGAACAGGTAATGCTCAGCACTTAGAGCATCCAGCTTCCTAGGGAGCTGTTTGGCAGACAAAATACCCGTTTAGAGGCATTGTTACAAAATCTGTGGTATCTTGAAAGAGAAATACTTCAGAAAGCATTTCCAGATACAAAAACTTCAAATGGGCATTTCAGGAACCCACAACTGTCTTTGAAGGGCCCAGAACACCAGGGGAAACAATAAGGTCCTTCTAATGGGCAGTAGGTCCTGAACTGAAGCCACCTTGGATGCATGAAATATTGATTTCAGAAATACCAAATCAGACTTACACAGTGCAGGTACCAATTCTTCACATCTCGGAGGAAGCAAGCAGTTGCAAGCAGTTGCCCAAGGAGTACAGCCACCTGAAGCTGGGAAAGGACACGCTAGTACAGCTTCTCACTTGAGCTAGCTTTATACGTGTTATTTCAGAGGTTGCTGGGGCCACACAGGTGTGTCAAATTTGCGCAGGATCCCCACCTGCTCACCACCATGGCATACACCATCACTACATTTTCCCTGTTGGTACCAGCTGATGGAGATAAGCACCAAGACAAAGAGGTAGGTCATAGCTCCTGATGTCTCCAATCTACATTACAGACTAAGTGTCTTGGCTTATATTTGCATGGTAAACCAGTGATCACGTTAGTTGTCTCCTTCCAGATAATATGCAGCATGTAGAAATGCTGTCATTACTGGTGATGAGCTATAGCATTGTCCTTATGTAAAGAATTTCCCTACTAGGAAGGGAAATATCAGCTTTATAAAAGTTGCTGATGGTTCAAAACCTCTCCTTGTCAGATCTGCAGCCAGGAGTGTACGTGAGCCATTTTGCTCCAGGGAAAGAACAGATTTTTATAGAAATGTTCTTCCTCATCCAAAATAGTGAGTGGGGAAAAAACATCCAAAACAACAAACAAGAGATGGAAAAGTACAAGTATTGGGTAATCAGGAGTCACAGAACAAGAGAAAGCCAAAACAATTTTTTCTCTTTCTATCAAGTGGATAACATCCACATGTCATAAAGGAAGTAAATAAAAAGAAACAGAAAATAATTTCAACTAGTAACCTAAAAAGAAAAAATGTGCATATACCACGTGTGACTCCTAGAAGCCATGAACTTGAATCTCGTGTTAAATAAACCTTCTAGAGAAGTGTATGAAGCTTTCAGAAATGTAACCTAAATTTATTTAATTAACCTCCAACCTGTAATTGGTTTTACCCAGTATATAATTCATGTTTGCTTAGAAAGGTAGCGTTTGAAAGACAGGAGTAGATATTTTGCAGTATTTTTTCTTTCCAAGTTATTGAGAATATCTAATGAAGACCCAAACTTTGAAGAAAGCGAGCATCTAGGTTCACTTCAGGTTTCACTTTTAGACTTGCGGTTTAGACCTCAGAATTATCTCTTTTTTTCAAAGCGAAAATAATCCAGGGACCAGATTTGAAAACACTGCCTCTTCTTTTCAATTCCACAGTTATTTGCAGATGTAGACTAGGTCACTTGGACATGATTTACAGGTGCAATTGTGGCACTTAATAAGCTGGATTGCATGCTTAAAACACTGCCAGCACAGAAAAGCAAGTCCAATTAACAACAGACTCCAAATCTGTCCATTCTCCTTAGATTCTTTTGCTGTTTTTATATATGATTTCAAATGCATTCTTCATTAGCCACTTAGCCCATAAAGGATTTGAGGCAGGAAAGGCTGGGTTAGTCTGCACCAGAGGATTGCGGAGTCGCAGCTGGCATGGAAAAAAAGGAAATTATACCTGTGCACATCTAAAGATTAACAATAAGCTAAATCTCTCTCAAATACCTTTAGCTTTTGAGGAGTGGCAGGTCAAAATCTCCTCTCAGTAGCTAGCTCTGTCGTTACCATAAATCACACACTATCCTAACTCTAATCCCTGAGAACCTGGGAATTATTCAGACTGTTAGACTTTTCAAACTGTTTACATATGGAAGTGAAGCTAATGCAGTCACACTGTGCACATATGAATTTTCACGTGCAGGAGTATGTGTCTGCCTCCTAGAAACCTTTGAAGCCCTTTGCTAATATCAAACAACTTTTGACAAGAGTTCAGAAAGTAGAGAGTTATTCCATTTTTCCCCCCCTGATTTTGTGCAAGCAGGCTACACAGTAGAGGAGATTCTTCAGCCGCATCATCACTGATGAGAAAACTGTTCAGAGGCACCAGAATAAGCACAAGGGAAAGATGTCAAAAAGTCTTTACCGTAGGGAAAAGTGTCAGTCAAAATGTAGTGTGCAAGAGACTCCTTAACATGTGCCTACAAGATGCAGACCCAGCAGCCCCGACACCAGTGGATCCAGCCAGGCCCCACAGCTCTCTGCAAGCAGCAAGTCTTTCTTGTGGAAAGCTCTGTCTCAACTCTTCCCCTAACGCTTTTGAGCAGGCCTAAAGCTCTTGTGAAAATAAACAAGGCACCTGAGAGCAGAGGATGGGTCTAAAACCTCAGTGTTTTACCTGAAGCTCCTCTGAAACGTGAGTGCTGGCAGCATCACGCCTGACCAGCACAGAACAACTCTCCCAGGGTGCACTGGTCCTTATGGACAGTTTCACAGGCCTTAAACTACCTTATATTTTTCTTATGAATCTCTTTCACTTGGTCAAAAGTTTTAATAAAGAAGGACAAACAACATCACTACAGAGCACTTGTGGGAAAACCAAAATTGGAGACAGTCAGTGGCTATAATCTCAAATAACACACTAACAGTGTTCATTTTGGAGATGAGCTCTGGTTAATCAGAGAACATTATTAGTGAATGATTCAATCTTTCTGAAGCGTGTTTATATGTCTCAATATGAGAACATTTCAGATCCATTCAAGGAGCCTAAAAGCGATCACTGCTTCCAAAGCTTTTCCCAGCCAGAATTGCTGTGGACAGCAAAGAGAAGAGACATTAATAACAATTACTGTTCAATTAGCTGCTGTCAAATCTGGCCACCAGGGTGTTTGCTGCTGGAAACAAAGGCTTGCATGTCTTCTTTTCTACTGTGTATTTGAACTATTAACTTGACATTTACATTCATTTGTACCTTAATTTATTCACGACTCTTCTTTTTTTTTTTTTTTTGGTGGGAAGGATAGGAAGGCATGCGAATTGCTTTTATTCAATGTCAAATTTTGCTTGCTTTCTTAAGAGCCAGAAGGCTCACACAAGTACTGTGGATAATTCAGCAGGAAACTCCAAAGAAACTCCTTGTCATTAAAGGTTTAGCTGCAGAAGGGTGTTTTCAAAGAAGCCTATTCATTAATATCTTCTCTTTTGTGTGAGTAACACTGCAAAGCCCTTAATGTTTAATTTCTTTGCATATAAGAGGTATTACTCATGGTGACAAAAGCTTCATTTTCACTAAGTGCCTAAGCCAGGCAAGATGTGGTCAGACATAAGTAGCTTCCAAAAATGCAGAAATGAAATAGGAAATGGAGGAAAATGGGCTAGACATTTTAAAATTAATATGCAAGTAGTTTTTAATGCTGTGATGGTCACTGTTGTATCTGGACATGTTCTAGCAGTCCATAGAGGAATAAAATGGCACATAACTGTGTAATGTGTCTGTTCTCTCCCTAGAGGGAAAGAGGTGTGATCTGAAGGGCATTTAGGTTTGGAGTTGACTTCTTAAAATAGACTTGTTTTCTCTGACTTAGTATTTGAGAAACTAAGTCAGAGATGTCTCTTGCCCTCGCGGCAAAAAATACAGAGACCTATGATAATTCTTGAGGTCTCAACACATACGTGGCTTATGAAAATCTCTCTCTGACCCTAAAGGGTTTTTTTTGTGTGTGAAAGAAGTGCTTTGCTCAGCCAGATTTGTTGTAAAAGACAATACTTGTAAGATAAAGCTCAAGTTCTAGATATTTTATAGAATAATCCCACAGATATCTCTGTCAAGTTCAGTGTTAAGAGGGGTCTCCTGAAAACTTTCTCCTGAAAGGACATCGCACTGTCCTACCCATGTGCAAACCACCAAAGACCTGAGAAACACCAGAAAAGTCATTAGCTGAGAGACATCAGTGTATTTGGAAGCTGAATATATAGTGGTGTTTCAAAATGGTTAAAACATGAGGTATAGGCATGAAAGTCCATTTCCAGCATTCATTTCTCCCACTGTAAGTGTAGCCTGTTGCAATACAGCACCTGATAACTATCTGTGTCCAGAGGGTGGATTTGGAAGAAGCTAAGTAATATAGTCCTTCCACTTGTAGGAAAATAAACAAAAGGCAAGGACAGGGGACCAGAGGAATGAAATCTCAATTATCTGCTACTCCTAAATACTTCCTGCTAGAACAATTTGTAAGTTGACAAACTTAATTATCTTCTTTACCAATATTTTCCAGATGTTCAGTTTTTTGTTAGTCTACTTAAAACAGATGTTTTCTGTATTTAATCGCATGACTGTGGCAAATTTTTAGTCACCAACAGACCAATAACCTATGAAAACTAAGCTCATCCAAGCAGCTAACACACAGACCAGTGCAATATATTGAAGAGCTAATCTCCAGAAAATGTAGTTGTGAACTGCAATGAAGTTATACAAATAACTTAGTAGATGGACAGTAAAAGAAGTAAAGGCTTGAAAGTTCAGTCTTGTACAAATGGTGTCAGTGGCAAAAGCTCATGGATTTGAATGCTGTCAGCATTATGAAAGAATCATAGGCTTTACAATGGGCCTTTGGAGAGCAGTAAAATATTTCCTTTTGAGACACTGAACACTTGAGGTAATAAATAAATATAATTAATAAAACCTTTTCCCTCTGATGGTTGATGATAGGAGACTAATTTCACACTGAAGCCATAAAAAGAGTGTGCAGGTGCCATTTTCTTCTTTTGATAAACATAATATTTCCAAAAGCGCAGTATCTCGTATTATTTTTTATCTTAAGGACAATGAAAGTAAAAGAGGTGTTTAGAAAAGGTATGACTGTTTCCAAGTAACAACAAAAAGCTAAGAGCAATTGCAAAAATACATGCTGGCATGAATTCCAACTTCCTTCCATTAAATGTTTCATTAATTAACATTATAATCCTCTTCAGGTAAAGATTAGTCCACAGTTATTTGTGTTGCCAAAAAGCAACCAGAAAATAGAAAAAAAGCAAAGGTTGTGCTGTCTATGTTCCATAACCATGCAAAAGCTTTATGTCAGGTTGCATGGGGAGAATTCCCAAAATAAAAAGAGCAGGAATGTAAATCAGAAGTCTCCACAAATCAACAGGAATGTAATTTTTTCTTTCTCATCCAATGAACTGCATCATTAGCCCCTTTGAATCCCGCTACCTATCTTTCCCAGCTCACTGTTTCAAGCATAGACTTATAGTCCTCACTCATGCTGATCAAGATGCATCACATACTGACACACACGAAGTGCACTTAGACTGCACAGAGAAATCCCAATTGGCTACACACAAATTAACCCCTAAACCAGAATTTGTAAAGACACTTGAAAGGACTCTTTGGAAGCCAGTGTAGACCCAACAGAGCAAAAGCCATGTGAATGGAAGTGATGAATTAGAGTAGGCTACACCAGCTGGGGTCACTTCCATCACATCTTGAGTCTATGGATCCTGTGCTGCCTGCTGTAGGTGAACCTCTTGTAGTAGGTTAGACTGGATAATCTCCAGAGGACCCTTCCAACCCCTACCATTCTATGATTCTGTGATTCTTCCTCTTTTTAATTTTTTTGTAGTGCAAAACCAGAGTTCTATTTTGTTCCCTTAAACCTGCACAACAGAAGACAAAAATGCAAATAGTATGTTAGGCTTTCAAGCATGGGCCAACATTTAAAAAAAGTGTCTTGAATTTTCAGTCTTTTTGAATTCTTGTGAAGTTACAGCCTTACAAAGGTGATCATGAAAACATTACGGCAGGGTGTGGTGCTACATTTTACCCTGGGAATTGGAGGGAGGGAAGAGAAGCGAGACACAAAAGAAAAATATTTCTTTTATTTGAAAAAGCCACATACCTAGAAATATATGGAAATTAAATTTCAAGTGAGCTATTGAAAAGGTCTCAATTTTCTTTTGAAAGGGCATCATCATCTCATCAAAATTGGTAGCAGTTAACAGAAAATGTTTAAAAAATTGGTCTCATCTATCACTAATAAAATGTACTAGTTCTGAAAGCATTGTCATTTTCCAAACAAAGAGTGAACTCTTCCACCTGCTCTAGGTGAAAACAATTAACAAAACTAGAAGGCTAATGAGATGCAAATTGCCTCCATGGAAGAGCAGTTCATTTGCAATTCTTTCTCAAAACACCTTTGTTACAGAGATCTAGAAAACAAGGTCTTCCTCTACAGTACAGGCTTTTGAGAAACAGGTTTTTTTTTCTTGTGCATACTGATATTCCTCCTACTATCTCTGGAACATTTCCACTGCAAAGATGCTTACCAAATGAGTGATTTAATGATTATTTCAATGCAAAATATAGTGTCCACCTTTTTGAATATATAATTAGAATTTATCAAGCAATCTTCAGACATGATGATCAGACCTCTCTGTCAAATAAATTTACACTCCACAGCAGAACAAACTTTGAAACGTAAGGTTAAAAATACAGACAGAAAACCTTGTTTCACTAACAAGTTACAGTGGTAGGTAAGGGGTGGCAGATAGACTTTGAAGAAAAAAATATTTAAATAGAAGATATTTGATGACATCACAGATGCAGCTAAAAATCATCCTTTAATACCATCTATACCCCTTTCTAAAATCTGCATTGTGTTATCCTCTTGAAAGCCACAAATAACTCTGAAGAGTAAATTGTAAATACATTTTGCTGTGGTCCTAGGAGTAGCTGGTGGTTTTTGAAACATGCACTCAGCAGCTTTTCCAATAGGTGTAGCTATGCTGATCCAAAAGTGAAGGTGGACTTTTTAAGTATAGCTTCCTCACTCCGAGTCTCGTTTTATCACCATTTAAGAATGCCCTCACAATCATTTAATTAGAAAAGAACAGAAGCAAGAGCTGGTCAATTTGTCTTCCTCTCCTTCACTTCAAACGCTGCAGGACTTGTATTCAAGTTATCACCTTTTCCCAGTGTGTGTCAAAAAAAAAAAAAGAAAGAAAAAAGCACCCACTCAAACCCAGTAGGAACTATCCTGGCTTGGCTTATGTATTTACTAATTTCTTTAATATTTTATACCAACTAGTCCCTTCTAGTCCATATTCTTAAAAGAAAATGAAACCATATTTCTGTAGCACAGAACACTAATGAACAAGGGTCCCATGGGCTCTACCTGTATCAGAAATGGCCACAGACATGAACATGAAATACCAGCCCTGGTCAGCATTTGAGACAGAAATTCAACTCAGATGCATTTGCTAGAAAAGAGAGCAAAATCATTCCTCCCCATACAGCATCATCCAAGTCTACAGAGGGTGGCTGTTGTGAGTGAGTCCAGTTTGCAGTGAATTCCCAGCAGATAATAACGAACATGCCCTGTTTGCCTCAGAAACTTCTTTTTCTGTGTGCATGTATACTTGGAACTGTGTGCATGCGCATCTGCTTATGTAGCAGCAAACAGACATTCTCTGCATCTGCTGCAGGAAGAAGGTGCCCACCATTCCCTTGCTGCTAAGGTCTCCCTGGAGCAGGACAAACATTCTGCAGACTTGGTGTACCGTGATGCTCACTGCCTCCTCTGCTCCCCTGCACACCTTAACTGCGCTGTGCTTTGCTGGAAAGAACACCCTGTTCTACTCTATGTGATTTACCTCTGCCAGTAATAGGTGCTAGTCTTTTATTTAGCCAGCTGGTATTTTGTGAAACATTTCGAGAATTCTGAGGCACTATGAAAGTGTTTAGGGCCCATTTTACAATCCTGCTGGTGCCACCTACTGCTGAATTTTGGCTCTAACAGAGTAAGCTTCCAGAAGAGCTGAGGGTCCTACCTGCTCCCGAGCACAGTGCAACTACCCCTCTGTGTAATTTTTAACACACAAGGAGATCTGCAGCACAAATTACAGTTATGCACCCTGCTACATGGCAGAAGCTAAGGGTACAGACCCTTAAATGGTGTTTATGGCTAACCACCAAAACCAGGTAAAAGTCTTAGAGAACAACACTGATGGAAGATTTACATATAGAGCCCCCCTGCAAGATCCTTTCTTCCCTCTCTAGGATGTCAGCACACTTCCTGCACTTTTCTTTGTGTTCCTAAAGTGTTAAAAATCTCAGTTTTGAGAGATAAGATTTTTCCACAGCCAACCACAATGACTGGTCTCCTCTGAGTAAGGTCACTGCACTTCAATCATTGCAACACTCCTCTGCGCAAGGACAGGAAGATTCAAATCAGCCACCTTTGTGAGGCTCAGCTACTGGACCCTGGCTCAAGGCAGCAAGGGGTCAGTACTGGGACCTGGGACAAGAGGCAGACATTTACAGAGCTCATTGTGCTATCACATTTGAGGCTGAGCAAAAAACACAAAATGCACCCAGTGTGAACTAAGGCAGTTCCAGAGACAACTCCCTCTCCCACCAGGCACTTGCAGCGTAAGTCAGAAAGGCTTACTTACATCCTCACTGGACCTAACCCACCTAAACGTCCTCCTCATCTCACAGTTCACAGAGAAGGAAGCTGTCAGAACATCAGGCAAGTTCTGTCCTAGCTGCTTCTAGATTTTTGGAATATCTGTAGTTCCCAGGGAAGAGAACAATCCTTCATGCAGTGGATTGGAGGGACCACCTCTTACTCTTTAAGGAGCCAGACACTGCCCTTAACAAATCTGTTTTGTGAACCAAGAACACTGGAAGACTAGTGGGACCAAATAAGAATTATTTTTCCCTTCTGCCTATTAAGTTTCCAATCTGTCTTTGGGTGTCCTGGATGGAGCACAGTATAGAGAACCAGATGGAGCTTTGATTGTTTTATGAACAAGTTTATTTAGCACGGTTGCTTAAAATAGCAGGGAACTAGGTTAGACCTATTGGACTGGAAGACCTTACATCTCATATATAACTACAAATAGCTTTATAAGCCTTTTTCCTGAATGTAAACATTCCTATTTTCTTTCAATCCTTTATGCTCTAATAATCTTTCTTCATATAAACAGAAACATGCCACCCTCCAAGAAACACAGTTTCTGAGGCCTCAATGTGCATGAAAAGAACGGATCCAAACCCACCCTGAGCGAAGATGACTGCTGAAATTCTTGCACCAGTCAACAGCACAGCTGCTCCAGGTCCTTCAGACTGGCTGGAAGCTAAATTCCCAACAATGCTGATGGTTTATTTATTTGAAAAGAAAGACCTTACTGTCTCTCAGTGGAGACAGATAATTCCCACGTCCTAAGGAGATGAATTTTCATACCTTGTTTGCCTGAGCTTATAGATACACTTTGCAGAAGAAAGAGAACAAAGTGTGAAGAAGAGTTGTCTGGCAGGTCAGCACACATGGAGGTGCAGACAGGAAAGGATGCTTTGCTCTGGGACCTTTCTAGTGTGAAACAAGTAGGAGCACAGGCAGTGCCCTAATCCAGCTGAAATTCCCAGGCTGCTTCATTTTGGTTTGAGTTCAGCAGTCTCCACCTTTCATCCTCAACCGTTGGCTGTTTCTCCTTATCTCTTCCCACCACCAAAGGAGCAAAGGAGCTTAGACACCATGGTTCTGATGCCACAAGTGCTTACTGCAAATACATGTATATTATACATTTAAATAATCTTTCTTTGCCCGGGGCTTTGCAAACACTGCTTTAAACAACAAGCAAGTAAAATTGGAAGAGCCAAAATAAATGATCTGTTGTTGACAAAGCCACCCACCATGTGCTGGTTCAGGTGGGCTGAATGATGCTGAGAACTTAATTGTCTGTAAAACTAAACATCAGATAATTGAGGCTGCTTAAATTAATTTCAGAACAACAAAAAAGATCAGCTTCCAAACAAAATCCCAGTGTTTTCAGTAACAATCTTGCAGCTGATATACCCTCTAGTGGCAAACAGCCTTTTCTCTTATTGTAATATCAAACCAGATGCAAGCTTTTCCTTTTTCCTACAAACACGTCTTTGCCCTTGGGGATCAGGGTTGCACCATTCTGGGAGGAACATTCCTAATGGACTGTAGTTCACATATTGCTTTTGTTATACTGCTCTGAATTAGTTTTGCCAGTGAATATCAACGAAAATGCAAGCAGGCAATTTGGAGCAAAAGGCTCAAACCCAAAAATAAATGAAAAAAAGATTACTTTGCTCCACCGCACTGTAGCTATTCCAGCCCAATAGTAAGTAGTCCACTAGGAGTCTTTTGTCTAAACTGTGCAATGTATTAAACTTGATCTCATTTTTAGATCTCCTGAAATATGCAAGACCTGTATTTATTACTCCATAACATCACAGTCAAATGCTGAGCCAAAGGCAAACATCGTGACCGGCTCATTTAGTTTGAAAAAAACTAAAGCCTGCAGCCAGAACTCCTCTTCCTCCCCATCTGACCTAAATCTCTACACTGTGGCACCTCTCTGAAGCATGTCATCCTTGCCTTTTGAAGAAGAGATCATTGGGTTTAGAAGTCAGTGAGAGTGTTTGATACATTCACCACTACCTGCATTCCTCTCCAAATGAACAGCCCAAACCTCCAGGCTAATAACGCTAATGTCGGTAAGAGTCTACCCCTTTTGTCAATTTAAGGAGTTGTTTGCCACTTGGGATTTTTTTTCTCTCCCTTTCTATCCCTTTCTCTCCCTTTCTATCTTGTTCATGCTATCTTTGTACAAGCATGTTTTTAAATTATTTTATAATGGAAGCCTGTGAGATTTTTTTAAGAGAACAATCTGCTTCTAGGCTTCATACACTGATCCCAGAAAGGAAGTCTTTGTAGGGACAGTGAGAAAGCCATTTTTCAAAGGAAGGCAGTAGATTCCCACAGTCTACACCTTCATAGATACCCCTCAGAAAAAATCCTTTACTCTCTTTCCAGCTTGCTCAACAGACACATCTCATGGCAGAAATTAGCACAATACATCCAACCTAAAGCAGGACCCTGCTTTCTTGCTTAGTAAAATGTCTCACCTGCAGCCTTCCTCTTATACCCATCCCCAGCTAACCTTGCCTCTGACCTCCTGTTCAGTCAAAGAAACTGCTCTTCAGGGTCCCAGTTTCCTAAAGCCTCTGTTGTGACCTCCTAAAAAAATAATCTAAGCCCCAAAGTCTGATTGTGCGGGTATTTCTGGGCAACCTCTTCAGAAATATTTATATGGTGTGATCTTGATATAATCAGAGAGTTAGTTTGTAACCTCAATATCCAGCATGACCAGGGGACACTGTACAGCCAGTCTACTTAGCATAAATCTACCCAGGGCTAACAAGGAAGAAAAGAAAGGTACAAATATGAAATACTACAGGATTTTGAAAAAGAAAAAAAATTATCTGTCAGCATTTCTTAAGTTTTGCTGTCATATCCAAGCTTTGGTTGCTTTTTCCCAGCCAGATCCTATCTTGCAAACCACATGCTCTCACTCAAGACAAAGTCATAAAATGCCTGGAGAACGAAGCATGCTTTGTATTGAGGCTTGAAAGCTAAATCACTTCGTTTATCCAGGCTGCAGGACAATGACAGATTCCAGAGAGTAGAATTGTCCTGTGTCCACAGTTAGTTATCAGAACACCAGAGGTATACACCTCAGCCCTCTATTTGATCAGAGTGTCTTGACGTTAATGTACAAGGGTCAGTTGGTCTCCGAGGAGTGTAGAACCAAAACATAATGAGTTTTAAAGCTCAAACCACAAACTCTGAATTATACTCCACCTGCATTTCATAAACAGGATTATGCTGGAGTAGCCTATTTTGAAATATGACCACTTCTCACATGGCTGGGCCGCCCCAGTTCTGCCTCAGGCTTTGGATGTTTGCCTTCATGGGTTCTTGCTAGTTTGTTCCACCTTAGTCGTCAACTCATGTAAAAGAATGGTCATTAGGTTTCTTGTGAGTTTTCCCTCTGCTGTGCAATGAACACCACAGAGGTTTGTAATAGAAATTTTTACCAATATCATTTTCTACTCTTGGTTTGGGAAATAATAATTGAGAAGGGAAACTCCTTCTCAGTTGGAGTTGATTTTATTCCAGCCTGTAGGACATCTCTCATTTGAAGATAACCTTTCCAGTCTGGAACAAGGATGTACTTTGCAGCCTGTCAGAGTTGGGCACCATTTTGCCAAGTTACGTTATTTGACCAAAAAGTTCCATGAAAACCTTCCTAATTGCTACAAGATTTAAAAAGGAAAAGAATAGACCTGTTCTATAGGGTTACCCTGAAGCACTTTTGCTTAGAATGGCACAGTGGTGGAACAACAGTGCAAAATGTGCCCTGCTCACTGAACACCAAATTGTTTGGATCATTTTCTAATAGTGAAAGGAAGAAAAATATGTAAAGGTAATTATGACATTTTTCATTGTTTTCAATAAATCTAAGCCTCTAATTACCTAAACTATTTATGGGAGCATTTAGATGAAGTGTGTTAGCTCTCTTTTTCCTCAGGGCTCAACAGTTATAGGGCTTGTTCCAGTAATCCGAGATTATTCCTTCATTTTCCCTGTCCCTTTGCTCCATTAACCTGTTTGCATTCAGAGATCTATTTAAAGAACTTTGCAGCATTTACACTAGCATAATATAATTGATATAGAAATTACTTGAGCCTGTTTCAGACTGTCAGCTTGAGAACAGAGAAGAATATTGTGTTTTCAGGAGCAACAATTTACCGTGCAGAATCCTTCTTAAATTCTTGACGTTTTAACATTCTCCCCTCAAATTTAAAGTGAGTCTAAACCAGATCGAGAGTGTGGATGCATAAAATTTATGATAAAATCCCTTAAATGGACACTGGTTGATTGGAAACTGATTTTCTAGACAGATTTTTCTTCCTAAAGAGAACTGAGTCCAAACCCAGAGCTGACAGAGGATGGTACCATCTTCAGACTTCAGGTGCTTTCATGTGTCTCTCATGGCCACACCAGAATGCCGATGCCTCACAAGGCCTTCTAGGTTCGTTGCAAGGTGTGATGGGTGGCTGGGAGTGAACAGCAGTGCTGCTGAGCAGGAGCTTTATAGAGGCAGTGGTAGGAACCATAGAAAGGTTTGGGTTGGAAGAGACCTTAACGATCATCCAGTTCCAATTCCCCTGCCATGGGCAGGGATACCTCGTACCAGACCAGGCTGCTCAAGGCCTCACCCAACCTTGTCTTGAACACTTCAAGGGAGGGGGCACCCACAACTTCCCTGAGCAACCTGTTCCTGTGCCTCATCACCCTCAGTGTGAAGAATTTCTTCCTAATCTAAATCTTCCCCCCCTCCCCCCCTCCAATTTAAAGTCATTTAAAGGAATTATGTGTCTCATCTATTCAGAAAGTTGGACAAACCCTCTGTGTAAGTGTCTTTGGCATACGAGTCTCAAGGACACCCCTGATGTCACATCAAAGGATCAGATGAACTAGGTCTGGGCTTCAGAAAACGGGGGATTCTCTGTGTTGACGCTCCCTCTGTTTCTCTGGGGTTTTTCATCCCCAAGGCATCCACACTGCAAGCGGGTTGCTTCACATCCAAGTTCCTCTTTAGCAAACTGTGGCAGAGAGACAGATGGACTAAGGGACAGCACAAACAAATGTCCAGACCTTGTATGGACAACAGGAAATCCACACTACCTGGCCGGGAGGTGAAAATATATAAAATATATGCATTATAAGCAGGGCCAATAAAAGGCTTAGGTTAGCTACTGTGCTTTGCCTCTGGTTAAAATACAAGCTTTGTGTCATGGATTAGACTCTAACTAGAATAAACCAGTAATCAGATTTTCAGAGATAGGGATCTATTTTATATGGTGCTAAGCATTCTGGCCTTGATCAAGCAGATTATTTCTGAACAACTTTAAATCAATTGGAACAGTTCCTGAATAGACCAAAATCTCATTTATGTGCATCTGAAAGGGTATTCCAATTGCATCAGCCAGTTTAATAAAAAACATTGGCTCTACCTACCAGCTCTAACTTTCTTATGTCCTAGACCATCATGGCTACACTGCTGCTACCACAGTAACACAGTAGGGCACGTATATCTGCGATCATATGGAGCCAATTAGGTGACTCATTGACCATTAATATCCATCATTTTGGATAAATGCACCTACATAATCCCGATCCAACGGAAATCCCTCCCACTCAGATGAAGATGACTCTGTTTTTCATGCATTTTTCAGTTTCCCTTGGAAATTAGCCAGAACAAAATCAACTCACTGCTCCCCACATTCAAAGGTTATTAAGGCTGCAAAGTCAAACACTTTAAATTAAGGGAAAATAGTATTACAATTTGTAGGAGGATTTTGATCTGCTCTTTGTGCACATGTGCTGTATATATAAGACCACGGGACACCTGCCTTACTGGTGTCCAAGACAGAATTGCTCTGGGGTTTCATCGGGGCTGGCCATCAAAGCAAGAAATAGACTGTACAATTTCAACTTCACTTGCTGCAATTGGGGAAGCTCTCTAGTGAATGAGGCAAAATGTTAAAGAAAGGACAGCTTTGGGGATAGAAGCAGTTGGATATTTTCCTGTAAAACTGATTGTACCCCTGTTACTGCCAATGATTCCCTTTGAGAAAAGCATTTTACTTAAATAAAACTTTTTAAAGTTGTTGCTCATTTTCAGGGACACAAAACACAATCTGTGTGCTAATTTGCAAAAGTGCCAAGCACTAATACAGATAAAATGGCCTAAGTAAATGGTTAATTGTAGCCCAAAGACGTGGAGGAGCTATTACTTTAAGAAGATAGCTTCATACATCCTCAAAGTTCTGGATAAGAGAAAAAAGGATCATAGAATCATGTCTGATAAGGTCAATGTTTTACAACTTAAGTTTTCCTTCTTCAGTGAATAGGAATCATTGCTACATTGGTCTCCACAGGAGGAAATAGGAGTGCAAAACTCAAATATGGAACACTGCACAAATTTCTGCTAAGTTAGGTAAATACTTCTTCAAAATAGTACTTTTAAAAAGTTAGAAGAAAATGCTAAATAACTTCAAAAGCAAGAAAAAAAATCAGAAAAAATCTGCTGGTTTTTACAAACTAACAAACATTTGGTTTTGCTCATCAAACTACAAAAACAGTGTGTGTTCCCGGTTGGGTAGATGTATCTATCCTTAGAAGGGGTATCCTTCACATGAGAAGCTCAGGACTCAGACAGTTCTATCCATCATGCCTCAAACTGGTTATTGCATTTTTAAAATCTAAAGCAGTCTGGACTGGTTGAAGAACTGGCAGCTGATTGTGCTTGGAACCATGTCACTGAAGGACCTTCTCTCTGCACTAGAAGAAATCATTTTTGTTTATCCTTTATTTTCCACGTTGTTCTAATCCAGTTAAAGTCACTGCAGCCAAGTTAAAAAGGCAAAACTAAATTATTTGTTTAGGCAACAGAGATAGTTTACGGTTTTAAAATCACATTTTACTTAGTTTAACTTATTTAAAGTTTACATTTATGTTTTGTTCATGGTTTGAAGTCTTGGACAATTTTCCAGAGAACACTTTTAAGTTATCACTGGTTTTATTCCTGCTAGTATTGATCAGCCTCAGGGGAAATAACAAGCCATTCTCTTGTGCAGAACTGTAAATGCAAAATAGCATTCTGTTGAAATACATAAACCTTTTGTGTCTCACCATGATCTGAGAATTATTATCAGGGGCGTATCCTTTAATAACTTTGAAAAATGAATAAGCTTATAACAGCTGGAAAAGGTTTTAATATACAGCTGCTACGGGAAATTTGCTGGAATTCATGATTCACTTCTGAATTCAGTGACTGGATGAGATTAAACCTTTTCTACAAATAGATCTTCATATTGAGATATTTTGGATTCTGGCCTAAGAACAAATGCTAGACTGTCACATATAATCTAAATGCTTTTATTGTCAACTGAAAGGAAATTGTGAAATTAATTTCACAATTAATTTCATAACCTCTGTTTTAATTAGGTTTCCACTTTTTCTCATTATAATAATAGACAGTCCCCGAAGACTTTAAAATTGGTATTTGTTTTCTTTGCCTTCTGAATCTATGCCATCCCATCACATATGTTACTTCAAGTCACCTGGTAGAAGCAAGAGTACAGCCACACGCCTGCTGACGGAATCAGACTGTATTTCCAGGTGAGTGTGTACCTGGTGAAAGATATATTCCCCTTGTGCAAATCTGGAAACACCTTCCAATTTACGTCCAAATTCTTCAATAAGTGTAAAATCCACATCTCTTGCAGCAAAACTAATACCTTTGAGGGTGCATTACCTGAGGTCATCAAAGAAGTAATTTCCTTTTTCAAAGCTGCATGGAAATGGATTTGATTTGCAACCAAAGCCATAACTTCAGCAGAGCCATGGATGAAGAGGTGGTAGAACTGCAAAGCTGAAAAAGGCACTGGCACAAGGACTGACACGCTGCGCTCTGTTTGTTCACCTTGCCCTTCCAGATCTCATCTTTCCTCCTCCTTCTCACCATCCTGGGGCTCAGGGATTATCTGGTGGAGCCACAACAGCAATGAATTGAAGAGCTTTGACAGTCATGGGAAGAGAAATGCACAGAAAAGAAGAAAACAACTCAAAAGGGAAATGCCAGTGATGACAAATAAATAATGATGAAACAGACTGTTTCAGTAACAAACTTGCTGAGGTACGGCAGATTAGAGAAGCTGCTACAAACTGCTCTGAGGAGAATTTTGCTGACATTAGTTGGTGATTCTCCTTCCCTCCTTATTTCTTCAGAGAGAGTGAGGAATCATGGGAACTTGCACGTTTCCTTGATTTATAGCCCCAGAAGCAAATCCACAGTGCCTCCTCTGTTGGCTCAGACCAATGATACAGAGCTCCCCATGTCCCAGAGACCTACACATGCTCTAACCTTGGCTGAACCCTTCTACCATTAGTCTTGATAATTGATGGAACCCAAGGAGAAATGACTGCAGTTTAATAACATTCGATGGTTTCTGGGTGACTAGTGGTGTGTGACTAAAGCAACGTTTAGGTTAGGCATTACCCAATGCTTTTCAACAGAGGCCACAAGGGAAAAGGAAAGCAGGAGATCTGGAGGAAGAAGGTCTCAAAAAAGTAGAAAATAGTTTTTGAGTTTCTTCCTTATGAACATGGCATTTTCAGTCCTACTGATGTGGTAGATGATGGGCTTTGGAGGGCGTTCCTCAGGGCTGAATTAATTGATTAAAACTTGCATAAATAAATAAAGCAATTTTACATCTGTTTCCCAGGTACAGGAGGACTTAAATCTTCTTGTCTCATTTTCTGCTGACATGAGAGTAAAGTTAGATCCAACAATAATTACAGAAAATCTTAAGGAAACAGGTTTATTAAGATCCATTATGCTGTGGACCTGTTTATAATATCTTGCTGGACCAGAGCTCAATCATGTGAAATACCCACCCACACACTCCCAAAGCCTCAAATATACCTAAGCAAAATGGATGATATTATGTTTTAACTTTGCACTGCCCTTATTCACATCTGCCACATGTAGATACAAGTGTAACATTATGCAGGAACACACGTTTCACTTCAATAATGTAGCGTTAATCAATTTTTAATGACTTGAATATTACACTGTTTAAGCAATATAGTATGTACCAAGTATGTAACCTATCTGTGTGGGTTTTTTTTCTGGCATAACAACACAATAATGGCATAGAAAGAGAAAAACACAATTTGCAATGACAAATCCCTGATAGATGCTCCCTACATGGGCAAATTCACAGCCTACCAGAAATAATCTGTTTTCAAAATGGAATGCCAAAGACACCACAACCTAGAATTTTGTAATATGAAACAATACATCTGAATAGTCTGCACCAAATATGCAAAGTGTGTATCTTTTCAGCTAAAGGAAGAAAATCAGTGATTGATAGCTAGTAAGGACCATTAACATACAAATGATAAGTTCTGCTAACCGGCAGCATAAGGCAGTGGTACCTACATGGTTTAAAGAAATCTACTGCAAAAGTTCGGTTCTCTTTAGTCTCTTACAGCTACATAACAAATACTTGGTCCAGAAAATTGCCAGGACAGCCCATCTGCTAGAAGTTACGAAATATACAGCTCTCAGTACCCAGAAAAACACCTACATAAATCTTTTAGTAAGAGAGATCAGAACTATTTAGCTCATAATAACAGAGCAGAAGATACAACCGGCTTCCTACTTTCCTGCAATACTGGAGAATGTTTTTTCCCTTTCAACTTGAAGGAATATGTCTTCACAGAAAGTAAAATACAAGATCATAAGAAATGTTAGACGATCTCATGGCCATTATATCACCATAATCTATGGTGAGGGGAGTGGTGGGGTAAAATGGTATTTATGGCCAGATTTTCAGAAGCTCAGCATGGAAAATGCCAAGTTGCTTTAAAAATCAGGCTGCTTCTTCTAGATTCTATCTGGGAGCTGGTTTCTTTTGAAAATCTGGCTGTAATAATGTGCAAACAATGTTCTGATAGTAAAAGAGCCACTGCTGGATGCATATTTAATTTATGTGTATTTAATCATCCATGATAATACAGTAAGTCTTGTTGAGTACAAGATGTGAGATCAGACTGCTGCCCATATGTAGAGAACAAATTCATACTAACCACAGTAACACATATGCCTAACTTGGCCAGACCTTTAAGCCAAAATCTAGGACTTGCTAAAGTATCAATATGGAAGACATATGTTCTTCATGATATAAATTATACTGCTTTTCATCATATTACTTGCGTAGTCCAGTTTATGGAGTAAAGCAGCTTAGCAAGGCTTGTTTGGATGGATGGAAAAAGCATGAATCCTAAGTGAAATTCCCATAGCTCTTGTTTGATAGTCACCTAGTTACTCCAAGCAATGTGGGTTAGTAGAGTTAAACTAATAGTCAAGATGAGCAAACCTTTCTATACCATGCCCCATCTGGAAACACAGGTGACACAATGTGTCACAGACTTGCTGTCTTTATTACACTCAGTCTAACCAGAGAAATCAGAGCTTCTATAAAATTGCTGTTATAAAACCACTTGCATACATTTCATTAGACAGCTGTGATCCTTCCTTACATCATTACAACGGCTGTGGCAAGCATTTCTCAGGCAAAGCAATTAATTAACTTAGTGGTTTAAAGTATAGAAGTACTGTGCCTTGATTTAAATTCCTTCTTCAAGTTATTTACGTGCTGAATATTGTATTGCTGGGACAAGAGATTCTTTGGAAACTACCAGGAATGTAAGCTCATTTCCAGGAAATTTCTAATGCTGCTTCCTCTAACGAGGATTACTTCTTCAACTTGAACTCCAAAAGACCATTCTTCACAAATAGCTGTTAATTCTGAAGTACTTACAGATACCACCTGTGATTCCCATTACCTTAGTTGAGTAAAGCCCTCATAAGTAGATGAAATGCATTACATGTCATATTTATCATTTGAGAAAAACAAGCAGTACAGAGCTTTAATTTGTTATTAACTTGAACAGAAAAATAACACAAACACATTGGGCACTGCCAACTGTGCTTTGTTAAGAAAGGAGGGAGATTACAGTTTATCCAGTGCAATGCTATGGACCTTATGTTTAATATGCAGGATTGGCAGTATAATATTTAAAGACCAGGTTGGCAGTTCGGAGTTCTAGCCTGTATTTAACAGCAATGTTTCTATCAAAGGCCCTTCTCGTTGAAAGGCACAGAGGGATAAAAATGTTGATTTTTCAGTGTCCTTCACTGTAGATGCTCGGAGGATGTTTGGGTCAAGACTGGATGGGAAATGAGATGGGGTTGTCTGTGCTCTCCTCACTGCAGGAGGGGCTGCAGGCAAACTGCAATCTGCCCTCCAGCACCAACCCAAGGCTGAAAAGCTGGGATACCTCAGAGCAGAGATCTGGCCGTGCCGGCTGTTACAAGCCAGATTTAGGTCTGGATGCAATGCATTTATGTTAACATGGTATTAATAGGAACTGTTAATCTGGAAACTTCCTCTAGTTTAGCCAATGGCTTCCGCTGTGGACTAATAAGACCTGCTGAGGGCAGGAGCTGTGCTGCAGCCAAACCAATGAATCTGTGCCAGGCAGGTTCATCACGTCTTATCTGTGCTGCCTTGGGCAGCTCCATGAAATTTCTAGCTTAGCAGCACTCGTGCTATTAAAAACTAACATGTCTCCTCACTCTGCTAAGCATTTCTTATTGGAGAGTCAATATAGCAAGGCTTCAAGCTCAAGAGTTTCCCCTGGTACAGCAGAGAGGAGTAGCCTTATACCCATGAAAATACAGGCACTTTCTTAGGTGTCCGGTTCACCTTCGTCTTTTTAGTTGAGGTAGGAAACATCCCGAACACAACAGGGTTAAAGCCAGTCTGACAAATGAGGTAAAGCATGGAAAATATGAAGACAGCTATTTGGTAGCACATCTGAACCCTAGCACAGCAATACCATCTGCAATCACTTAGAGGTGCCCCAGTAAAGCGCAGCGCGGAATGCCTGGCTAATAAAGTGTCAGCAGCAGGGGGATTACGAGGGAGATTTACAAGAGTGCATGAGTTTAGTTGCTGCTGGAGACATCCGATACACTCTGTGCTTGATTCCAGGCTTTGAGACGGCAATGAAATAAGCCCGCAGACTTGTTTCAAAAAGCATTTTAAAGTGAACACTTCTACCCTGCCTACCTGCAGGAGTCCCATCGACACTGCATCTTGGCCCCTGGCTTGCCAGAGGAGTCCGAGGAGGATGTTGCTCACTTCTCGTTTTTTAAACAGCAGAAGAGGTAGGCTGTGACACAACTGCCGGGTTCCCTGGCTCCTGGGATGACAGTCCTAAGAGAAAACGCAAGATTAATGCCCTGATGTGACATGCAACTTTCTCCTTTTCCCACTTTCTTGCATCTCTTAAAGCTTGTGTGCAACAGGGTATAAACCATTAAGTTTCAGCCAAAACTTGCAAGAGCAGTAGGAAGGTAAGATCTGAGGATTTTTCTAATTTTTAAATAATGGTCTTAAATAGACATATGATCACTATTTAAATCTAAATTAGATGAAGCATGTATAAACATACTTTAGTGAACACATCAACCCAGGAAAGCTTGATTAGAAGAACAAATGCTGCTTTTTCAGTTTGTAAGTGAAGAACATCCCAGCTACATTTTCAAATGTGTTTTCTTTTTATGAATTGGACTTTCCAGGAGGCAATTAGAATGATTTAGACAAAAACAAAGAGCAAAATATTTTCCCTTCATTGTCTAAGGCAACATAAATAACTACCAAGCTTATTACTCATTTACAAAATGAAAAGGGAAAATATTCTGTGCTTTGTTTCTGCATCTGACACGTAGATGTAAAATGGGTAATAACTTCAGCCACAGCTCTGTCACTTATGACAAAGCTGGCCTGTGGCTCCAGTAGAATCACCTATATGATAAAAGTTTGTATGTGCTGAAGTGTTTGCAGGATGAAGCTCCTCACCACCTATATATCACATTGCCTTTTGGCAGTTCATCAGAGTGACGGCCCAGTGACCCAAGTGCCCTATTGAAGATGTGAGGGGCTATGAAAGCAGAAAAGGAATGGTAACAAGGAATGCACTTGCTCAACCTAAGAAAGTAATTGGAGATATTGTTCACTCTGGATATTCATCAAGCCCGGAGGCTAAATTCTGGCCCCATGGGAGCTGGTCGCAAGCCTCCATTGATTTCAGTAAGGTCAGGATTTCACTAGTGATTTATGGAATGAACTAACATGACATTTTAACAATCGGTTTTAGTAGTTGGAAGTGTTATTCACTGCAGAGGTAAAGCATTGTTTGGTTTTATGTGACAGTGTACCTTTAAAAACAGGCAACCTGCAAAGCAACAGTGTAAAATTCAGCACTTAAATTACATGATGATGAGGAATGACACCAGGGAATGAAGTCAAAGAAGTGTTCCCTTTCATTCCTCTCATACTCTCAAAAATCAATAGTTATGAATATAATGTTACTGGTAAATTTAAATCACTTTTCCTCAACTTTAAAGCTGTTTGTTTGCTGTTTTCTTTCATTTCTGGCAAATCATAGCAAAAAAACATTGTTTGCTTTCAATATGAACAAAGCATGAGAATCCCCCATCACACATGAATTGGTCATGGGTAATACAGAACAAATAATAAAAAACAGGTCTCCTATTCAAACACATATCTGGCTGAATATACACATTAATAATAGCTATAAAAATATCTTTGTAGACTCTGTTGTCAGCTTTGCCATTCATAATAATTTCCATTTTCAGCTCCAAGTTAAAACAACACCAGGATAATTATATAGTAGGACTTCGGACAACTTAAAAAAATTTTAAGACCTTAATAAAAGAATCACTTGCTTCCTGTAAAAATCAGATCTCTGTGGTTTGAGATTTGCTGCTATCTTGAAAAAAAATTGTTCTAAGCAAGAGCATAAAAACGTATTTACAAATAGTCTTTAACTGGATTTATTATAATAGCATGTTTTGAATTCTGATTTGATTTTCCTTTGCTCTGTTTTGGTTTGGGTGGAGTTTTTTTTCAGAGAGTAAGTCATTAAATATATGACTGCGAGAAGAGGACTGGAAGGTAGCTCCATTTGACTTCCTCAGCTACAGAACAGAACCAGAACACATTTATCCCATAACAGCAGATAAACTTGCTCAAGGTGGGTGCTGGTTTTGTTCTGAAGCTTTTCAGCCTGCTGAGCTCTGGCTGCTCGGTGCCTGCCAGTCTCAGCCCAGCTCTCCAAAGCAGCACTTCTGTCATTACTGCAGCAAGACAGAGCAGCCCAGATCCAATGAGCTCACAAACGCACTTTGGAGTTTGAGAAGTTCAAAGCCCATTTTTCCTTGTCTCCTGAAAATTACCCCTTTAGATCGGAACGCTACGTCTGAAGTCCACAAAGGGTAATAGGGCTGATGAGATGAATAGAACTGCCCAATGGTGTTCATATAATTTTGAAGGGACCCTGTTAGTGTTGCCTGTGATGTTTTCTTGGTGAGTTTCATTTCAAGGATTTTAACTTGCAGCTCTGGGAAAAACCCTCTTATAATAATGGAGGATGATGATGCTTTTTCACATTTCTTTCTTAACTGGATGTTTTGGTAAATTAACTTCTAAAGAAACCCAGCCAGGAAAGCCCTTCAATTGAGCCTTAATTTTTAAAAGAAGTCAACAGCATTCCCAGTTTTTCTTTTGCATGCCTGTTAGCTTTGTTTTTGTAACCCCACTATCATGCTTCTGCGTGTTAAGCCATTCCCGATCATCTATGCTGTGTTCTGCATCAACACAAGACAAAGCATCCAGTCCTGGTAGAGGTTCAGTTCTTCCTCATTCTTAATAAGCACTTTCCAAGCTAGTTTACCTATTAGATGCCTTTAAAAGTAGCCAATGATTCAGACGACAAAGTCCTGCAACCACGTTGATCTTATAAATTCTTCCTTTCTACCAAAGCAGGAGTGCTTCAAAGCAGTCACAGGTATGCTTGGATTTATTCAACAGACCTGTTCTTATAATCTTTTACAACTGTTGTTTTGTAATTATCTAGGAGGATGTATTCCTTTCAAAACAACGAAGAAAATAAAAGCCGTGTTCAAAATCAGATGAGTTTTAATAACCAGCTTTCCCGTAACATAAACTGGTGCCTGATCTTGCCATCTTGACACAAGTCCTGGGTTTGCATTAAAAAATCAGCTCTGTTAGTGGGTAAGTGACCCCTTTGTAGTTTAGGTAATTAGAGCGGGTTGAAATTTTCCACTTAAAATGCTTTTATTTCTATTTAAAATGACCCTTTGGAAAATATCCTCAAGATATCCTCAGAAGATTGGATTTTCTTTGTCAAAACCTAACCCTTTGCAATTTTTTTGCATTACCAATATCAGGAGAGAAAATAATCTTTTTTATTTATTGACATTTTATTTATTTGGCCACACTCCAACTTTCCAAAATTGGCCAACTTTGGAACATTCACCAAACTTTTAACAGAAAAAGGGAAATCATCTAACCACCATCCATTTTGTGTTGTAGAATAATAGAAAAGTACAAATGAAGATGAAGTAATAAGTCCACAACATTCTAAATCTCAGAAGACTTTGTCAAATATTGAAAACATTATTCTTTTTCCTTAACTCCACAGAATGAAAAGAGTATTAGGCTTTCTAAACCTCTCATAAAATTTTCAGTTTGAAGGTTGCTGGGATCATAATATTAATGTAATTTCATAAAATCAATTATATGTTAAGAAAGAAAGAGACCTGTGTTTGAGTGCGGTGTAAAGGCGGAAGTTTTCTTCTGTTAAACAGAAGGGGAATAAAATGTTACCACAGAGGCTGCTTGGTCTGAGACTAGGGGTGAGCAGCTTTTTGTACCAGGTCCTGGAGCCAACAGGGTGGCTTGTAGCAGAGAACTAGGTGTGGGATGGAAACACTTGACTTATGGGTTTTGAAGCCATATGTCAAATAGCCAATAAAAGCATCTCCCGTTTCCCTACTCTCATCTCCAGTGCTCAACCTGCACTTAAAACCTTGTCCTCCATACTAATTTCTGCACTGCTCCTCGCACATTTTGTTGGGCTCCCAAGCTTATTCAGATCTCCTAGCTCATCCCCCACCTACAACATACTCTGCTGTATTATTGAAAGGAAACATTCACATCTTCTTTGTGGTTCAGGCCCTTTGCAAGATTAACCCCCCCCCCACCACTTTGCTTTCTATCATCAGGAGTAAAAGCAAATCCAGAAGCACCCAGCATTCCTCAAAATGGATGTTGGCAGAGTGAGACATTTCCTACCACAGGCTGGCAGACAGCTTTTACCACTGTTCAGTGCAGTCCCCACCAGTAGGATGGACACTGCTTAGTAGCTCATGCTGGCAGGTAGCTTGATGCTTTCACCTCTGACACTGCCAAACAGTAGGGAAGCCCTTGCTTTCCAGCCTCTGGAGACTTTCTGACTGCCCCAAGGCATTTAGGGAGCATCTATAAGCAAATACAGATTTGTTTGTAAAGTTTTGTTCCTAGTTTCCCTCTGGCCAAGGAAAAACTGAACACAAACCCAGCTTGATGCCAGAACAAAGCCATTTAGATGAGCCTGGATTCCCAGCGGCACGAAGCACCAATGCTGTCAGGAGATGACACAGCAGCTCACCATGACTTTCACTATCTGATCAGGCAGCATCTTAATCAGCAGAGACAGTGCTTGCTGTCAGAAAAATGTTGTATGAATCAGCTTTCATTTGCAGGGAACAGGTTCTGCTTTTGCAAAACTAATGAGTGTCCAGTTGTTTTCCATATTCATTGTGCTGTGCAGCACTTTCTTGCCATTCCCAGGCTCTCCTGGCCCTCGTGGCTGCAGAAGTTCAGCATGCAAATGCAAAAGTGGTTTCAGCAAGTGAAATCAAAGCTAGCCAGGGCAAAATTACTTTTGTAAGTGGAAGCTGGATATTCAAGCACAGTGGGAAGGTTGTGCTTATAAGCACCTGAATCCACTGTTTAAAATATTTCAGTGATAGATGTTAAAAATACAACCTCTTATTTAAAAGAAGGGAGTTTTTCAAGTTACAGATTTGCTATTAGAAGAGTAATAAATGCCAATAATTTCTATAATAAGCCACCTCAATTTGGATTTATTACTAGAAACTGTCAGCTTAGTTAACATAAAATAAAGACATGGTTTCTCAGCTCCCCATGAGCTTTGCCTTTTGCTGAAGTAGTTTCTGAACCACGTTTACCTCTAATAAAGTGCATGTATTTGCATATCACGACCACAAGAGAGAGCTTTAGTGCTGGATGTCATGCACTTCTGTGGTGGAGGGTTCAGGCAGTTCAGTAGCCCAGTGTTTCTAACTGACCCTTTTTAAGCGTGATAAGGATACCAAACAAAACATCTAATACAGGCAGCAAAAAAGTTTTTCACAATACAGACAACCTTCACGTGTCCTGAAGCACAAGCATTTGAAAGGCAAGTTTTCCAAACCGTGCGACATTAGGAAATGTCATTCTTTACTCAATGGAAAAAGTTCCTCTGAAAACCTGATGCTAAAACTTTACAAGCCACTTCAAGAAGTTGAGATTGATGGGATCTTTCTAAAAGGAAGGCGTGACATTCATTTTAGCTCTATGTTCACAGACTGAGCTGAGTGATATCGTCTTATATCTATCTCCTTATATATAAAACTTTTATATAGGCATATCCAAGTGTGTGTGTGTGTGTGTGTGTATATCCAAAATTTTCCCTACACCATCCTTTTCTGCTCAAACAGCCTCCCAGTTCTGGCCTGCTAAGCATCTAGTCTCATTCCATTCAAATCCTTACCTAAGACTAATTTCTCCCATGATATCCTTAAGGACTTTAATAATAATTATTATACTGCAGTCCAACCATCTCAAGCTCTCCACCCATCTCCTCCCTATTGTGTGTTAGCTTCCACTCATTTTCTCCCAGATAAAACAAACTCTTGAGGGCAGAGACCTGCTGGCTCTTCTAGTCTTCTCCTGGGTGTTGTAAAAGTAATAAGGCAATATCACACATAACGCACAGTATTCAAATGATACTGAGTCAGGTGTAAATGAGGAAAAGCAGGTCATTCAGAGTTACCTCACCATGAAGTGCCTAGATGCATTGCATTCCTGCAGCTTCCCGGATATGGTATGTAATGAAAATGGTGAATAATCTTCTGCGTGTATAATACCTTTCATCCCACAGAGTACTCAATTACTTTACTAATTGACTGTGCAAAGTGTCTACATGAGAACCTCTTTGCTCATCAGTGAAATCAGCTTCAGCATTGGCAGAAGCAGAGGGCCAGCACTATTCCCAGAAAGTCTTGAGACAAAATCATGGGCTCTGGGGAAGGCAGAACAGAGGAGGATAATGAGAGATTTGGAGATGACCTTTAATCTGATGTTTCCCTGCCTTTGCCCAGTTTCAGCAGAACAACCATTTGATTGTGTGTGAAACATGCATTTGCACACAGTAACCACTAAACAGACCACATCTGCAGAGGCTGACGCGATACTGGGAGTCACTCCTTCCCTTTGCACAGAAATGGAAGGTCTGGGCCTGATCCCGAAACACGCTGAGCACTTACAATTCTCTTAGATCCAACAGAACAGACCTAACTGTAGTTCTTGAAACACTACACTACAACAAGTGTTGGCAAATATTGCTACTTGCTGTAGCCATGCATTTATTTGTTTTTAATACATAGTTCCTGGATGTTTCAAAGTGATTTTTTTTATATCATTCACTATTTTTAACTAACACCTCGGAAAGCTTCTAAACTTGCAATGGCCATCCAGAAACACGAGAACAACAAAACCTTTCCCTAGACAGAACATTTCTTCAATACTAAAGCACCTGATGCTGCATGTGATTCTGCTGTCTTACAGACAGGGAAAATAAAGCACAGGAAGTGAAATGGGATACACAAACCCCATCACCTGCTAAACACAGATCGACTACTGCTCCTCGACACCAGCTTTTGAAAAGACATTCTTCTTCCAAATATGTAGAGTAGCATGACTGCTTCAGAAAGTGCCTCTGTCTGCTGCTTGAGCCCTACTACAGCAACAGGATTTTGAATAGTTGAAGGAATCTGTGCTCACAGATCTTATAGTGAGCACGGAGCCAGATATATCCTCTCATTTTAAAACATGCATATGCATCTTCTAACAGGCACTGTCTATCTCTTCATCTGTACCACAGTCATCAGATTACACTATCTGAAACTTCTTTTCCCCCCCCGCAAGAGATCGTAAAAGTTTCAGCATTTACTCAAAATGTTTTGTCGTGTTTTCAATTTGACAGACACTGCAATGGCTCCAAAGATAACACAGCAGCTGCCAGTACTTCTCATGTGTTGAGCTGAATTGTAGATACCTGTCTACAATGGCATGTTTCCTCAGTAGTTTTAGACACTGAAACAGAATTTTCCAGTCTTCTCAAATATGTAAGATACAGAATGGCCAGCAGCTATTCAGGTTACACAACAGTGACATTTTTGAAAGCTGAGAAGAGGCAAAACAACAGTCCTTTTAATACAGAGCTTCCAGCAGAACCCTCCTCTAAATAGCCTTTGGTTTCCTCACCTCTATACTCTGCCTACAGCCCCGAATCAGCTGTCTGTTGTCCCTATTCACTGCTTTGCCTCCTTTCTCACTCTCAGGGGCTGTGTTTTTGCTCATTCCTATGGCTCTTGGTGATGAGGGTTCAACAGGAGACTCATGGCCTCGAGCCAAGACTCTCCAGTACAGTCTCTCTCCAAAGGTGCCTGAGAGCGGGATTCTCAGAGGAAGGGATGTTAAGAGACAGAACTGCCTGAGATGTTTCCTCCTGCCTCCCATCCCCTTATAACTGCCCAGTAATTTCTCCAGCCTCTGAAAGTCCTTCAGCCATCGCATGGAAAGGGGCTGTTTTCATTTATATATCTCTGGTGCAGGCAGTTCAGTGTGGAGGCAGAGGGCAGGGTGCAACAGTAATTTACACACCATAAACTTTTGTAGGTTTTATTCACCTCATTGGTCTGGTATTAAACAGCATCGCGTGGCAAGTGTGTAAGCTGGGAGCAATGGTGCCAGCTGTTGACTCTGTTCATGTTCTGCCATGCAGGAGTTTACACCTCCCTTCCCCAGCAGCTGTAGCAGAGCAGTAGGCAGCAGGGAGAGACCCTAAATGGAGAAGTTTCTGATGGAAAAGAGGTGGGAACAGCATATCCATCACATAATTGGTCTTATATATTTATGACTGTAATACTTAAAACTCTGCTAGGAGGTGTACGTATGTGATCATCTATACAAAAAGATGCAACACTTTCCAAAAAACCCAAACTACCCAGAATCTTCCAGGACTGATGAAGGTAAAGGAAGAGCCCATTAGGAAGCATAAGACAGTGACTTGCACGAAATATTTCAACATAGGTCTTTCCTGATGGGTGCAAAACTACTCTGAAACAGCAGTGTGTGTATATATATATGTGTATGCATATTTTTTTTTTCCCTTTTAGAGAAATATTTACATACGGATCTGTTGGTTGTAGTGTGTGTGTGTGTGAAATGAGAGCCTAGTGAGGAGGAGAATGTAGAAACAGAAAACTATTTGAATCCCACAGAGTACACGGTAGTTCACTTTCATGGAATTCATATGTTGAGTCTTTTGTCCTGTGCGTGACACACAGGATTTAATAACAAGGCCAGAAAACTAAAAGCAGGAGCAAAAGAGACTTCATTAATAGGCATCATCAGCACAGTAAACCTGCAGAGGAGGTAGATGCAGAGCTCTGCCATCTGCAAAAAAAAATACGCAGAACTCTTCTGGAAAGTCTCCTGCTCCAGCAACTACAGTTCCTGGTGGGCTAATTCCCCTCCAGTTCCCATGGGGAAAGTCCCAAGAAATACTGCCCTGACTTAGCTGGTTAGGATTGCCTGGGTAAGTTGTAGGTGATCATTTTAGAATTTCATCTTGTCTGGTAGCACAGACAATGAGTTAATCCACCAGAATAGGCTTTATGCTTTTTTTGCCTGTTGTATCCTAGCGGGATCTTTTGTGAACCCTGAAGATATTCTTGCCTAGAGGAAATTGCACTGGATACATGTATTTTTTTGTTTTAGGCAAGGAAAGGGAAAATGTTCAACCATTATTAACAGCTCAGGATTTCTGGACCAGAAAACAACTCTAACTTAAAACAGCTGCATCTAAAAACAAAGTAGTTTTAATGTCGCTGCATTGCCTCACCTGAATAATAGCATTCAGGGCTTTGTTTCAAGACTTGATTCGTTACAGGAAGTTAAAAAAAGACATGCATGCAACCACCCTATGGAAACTTTTGCCTACAATAAGTGTCAAGAAGAAGGAATGTTATTGATTGCAATAGATTTACACCCATAATGAATTTGGCCGGCTGGTCAAAAGTCTAGTGGGTGTGCAAATGGGGAGGTGAAGAGGGGAATGACGCACGTAGTGGTTTATCTGGAGAGTGGAGCCGCAAAATGTTGTAGTTACACTTAAGTTTTATTAAAAATGCCATTCTAACGAGCCCTAGTGGCCCCAGCACATGGAAAGTGGCTTGCTGTGTTTTGAATGGCACTGAGTAACACCCCAGGGCCTTAAATCAGTTCAAGATGTGTTGGTGGTGTCTGATGTTAAGCATAGAAGGGAAATTCAAAGCAATATAGATTTAACCTGGGGACCCTTCTTTTGCCTGATGCTTATCAATACTGCAAGAAAAAGTTAGAGCCAGGAGAAATTTGGTACCGAGGCAGAGTATTATATGAATATGTGACTTATTAATAATATTTTTACTGTGAGGTTTGGATAACCAATCTAAGCAGCTAGACATTGAAATGTGGACAACAGAGATAAAGTCAGATATTCCATCCTGTGCACTTCTGTAGACACTGCTTGATGTACTGCGTCCAGGGAAAATTAAACAAAAGAGGAAAAAACCCAACATTTTTACAAGGCAAATGAAGGAAGAAGCAGAGAAGCAGCCAGTGAGTGAGCGATCAAAGAAGTCCTGCTGCACATCTCGAGTCAGAGAAGTGGTTGAGGGATTTGTTACACTTCTGATTGCAGAGGACACAAAAGACAAACTAAAAAAGGAAAATATTAAAATACCACTAATTGCAACTATAATGAACTCACATATTTCTTTGGATTTATATACAATACTTTGCTACAAAATGTAAGTGAAGTGCCTGTGTCACGAAGGGTGGATAAGAGAAGCCCTGTGTCTTTAATCTAGGGCTGTGCTTCCAAACCTCGTCATAGCTGGAGCACTTCTACAGGAATGTCTCAATGTCTCACCTGTTTTGATGGGACAGTGCAAATTATGGTTTCAGAGGTATTACTAGTGCCAGGAAGGATTTGCTAGGTAGCTGGACATATTTACCACCTGCTAGAATCAAATCTTTGCATTCCAGGCTCTCAGATGAAAACCAGAAAATTGAGGTGTACCTATAACACCGTACAGATAGTAGAGCACTGGCATGATGACCCTGGATGGTTTAATTTCTCAATAATCCTAATGGCATGCAGCAGGAACTTGAAATCTAAAACCCTGGATGCCCTTTACTCTCTATCTATACCGTCTGGAGACAACCACTGAGTCACTAACTTATGAGATGCAATTGTAAGGGAACCCAAACAACCACCTAGTGAAATACCAAGGACTTTGCAAAAATACTTCTGATGTTACAGTGAAGGAGTCTTAAACGCTCCTCTAAAGCACTGCTTGCTTCCTTCCCATATTGACATCTTTAGCAACAATGTGACTTAAGAGTGTCCAATTATAGGTTAATTATTGTTGTTGCATTTGTAAAGGTCAGTCAGTAGAAGCTAGGACCCTAAGGGAATGGAGTCAAGAAAGGTGAAGAAGGAAATGGGAGGAGCAAGGTTCATGGATATTTTGACCAAGTAGAAACAGAGAGTGAGATATGGTCTTTCTATGTAACTGGACCACAACTTGTAGTCTTCCAACATTAATGGTTTGTGCCAGTCCTCTCCTAGTATAAAAGTGAGCTAAGATTCAGGCCATTTCTCTTGTCTTTCGCCATAACTACAATGCCAAAGAATGAAGCTGCTGTGGTGAGATGGCCAATTACAGCCTAGATACGTCATTGCATCTGAAAATGTCCGCTCTGCTTTCCTGCTTCTAGGCTGCCTCAACAAAACCAAGGAAGTTTCTGGGCTGAAGCTTGATTTTTGCTCCTGAGATTAAGGAGAAGGTAAGAACTGGGGGAGGAAAGAAAGACAATTCCAAAGACAGTTGGCATAAAAGGTAGACTCAGAAACTGAATGGTGTATTATTTCTCCCACATTCTGTGACTACCATCTAAGAAAGCAGAGAACATAGATCGGATTGATAAATTCAATCTCCTTTCAAATCCACAAGAAAGAAATCAGCCATGCTACAGACATACTGAAGATCTTGTTGCTCTTCCTCTCTGAGCTTCCTGCCCATTTTTTTGACATGGAGATGTGGGGGGCACCAAGCGAAGGATCATCCATGCTTTTCAGAACATTTGCATTTGAAGGGAAGCCTGACATTCATCATCTATGTGTTGAATGCATTCTGTAAGCTATAGTAAGCTATGTAAGCATTCTTAAATGCTGTTTGTTTGGAAGGAAGTCTTCTATGATCCTAACCAGTAGGTAAGTAAATTAATAAATCTGTTTGGAAACAGTGATCTACATCCACCTCAAGAGCTTCATGTTTCACTAGGAGAAAACACAAAGCAAAACTGCAACCAGCAGAAAGCAATACTTGGATTCAGATAACTGTCAGGACAGAAGTAGGAGATATTCATTGTTCCTAGGAATTATTGCCTGATCCCAGAACAAAAATTCATTTATTGGGTGGCTATAAAATAATCATAAATTGGCGGAAGTAGCATTGTTAGGAACCTTGAACTTGTCCTGGTCAAATGGGATTGGCACAACCAATTTTTTTGTAAGACTTAAAGAAAATATGTCAGAATTCCTCACTGCAATTTGTACAACTTAATATTTGCATCTTTGATCAGTTAAAATATAATTAAAATTCTCTAATTTCCCTAATTCCATTGAAACAGGTAAGATATGAATTTGTGGATAGATCTGAACCTAGCTGAAGTTCTCCAGGGAATTGTCTTGTTTTACACCTATGAGATGACAGGCACTTTAAGTCCATTGCCAATGGGCCAATGCAACTTCTTTACTTTTGGAGAATTCATTTAGTATTTCTGACACTTCCACACTACCAGAATGACAGAGATCTCTAAAAAGGGAAGCATATAAATTTTAGACTTGTCAAAAATAAGTAGAATGTTAGTTTAGCTTGAATCCACCTGTGTGATTTTCACACCCTGTAGGATCTGTTTCTTAAACACAGAGCAAATTCAGGACATGATCACAGAATACTTGAGCAGCTGATTTCAGAACGCTGTAGGAATTGTCATTAATAAGAATTATGAGATCAATCGGACGTAAATCCACAACCCTGCTTTTGTCTTTTTCATGCATCCAAAACTTTATCCCTAATTCCAACTGCATTTCTAAGGAAATTCCTAACCTTCAGCCAATGCTGACTATACTACACAATAGAGAGAAGAAACAATCATCATAAAATGAAGAGAAAGGAAAGCTTCCAAAGTAAAATTTAAAGGGCTAATATGACTCAGTGAGAGGAGGAACAAAAGAGTTCTGGATAGATTGGTCAGGTCAGAAAGAGAAAAACTTCTTTTCTACTCTCGTAAGTACACATAAATGACACCTCAAATGGAGAAATAAACTGAATATACATGTATATAAAGAAGACAAATCAAGGGGTTTATAACTCTAGGTGAAATACTAGCATTCTCATTTTCAAGTATCAGAAGTTATTTATCAAAAGATAAAATAATTTTGTGATTAGAAAAGGTTTTACAAGCAAGAGATATTTACAGATGTGATCTGCCATATAAAACAGTAGGGGAGGGAAATTGTAACCTATGTTTGGCATTTATGAATCCCCTTCGGTGTTCTCCCTCAGTACCCCTGTGTGTATACATCTAAGGAGGGAAAGGGAAAGAGTGAATGATACAGGTAAACAAGCACGTTGTGCAACACTGCATCTGGAAAACTGTGTCAGCCTTTAACTTGTTTGACTGGCCCTCCTATGGCAATAACACATCATTACTGCTTTCCAGTGTTTATTAATGTCATTTTTATGGCTTATTTGTAGCAAGGTTCAAATTCCATGCAAATGGATGTTTCAAAAAAATCAGGGGGTTCGTAGCCTCCATTATTATATATTGTAATAAGGAGATTTCATTGGATGGGTCAGAGAAAGAGGATAAATGGAGCAGTGTTTTGAATAGATTTGTGGTCTCACGCAGGATCCTACCTCATCACATTCCCTGAAATCCCATAGCTACCAAGAAAAATTCCAGTCAAACCTGCCATTTCAGACTAAAGATGCTCTGTTCTGCTGCACTAAGGATTTTTCTCTATGCCTAAATGGTCAACATACTCTGAAGAAAATTGGTGGAGATTCATTCCCAAGTGTGGTCAAAAGTCCAGGACTTCTCAGAATTAGTAATCATCATTCCTTCATTCTTCTGTTCCCTCTGAGGGAAAGGATGAAGAAGACTCAAGCATCCCAAATGAGTAAGCACCCACTAAAAAAGAAACCTAGATGGTTAGTCATGAAACTGAGTGAACCATCTTTCACTGCATGGTAAGAAAACAGATTTCCTGAGCTAAAAATTGTTGTTCAAGACCTGTGGAGAGCCAATAGGGAGCTCTCCGGCATTTTTTCCTCTTTTTCTCTTATGGAGTCAGAAATAAAAATATGTTCATGTCATCTTCTGCATGCAAATCAGTATAAAACAGCTCACTCTAAGGATGTTCTTTACTCCACAGGAACACAAAATGAAGAGTTTAAAAAGTGCTATACTTGATTTAATTTGAACCAATGTACTCGGTGAGTTCTCCAAATACCCAGAAGAAGATATGGAGAATTTTGTTTGTCCCAGATGACTCCCAACATAAATTCACTGATAATTTCTCATTTCATAGGTTGCCCACAGTCCAGTTTCACAAACTAAATCTAAGCCTTAAAGTGGGAAGCAGTTATAACAGAATTAAACAACCGACACTTTTTGCTGGTATGAACACTTGTCACTGCATCCTAAAGGGACAGTCTTACAGCAGAACTTGTTTCTTCTTTAATTCTTCTTATTGCAGTTAAAGAAGGAATTTATGGAGTTTTCTTTACAGCCAGAGCAATCCATAGTAGTGGCTTTCAGCAGTAAGCCTTAGTTGGGATAGGTAGAGTGAATTGATGGCAAAATCTGTTGAGGAGGGCAGTGTGAAGGCTATAAACTGATTTCCAGAGAGCTGTCTTTCTTCTATTTTCATAGATCGGTTTGGTTGTAAGACTGAAACTATGCAGGTATTATTGTGGGATGGGAGTTTTCAATACAGTCTAGATCACAGCTTGGAAATTCAACAGAGAGTTTTGCTACATCCTAAAAACTTAGATAGCTGGGGATGCTGGTATAGCAATTCTAGTCATCCGTTTCAGGATGCCTTTGAAAATTAATTTCAGTCTCAGATTTCAGTACTGCAAAAGAGCTAATTCTAGACTGAGCCCTAATATTGAGGGAGATCTGTCAACTTGACTGTGAGAGACACACCCTTAGACTGAAAGCTATCAAATTTGGCAAGTGAAACTACTGTGTTTTGTTACGGTAATTTTCAGGGAAAATATTTCCCTTGGAATCTGTAGATTTTTCATGCACCACTTTCACTCTGTTTTTAATGCAAGAGGTGGTCTCAGCTGTCAGGAGATGATGCGCTTTGACCTCATGATAGCTGAATATGTGACTTAAGGTATCTCCTATTGTTTCTCATTAAGGAATCACGTTTCTGTCAGTACTGTATGTGTCTCTTCCCAGTTACCTGCCAGATGACTCAACAGAATAGTGTAGCAAGCAAAAAGGCTCTGAACGGAGACAATGGAAACAAGCTGGGGGTTTTCAGTCATGCCTCTCAGACACGTTACGCTCACCTCACGAGGCAGAAGGCTGCCTTGTTCCAATGGCAGAGCTTTGTAAATGCCCTTTTGCTCAAAGACAGGTACAAGGGGCTCAATGAGGCTTTGCTACCAGGACCAAGGCAGGAAAAGAAAACAAGCATGTTACAAGGCATAGTCCTGGCTGTGGAAGCAAGATGACCTATGTATGTCTCTTTGCTCTTAGGATGAAATAGTGTTTTGACCTCCTCCCAGATCACACTTCATTCCACCAGCAGTCTTGCTGACTTCATTGTGACTATTCAGTCTGGCTAGAAGACTTACAGTCTGACCCTAATCGTACTGCTTCTTAACTTAGAGATGGTAAGGAGACTTAGTCAAAATATCTAAAAGCCCTGTACACTTACTACCAATTGTAACAGAAAAAACTGCAAAAGTAGATTAAACCTGGCCCCGTTAGCCCGTGCCAGCCTATGTTTTGGCTCTGAGTATTTTTAAGTTCCTTTCTTGTCACCCTAAATCAAATGATTCACACTGGTAACATGTTGTATCGCTTATCCAGTAATGCAACCTAATAAAACCCTGCTTAAAACCATTTTCTTTAAAGAACCAGAAGAATTTGTTCCTTGCAGAATCAAACCTGTGTTCTTAATAAAAGCAGATTGAATAAAACAAGCCCTGTGAAGTAAAGGGACTAATTTAACAGCCCACTGATGAAAATCTGTGGCTAACTTCCCCCTCCCTTACCCCTTGCATGAGAACAGATGGTTTAACACAAGTTTTGAATGCAAACTTAATTAAAAAAAATCCATTCCTCTTACAATCCTTAGGCTAAGACTTTAAAAGTTCCCTGCTAAATCGGAATGCCAATGTTCTTATTTTGAGCTCTGTAATAAGGAAACAGACTCATTAATGTTCTGCAATTATTGAAGTAGAGTGATGGTCATGGATTAGCCCTTGAATTGAGCACGGCAGGCTCTCTTGGCATCAGAATGGAATTCGAAAAACTTCTGTTTTGCTCTATTTTCTCGACTGCTCTTAATCTGGTGCTAGAAGCAGGTACAGTCACCTTGATGGCAACATCCCCAGAGGGAAGGAGAAGGCATTCAAAATACAAGATCATTTCCCGTAATAAGAACAGCAGCAACTTATTACATGTTAGGATTTGATTTCAATGAGCTTTCCAAAAAAATCCAAATTATTTCATTCTAGGGTGGGATGCATCTATTTCTAGGATAGAAGGTAATAGCTTGTTAATGACAGCAATCTTATACAAGAATCAACACAGGACATGAAAAAACTAATATTACCTCTGTTCCTAGGATAGCTGTATACTCCCACCCCAAAGAATTTCTAGTCTGAAAAGTCACTTTAAATATCTGGGAGGAGTTTGGGGGTAAGTGAAAAGTAATTGCCTGAATTAGAATCATCATAGCTTAATGCATTTAACATATTCACACATCAAACATCAGAAGATCTTTAAAGAACCCAGTGCACCTGGAGAAGAGTTGTTTTACCTTTCACTTACAACAGAAGCATCTCCCAGCTGTGTCCATGGAAATTAACTCCAGATGAAAGATCACCCCTGAAAAGGTCATTTTCTTCTACCCAAAAACTGATTCAGCCCAAACTTCCTTAATTCTAGCTCTTAAGAAATAAGAAATTCTCAGGCCTACAGAGATGCCTTCTGAGGCAGTACGAATTTATGGTGAATTTGAATAGAATCAGGTAATTCTGATCTTGTCAGGATCTTAGTCACAACAGGACCAAAGCTAGTAGTTAATGAAGTCACTCTTCAGTTTTTGTTGAAGAAGAAGAAGTTGGAGGGAAATACAATTGTATTCTGGGAGGCAGCGTCCTTCTAGTTACTTTATCTATTTTTGATCATATCTTTTACAAGCTCCTGCAGCAATACTCAGAAACTGAAACAGACATTGAGCACTTGTTTCACAAATTGTACATATAAAACAGAAATATTCAGTCATCAATATGTAGACTATGAATACAGTGAATGAATACAGCTCCGGAGTTGGGGTTGTTGTTGGGTTGTTTTTTTTTTTTAAGTCGGTCAGTGATTTTTGCACCACTACTTGATCATGCATTGCAAAACCCCAGAAGCAATTAATTGCAGAGACGAACTCTTACCCTAATACATTCTAATTCCTTAATAGCATCCTTGAATCAAAGAGATGTCTAAACATTATTGTATGCACCTGTGATTAACAGTTCCCACAATCAATTACAGATGTAAACACGCAGGAGCAGACCTGGCTCGTGATGCAAATGCACTGAGGGTTCTATGTATGTGACCGAGTGGTCTACCTACTGCATTTTATGGAGCAAAAGTTTTTACCACCTACCCTGAACTGAGCAGGTTAACAAACAGCTTTAAAGAGAGTAGACATGATCTACAGGTGATGGTTGCATAAATATCGTTAATAACATTATATCCCTCCAGCTCAGGTGTGGCTGATACGCCAGCTGATATTTTAATTGGCACAAGGTCTCATGGTAATCATAGTTTATTGGAACCAAAGGAAGTCTTTTGACTTCCAGTCTGTTTTTTTTCTTCTTCGTTGTTCCTCAAGTATTTTTTCTCAGTATAGTAGTAACTAGTACGACTTCTGATGGACTTACACAAAAATGCAATGGTCACACAAAAGATGCAGTAATTAAGGCTAAGTTGGTAGCTGGAAAGCAAAATGGGGAACAGCAATGTAAATCTCTTCAACATGGGCAAGGGGTTACTGGGAGTCAACTTTTCTTTCTCTTCTTTCTTCCTCAGCCAGTACTCTCTTCATGATGTACTTTGCATGTTGTTGGGACCAAAACTTACTGACTTCCCACCAAAACCACAGCCATACTCAGCAGATCACAGTGAACCTGTCAACCAATGCAGGCTCACTTAATATTTACAACAGAACCCCGCTGCTAGTTGAGTTTTACATGGTTAAAGGAAGTTCCTCACAGCTCCAGTTCTGTGAAACACCCCTCTCCCTGGTGAAACTGTTAGCCAAAGCACAGGGCAGCAAGGTGCTGCTGGGGAATAAGCCTTTGTTGTCCCTCTCTCCCTTCCCCCAGTCGCCTTAACATCTCAAGATCTGGTCTTGCATCACACAGTTGTTCTCCTAAACTGCCTCATCAGATTTTCAGAACCACAAATGAACGAAAGGGATTTTCCTTGCCACTAACACCGTGGGTTTGTACATGCCTCTCTAATTCTGGGCCTTGCATTGCTAATCCCATTTTCTAAAGGGCAAATTATTCCCATAAATGTTAGCTGTGGGCTCTGCCTCATCTGTGCTGGTCTCCACTGCTGCTGTTTCGGGCAGAGTTGTACAAACATGATGTAGTGTATTTTCACCAGCTCTGTGCCTCCTCATACATTCAAAACTCAGACAGAAGAAGTGAAATGTAGACAGACAGAATGTCTTCAAACAGAAGAATTCATCCTTAGTAAGAAAGTTGTGAAGAATTGGTAACTTCTAGTTTGCTAGGTTGTTCTCCAGATAGCAACATTAATGACTCAACAGCAGAAATCAAGAGGTTTCTTCACAGTAAGTTCTCTTTTCACTGATTCAGTATTATTAAGGAAATGGGTGAATCAGCTAGCATAAACTAGCGACTCATTGTGGGCTTTCACTTTTTACTAGACACCTCCTGACAGAGCCCGATTGGAGCCGTAAATCTGAGACCTTCCCCTGTCCTTGCACCCTTCCCCTTCCAGACAGGTTTGTTTTCCAGAGCCTGTGTTCTTGTTTTGGCCTATGATAGAGGCTACACATCACACAGGACAGCTGTGAAATATAGATTCCAAGCCAAAGCCTGATTTATGAAAACCTCACTCAGATTGGTCTGTACGTCATGTTTTGGGCTGGAGCCATCTTTACCCAGCACTGGCATCAAGTGCCTCTTAAAGGCTCCATAACAATTTGGTTGAGTTCTTTGCTGGGTTTGTTTTTTGTTTTCTCTTGCTGTCTTCCCATATTTATTCTGCCTCTCACTTTAACAGGAAACAGAAATGGAAATGCTGAAATAGGTAAGACAAAAACCTCACCTCCTAGAATGGGGCATCACTTTGTGCTCTGGGAAGGAGAGATGAAGAGATTGGACTCCACAAAACTGAAAATATCTGCTGTTAATATTGTTAGGACATGAAAGAAATTGAAGAAAAGATATTGAAGAAATCATGGAGTTTCATTGTTCAGGGGCTGAGATCCTTCCTGGCCTGTAATTAGAGCCCACGGTCATTTCCCTCTGCTTGCATATGGGCCATGCAGAATCTCAGCTGTCCACTGGGGAATACACAGCATCCATGCACCTCCTATTAAGGGTATTTATACTATAGATTCAATTTTCTGCTGAGGGGTTGTGGTTCACACATCCTAAAGAAACTGAGTAGTGTGCAGCCTACTTCCAAGGCAGAGCAGGGTGCTTGGTTCTCGTGGGACAATATTGGTCTCCACCATTACAAAGGACAAGACTTCAAGTTGGAGTAACTTGAATAATATTTTCTTCCCTCAGCAACGTATGCCCAGACATGGTATGCTGTCTCTGAGAATGTTGCTGCTTGCTTAGTTTTGTGTACTGGAAGGCAAAAAGGGGCATCTTTTTCTTGGCATGCACAAAAAATTTGACTGGTTTGCCCCCAAAGCCCTATCTGGCAGCTGAGCATCTCTATTCAGAGAAAGATGGGTGGAATTTCCACGAATCTGAAAATGGGACTGAAAGAAAAATTACTGCAGAATTCTGGATGTGTAAATTAGCTCTTGCATTGTTGGAGTGCTGCTGTATATAGGCAAAAACATGATTTTTGAAAAGATGGTAATAAGTTCTGGCTTTCTGCGTATATGTGCGTGCAAACTTAAAGCTCCACTACAATGCACTTTAGTGTTTGGCCTCTACTTTAACTTTTCCTAGAAAGTTAGTTATTTTGCTAGAGCATGCAGACTGTACAATAGCATCAGTACCAAAGCTCTGTTTCCTCTTAAGGAAAGCTTGTGTTGTAAAAAATGATCAAAAGGAACCAGGAACAAGCAAGAGTAGCTGTATGAAAAATGCTTTGCAGTGCTTCTCAGTGTGTTCACTTTGCTGTCATGGTTGGCCTGTAATTTTCAGATGCCTTTGGAAATGACGGTGAATCAATGTTTTCTAGATCTCAGAGGCAAAAAAAGACCCCAGTAAGAGTTTACAGCAGCATTTCCTGGTTAAATATATGTTTGCAGCAGAACATAAAGTGTTGGGTTTAATGAAGAGCTGCAATTTACTTATCTTTTGAATGGATCACTTTAAATGCATGTTGGAAAGCACCTTTCATCAAACTGCCCATTAGAAGTGAACTACAAAGTAAATAGATGGTATATAGGAAGGATATCTTATCTCTGTGAGTGCAATACATCACCCACAGATGCTTTTTTTTTAAGTAGAGGATATTTAATTGTGCCTTTTAAAATTCTGATAAGGTTTTGTTTTCTCCCTGATACAAGAAGGGAGAAACAATGGTAATCTGATAGGTACAGGCACAGATGTACAAATTAGATGCCTATTAAAATAATAGGTGAGATTCCCAATTATGTATCTCATCCTGTTCCACTCTTTTACTACAAGACAATTAATACTACATATCATGGGACAACTTGAAAAAAGTGTGTTCACTTATACTCAGCATATCAGAATGCCCTCTGATTCTTTCACGGGAATACACTGAGTATTTGAAAATTTGGTGGCTTTTCTTTGCTTTTTGGGAGAAGAAGGGCAGGATGTGGATCCTATTTATTAAGGTTTGCTCTTGCTGAGCACAACACAGGCAATCAGTATTTAGTTGGAAGTGGATTATGACAGTCCATTTCTTACAGGTATTTTGCCATCATGAAACAGTCTCATGTGCTTTTTCCCTTTCAGTTCACTATGGTTATGGCTCTAATGTCACTAATGGTAACTGTTGAAGGGACTGAACTACTTCTGGAGACTCCAAAGGTCATGTCCATATCCACTGATTGGAAAGCCCACACTTACCATACAGTTGGAAGTTGATTTGGTGTAAGGCACGGTTCAGGAAGAGATTTCTGGTCAGATGTCTGAAACAAAGTAAATTCCTGCCTAACAGAGTCTGCAAAAGTAATCCCTAGGATTTTACTGGGCAGTCTGAGTCCCCATCTCATAACGCTCTGCTCACACACACTTGTCCCAAGGTCGTTCCTGAACACAATGAGTGTTATCAAAGCTACTGCATCACTGCTATCATACTATTAAATGAAACAAAACAGTTTTTTTCATGTACTTTATGTCTTTAATTTGAGCTATTAATTTCAGGCTTCCTGACTGCCCCAAATGGCAGCATATGCCACTGGCTCTGTAGCCAGTACAAATAAAACAAATAGAGAAAAGCAGATATTCTGATTCTACTGCTTCTACGAAGCAGTTGGGGCTGCCACCATTAAAAGATCATACTCAATCATTAGCTTGGCATTGTCTCTGTGATGGCACTAGAAGCAGACACTCTCATCAGACAGGAACATCTTTTCCTCTCTGCACAGTTTTTTTCAAGCAATAGCTATTATCCTAGTGACTCATGGGCAGTTAAACTGCCATCACCATCTCAAGGAACAGAGCAACAATATCTGTTGTTAGGCTTGGCAAGATTCATTAAGCTCAAAGGGCTGTGTCCTATTTAGTGATGACAGCCAAATTCAATTAAGTTCCAACTGACATCTCTTTGGATGTCTCTCCAAACTCTATATGACCCTCTTGGCACTGTAAATTTCACAGAAGTGGGTTTCTTCAAGAAAGATTTGTTATAATTTTGGTTGCGTGGGGCTGAGTATGAGAGTGAGCACAACCTTCAATTGGTACTTCTGCTTCTAGAAGCTTTAAAGCAAGCAAGCAGAAGAAAATCACCTGACAACTTTGAGAAGAAGCTGGAAAACATGCAATTTTGTTTCACGTTTTGGGCGAGAGATCATTTGGGGTGGAGTGGGGGTGGCTGTCTTATTTTATCTGGGCTGACTTCTTGTCTGCTACTTGAGACTCTCTAGTTTTTCTCCTCACTAGGAAGCAGCTTGGCTATGGCCATTACCTGACTGGTGAAGTCAGGGTCAATTTTTTCCATCTGGACTGCATTAAGCATCTTCCATTTGCTCATCTCCCTTCCCCCAAACCACGCCCGCTCCTCCCCAGCCTCCCTTCTGACGCTGATGTGCTTCCAGGCATGTTCCGTTTCACCCACAGCCAAAAGGCAGCTCCGGTAGGATCTCATTAATTCACACTAATGATGGGGAATTTGGCAAATTAGTGAACTTACTTGATCCTGCCATTATTAATAGCTTTGCCATTGACTTCAGGCAGAACCAGATTGAACCCCTGAACTGGTATCTCTCCTTGGACACCAGAAGAGATTATGTTCTATGAAACAGATTAATTTTTGTTTGGATGATTAAAGTTTAGTGTTATGGTGGTGCACACTACAGCAAAAGTAGTGCACCCTGATTAACGTGAAGTCTCGCAACAGCTTTTCAACTATTAAATCTCTACAGAAAAGAACTGAAAGCAAAAAAATGAGATTTTCTTCCCAGTTAGGAGAATGCAGGAACTTACACATTGAGAGTCACTGTTTATCTGTTTGGCCGTCAAAAGGTTTGGCCTTGCAAGGCTTTAGCTGATGGGACTTTGCCAGAGATTTCCATGTGACTAGGGTGAATTCCTTATTCTTTTTGTCTGGGCTTCCTTCCGGAAAAGAACATATTCTTTCCTTTCTGCTGCACTTATCTACGGCACTTGGCTGACGATATCTATAAACCTAGTTCAAAAGAACTCTGTTTGGGGTATGAGGATGCCCTCCAAGCAATGACAAAGGGAAATCAGTGATCCACCAGTCATCTCTATCATCTCTTCTCAACTATAACAGGTTATGTCTTAGTTTCAAGTCCAATCATAAAACAGAGTAACATCAGGCCAGGAAATGACCATTGTTACTATGTCAGTATGAGCTTAGCAGACCCCAATGACTCTTGCAATCTGGCGATATCACGAAGAAGCAAGCTCAGTAGCATCAGTTGAAGGTCTGTGGGGGTAATAAATTACTGCATTTCTCAAGGTTAGAGTATTCTAATTTACAAGAACAAAGCAAATATACATACAGACCTATTCTCTTAAAAGCACTAAAGGGGAAAACTGAAGTCTCCCTTTGGTACTTTCTTCCCTAGAGGTAATGCATAATCAGCTTTTGGTCTTCTCAACAGTTTAAGCTAATAAGCCAGACTGTGAACAGAAGCAGCTGAAGCACAGACACGTTACCTTCTGCCAGCTTTTGGAAGTGGGGTGAGGCAGACAGCTGGAGGCGATAATGTCTTAAATCACCTTCACTGCGCAGAGCCTGGGTGCTATCAGTGGAGAAGTGTGGGTAGGGTGAGACTAAGACTACAGTGCAAGCAAATCCAGTGTTTCTGCTTCCCTCTGGTAACGGACTGTATTTCATGGATTGAGCCAGTCAGTAGGACCTGGAGCTGGAATCTACCTTGCTCTTATTCCAGCCACACAAGATAGGAAAGAATTCCCTGGTCCCTCAGACAGACTGCCAATAAGTAATAATGCCAGAGTTTAGAGGAATAGGAGACCCTTATTCCTCCTGTCTTTATTCCAGGAGAAGCAAGGAGGCAGGGACCTAGACCTGTCCTCCTAGAGATCAGAAAGAGAACTCTCAGCTCTCAGAAGTAAATTGCATCTCTTTAAACTGGGATTTCTAAGCAGACATATTTTTTTCCCCTCTATGGCAACATCATCATATGGTGCTTCACGGTAGCTGCTCTTCTTTATGTTCTTGCTGCTCTGGACAGAAAAAATTCTACTGGGAAAAAGCTTTATAGTTTCGTGTCTCCTACAACACATGTAATCTTGCAATAAAAGAGCAAACTGCATAAAACCAGTTCTTTGCAGCTATCATACTCTCCCAGTTCCCTGTTTAAGATCAAGACCAGAGGGAAGACTGGGCCCTACTTCATCACATGTGAATGTGTGTGATGTCCAAATTAGAATGCGCCAGTACTGATTCCTATATGTTCAGGATTTTTGTTTCTGTGGCTTGAGGGACAGCATTTAAGCAGTGAATAATAGACTACTTCATATATCTAGAGGAAATTTTGTCTTTTAAATTTATTGGTGATTTCACTTCATGCTGTGTGATTTGATCTTTGGCCTTTGCTCCTCCTTCACAAACTGGTTCCCACTCCAACTTCTATATGTCCCAGCAAGGCCAGCCCTTGGCTTGCTCCTTGTGGCATTTCTGTTTGTCTCTTCCCGTGCATTGCTATGCATTTGTAATGCTTTTAGATAATTCCAGTCTTGCATACAAGGGACTTTCCTAGCATTCCCTGTTTTCATTCCTTCTCCTTCCCTTGCCCCCTAATCTCAAAGAGCAGAAGTTTTAAAAGCAGAGAAATGGTAAAATCCGGGGGAAAAAATAGGAAATATGCCACAAGGGGTTAGCTGGAGTATGCATAGGCAGCTCTGTGATCTGGAAGAAGTCTGGTCATATTTGTTTTCACTTGTTCTATTTTTTCCTAAGTTTTTCTTTATCCCTAATTTGGCTGCATCTGATGCTAAAGTTAGATGCCATTCAATGAGATTCTTCAAAACTTTAACTCCTGTGGGTGGTGAAATACTTGCTAGCTGGATTGCCTTCCTTAGACTTCAGAATTAACAATACAAGGACGTAAATAACAATAACTTTCTCTCCCCAAGGAAATGGAAGACCTGAATTTTCTACAGGCTCAGGCGTCTTGTTCACATTATATTAGTTTTCAGAACTGTCAGTGCTGGGAGTATTTTAAATGACAACAAAAACATTTGTGCTTTTATTTTCATAAATGACAGCTCAGATTCTGAGACAGCCATGAACTGGCAACGTGGCTAGCTGAGCTGTTCCAAACTGGCCCTGTTTGACTTGGCATCAGCAAGGAGGAAATGTCTCATTCTGCATTTGGCTTGCCAGGGAAGCTCTCATTGCTTTTGTAGCAGCCCAGAATGACTAGCTGCTGCCCTTTGCTGCAGAGTTTTGAACTGTGTCTCTTTGAACTAGGAAGTCAAGTATCTGCCATGAATGGGTCTATTTGCCCATCTACAATACCACCCCCCTTCCTACTGGCATGATCTGCCTAAACCTGGAAGTGTGGCAGCACACACCAACCTCGAAAGGAAATGCCATGTAGCATCCATAAGAGTATTAATTGTATTAAATGTTAATTAGTAGAACTGCTTTTCAGCTAGACTGAGAGTACAAGAAGCAAAGATGCCTTCTTACAGGCAAAGCTGTCACCTTGAGTTTCATAATCTAAAAAAAAAACCTATTTGCTTGTTCTTTGACCCATTTTACTACTTAAAAAGAAAAAAAAAGTCAAAAGTCTGCTTTGAGGCTCATTAAAGTAGCTGGGAGAGTTTTCATTCTTTCTTCTCTCCTCACTACTTGGCAGGATTTGGATCAATCTGTAATGAGTCTTTCCACATGACTCTGAAAGAGATAACACAGACAACGAAGAGGGCAAAGCCTCTGTTGTACAAACTCTTGGACCACTCATCTCCCGACCTCCTGAATCACTACCAAGCCTCAAACATCCTCCAAGGCAGCCTGGGGATGTGTTTGTGCAGTTTGGCCCTGGATGATATTGTTAACCACAGTAAGGGAACTGTCACAGAAGACTCTGCCAGTACCTAGATCTGCCCTTTGATGTTCTGCTGTTCTGCATGTCAAAGGGGAGTTTGGTCCAGAAAGCAGCTAAGAAAGATGAACACAACCAATAAGTATTTCCTGAAGCGGCAAAACACATGAAGGCTACTTCTCGGTACTTGTGCCTCATAGCTGCCACCTCTAGTAGCCAAGGTAGAAGCTTCTGGGATGTTTGTAATGTTGTGCTCACTCTCATTTAGCTCCGCTGGTGTTTCTTAAGAGTTGAGCTCTGCTTCCAGCCTTAGTGGGGATTTGACAGGATCTGTCTCTCTGCTATCCAGCAGTTTATTTCTGCGAAAATCACAGAAACCTGATTATTTCTGAGACCTCTGCCCCCTTGTCAATTTTGATTGGAGTTGGCCCAGGAGTTCAAAAGGCTGTAACGGTTTGATCATATAATCCTGGCTTCCTTAGGAAACCAAGCTAAGGAACAAACAAACAAAAGTCCTTGCAGAAATTCTCCCTTGACAGCTGAGGGTTTTTTTAATCAACACCTTGACTTCTATGAAGATTTTTACCTTCACTTCCCACAAAGATTTCCTTGCAGATCAGCCTCCAAATGTACATAATCGACTCTAGACTGGCACTGATACAGGCAGATTTGCATTAAGGTTAGTCTTTGTCCCAATGAGAGCTATGGAAAACCAGCACAGGACCTGGGTGTCCTGCCAGCATCACCCACTATACCTAGTGTAGAAGACAACCTCTTGCAGAGTGATTAGCAGGCACGTTTTACTGGAGCAAAGCTCAGAAATGAGTTATTCAATGGATGGGGTATGCAGGAAGAGAGGAGTTCCCGAGATGGGTAATTCCCTCTAACTTGCTCACACAGCTCAAATTCTGCCTACAGCTGCTTTGTTGGGTGTTGTAGGGATCCAAGCTCCATTCCTGGAGCCTGGGACTAGGGATAAGAAATGGCACCTAACCGTGGTTCCAGTGGGTTTTCTGCCCAGCTTGATGGGGTTGCTTGCCCCACAGAGTGCAGGGAGCTCTCTGAGTCACTGAGGGGCCCCGATTCAGGCTCTGGGAGCAGAGCTGAGCAAAACTCTCTGCAAGTCATAAGATTTGACACATCCACCTTGGTGCTGCATGATTGCTGAGCAGGAGCGCCTCGCTCGGATTCCTCCGGGTTAGCGGCCAGCTTCTCATCCCTCTGCCTTTTTTTCCCTTGTTACTCTTCCCACGAGCACCGACAGCAGATCTGCTGAGGGGGCAATTTTGCAATCTAATCCAAATAAAAGACAGCAGCTGTCGATGCAAAAGCCCTGGACAAGAGCATGCCTGGATGGTTTGAGTAATACATTTTCGTATTAATTGCAAACCCTTCTTGCATCTGAAGCTTTCAAAGCAGTTCTTAAAATAATAATAATAGAATGGCAAATATGCCGAAAGAGATTATGTACGTTCGGCAATATTTGATCTCTGTCGATTACTACTGTATTCCAAATAAGAGGCTAGAAAAGCAAGCCTTTCCCCTCCTTTCTTTTTTAATTTTTAAAGAGATTGGGACTAATATTTTCATGTCGCCAAAAGCGATGACGCCTCACTCCGCTAGCCAGGGTGTTCAAACAGAAAACAAGTGGGTGAGAGGAAAGCTGACTCAGTGGCTGCAGGGGAGGAAAGTGGGGGGTGGGTTTGTCCGCGGAATGGGACGTGGTATCGGTGCGCAACCGCACAGGGCTCTGGATTTACTGGCACATAAATAAGATAATAAGTAATCGGGATGACCTCTCTGAAGGCAGTGCCTGCATCTCTCTTTTCTCCAGGCAAAGGCAACAAGATCTCTTTTTATTTCCCTTTTCTTTCCTTTCTTTCTTCTTACTTTTTTTTTTTAAGATAGCTTTTCCCTCTGTAAGAGGTGTATGTTTAATTATAAAAGGGCCTTTTTCGGTTGTAATCTGTTTCCAGTTCAATTCCTTTGCTGGATAAATCCCTTAAACGTGTTGTCATTCCTTATTTATTGATTGCAGGTATTTGGGGTTTAATTGAGCAAGTCGGTCGTGGCCCAGGGCAGGAGTGGCGCTACATGAGCAATTAAATCTGATTAGCCCGAGCCCTTTAAGCCCCAGCTGGGTGATTGATAACCGAGACCAACATTCTTCAATTGACTCGCTACATCAAAAAGGAGAAAGGCTTAGAGGAGAAACGCATGGGTCCAACATGAAAAATAGCAAAAAAAGCTGAGCTGACGGTGAAGGGAGCAGGGAGAACAGCCCTGGTCAGCCCATAAAATAAAATAAATCCGTAAGTGTCTCCTCCTTAAAAACTCAGCCAAGTTTTTACTCTCTCTTTCTGGTTTGGTTTTTTTCTTTCCATCCTCTCCTCCCCCCCCCCCCCCAGCTTTTAATTTTTTTTTTTCTGTTTAAAGCAGCTAAAATGACCAGAGCTGGACCGAGAATGGGTAACGGCGGCAGAGCTGGGATTTTCGCACCCCCTCATCCCTGGGAGCTGAGCTCCATCCATAAAGCTGTCGTCTGTTTGTTAGTGTGTTTGTCTGCTCCGTCACTACACTTTTTGCCCGGTAGTTTAAGAAAACAAACTAGCAGGGAGAACACGAGCGAGTAACCCCCATTTATCAAGCTGATGGATGCCCCGGGTCTCCCTTTGCGGGGAGCAGCGGCCCGGCAAGGGCAGAGGGGGGGTCCCTACCCTCGGCATCCTCTCCCCCAGCACCCGGGGGAGGTGCCGGCTTCTCCAGGGCAGAAGCACTCGGGAAATTCGGGGAAATTCTCCGAGGTTCAGGTCACCGCGCTGGGAGGGTTCGCAGCGCTGCTCTGGTTGGTGAAGAGCCAATGAATTCTCTCTGTTAAGTTCTCGGGGACAGCTACGGAGAGGCGTATCCCCAAGACACCCCCTCTAACACACACACACATCCCGAAGCAGCTTTAGTTTTTCTAGAGAGGGCGTGAGAAGGGGGTGCAGGCAGCTCCTCGGGGACCCCGCGCGGAGCCACCGCCCGCCTCATCCTGAATTACAGCGAAAGCGGCTCGACGGGAGAAATCAAAGCGAGGGGAGAGGGAGGGGGGAATCCCTCGTCGGGAGGCGAAGGGGGTTGGGGGGGGGGGGAGGCAGCAGCGCGGCCCCCGCGGGCAGCGCCCCGGGCTGGGGAGGGCGGCGCTGCCACCCCCGCCGGGGCTCCGGGGGCCGGGGGCGCTTCCCTCCTGCCTCCCGACTTCTCCCCTCGGATCAAACCAGCTTGAAAGCAGCAGAAATCGCCGGGGAGGGGAGGAGGAGGACGTCAGCGGGAGCCGGACTTCTAAAAAACCGTTCCGCCCCATAGGCTTTAATATTAAAAACCCCCTAGGAGTCTCAGACACTGTATTAATTAGTGCAACCACCCATGAAAAGTTGGGTTTGGAACGGCATTCTTTGCCCTGTGTGAAACGGCAACCCTAATAAACAATTGTTAACTTGGCCTATTGCCTCTGGTAAATTACACAGCATTAAAAAATAATGCTTTTCATATTAGGCAGTAATTAAAGGTTGGGACAGCTTTAAAACAAGAGGGCGAGGGGGGGAATCAAAGAAAATATAAAAATGTTCTTTCAAGAGTTATGGGAGGCTAATAAAGTATGTCTGTTATAGTGCACCACTTTGCCCCCAGCTACAGCCAAACTGGAGCCACTGCAATTGCCTCTCAATAAGATAATGATATTCCTTTCTCTGCTATTAAAAGGCTCCCAGTGCAAACTTAAAATGATTTATTTAATTTAAGAAATTATGAGGTGTAACTTCAAAGCGTAAGCCGTTAGTAATGGAAAACACCAGGTTGTTTAAAATTATAATAATAATTGTTTGGAATACAGTGACATCAAAGTGCTTTCATCACCAAATAAAATATAGCACAGACCCCCAAATCCAGTGGAGTTTATTGAGTAGACATTTTTTGGTGTGTTTTTATTATTTCCTTATCAAGAGACATTATTTTAGCAGCTCCTTTTCTCAGCTTTGATGTTTTGACAGTCTTAAATTAATTTTATTGCATTTTTTTGGCTCGGAGATGGGAGATTATTCTGACTGCTTATTTTTCATTATAACTTTTTTGTTTTCAAGAACCGGTTTGTTATTTAACACAGCACCTTGATAAGCGCAGTTGAAATGAATTGGCCATTACAGGTCATTAAAAAGCAAAGAATTCTGTTTTCAAGCAATCCATTACACGTCTGGGAAAATATTCCTACTTAAAACAAACTTTGAGCTGAACGCTGGCATAATCAGTTTAATAAAACGGGTAGCGCATACTTTTAAGGAACATGGTTTTTTTCTTTACGAGATTCTTGCTTATTCAAAACACAGCAATCTAAGAAATACATACACGGAACATTTTGCCAAAAAAAAAGACCTGCCTTTGCAGTAAGAATATCACAGAATGTTTTTAATTTCCTTGAACAGTGTTATAAAACATTAATCGTACATGCATTGCTTAAGACTTTTCCTTCCCAAGCAAAGCAGAATTATTCCAAACCCCTTTAAAAAAAAATGGTAGCATTTTAAAATATACTGCAGTTGCAGCTTTATAGACCGGTATTTCCACTAAAACAGCAGGGACAGAATTGCTCTGGTGTTAAAAGACTGAAATATAATGGATGGAAAGATTTTTATTCCTTTCGTGCAGCTAACTGGGAACTGCTGGTAGCACCCGCCAAATGGATTAGAGTGGGAAACACATCGAGGGACTGAGGCTGTCAAACCCAACCCAAACCAAAAAAGTTCAACAAGAAGAAAGGACCCCAAAGTCTCCCCTGTCCCCAGTGCTGTCCGGCACCGAAAAGGAGCGTGAATCGTGTCTCAGTTCGCTCCTGTGTTTCCCAGTGCTGGGCTGAGCCGTGCAGCTTCCCTGGGACCCCTAATTCTTTTCAGTGGAAAAATATACCCCCACCCAGGTCTGGAAGAGGGGGAAAATTATCTCGGAATGACTGCTTTATTTTTATTTTTCGAGAAAGGCTTCCTGCGCAAAGAATACAGGCGCTGCCGAAAGTAGAGAAATGACCCTGGAAAAGGCTTTTAAAAATCCCAGTGGTGGTTATTGATCGGAGGCACGAGAAAAATACAGTCACACTGAGGGGACTGTCTGAGGGGTTTTTTTGTTTGTGGAGGACTTTTTGTTCTCATTTAATGATTTTATATATATATATATATAATAGAATCATAGAATCACCAGGTTGGAAGAGACCCACTGGATCATCGAGTCCAACCACTATATATGTATTTTTTTTTTTTAAGTAAAGAGATACACACTAGTTTGCAGGGATGCTAACCTGGAGTTAAATAGAGGAGAAAGCACAAAGCTAACGCCCCTGTCCGAGCAGCGCGGGGTCGGTGGGGGCTGGATACACCGCGTTGCTCCGCGGGCTGCGGGGCGAGTGCGGGGCGTGGAGCCTCCTCCTGCCTCCCGGAGGAGGAGGTGGGGGGGGCACACGGGACCAGGGATGTGGCCGGTTTTTTTCGGGCAGGTTGTGCTTTGCCTTCCCCCCCTCTTGCCCTCCGTGAGCTCCCCTCTCCCAGCACTCACCCCGGAATCCTGCAAAGCCCCGGCTGCGCAGAAGCCGGGAGTTCGGGTGCCTGTGGCGAGACGCCCAGACACTGCGTGTACACGCTACCTCTATAGAGATGTCAGTGTGCGCACCCGTACGCGGGGCTGCGCGCAAATCCGCGGCTGGGAGCCGGGACAGGGATGCTGCAGCATCCAAGCCGCTCCCCGCCCGGAGCTGAGCCGCCACCCCCGGGCTCTCCCTCCCCAGGGTGGGATCCCGGAGCAGCAGGTGTCCTGTCCCGCTCGGAGGGAGCCCCCGGGGCCGGTCCCCGCAGCAGCGAGGGGCCGGGGTCCTCCCGGGTCGCCGCCCGCCGCCCCCGGGCTCGCAGCGAGGCTCCCGGCCGAGATCAAACCCCGGCGCTCTCGGCGCTGCCTGCGAGTTTTCCTCCTTCCCCATAAAATGCAGGAATTCCGGGCTTTGACAAGGCAACGTGACAACATGAAATGCAGGCTCCGAGCGCCCGTGGCTTTAGGTAATGAACGCTTGGCCGTAGCGAGTCAGAAAACCCCATTCCTAACTGTTTATGTCAACAAATCCATCCCCTCTTGAATTAAGGTCCCGGGAGAGCCGAGCTTGAGTTCCTTGAGCTCTGCCGGACTCAGCCGCCGCTCAGCAAGTCGGGATTTTAAGGCTCGGAATAATTTATCGCATTGTTTTTAATGTTTATTATTTATTGCTCTAATTATTTTTCACTTTCTATTGGAAATCTAAAATATATGGACGTCGCCGGAACAGATGCCAACTCCTCTCAGTCTCACTCCACTTCTAATCATCGCATCTGCTTTGTGTCAGAAAATACTTTGGGAACAATTTAACTTTGCATTAAAATAACTAATTAAAGCCACACCTCTACAGCTTCTTGCGAAAGTGGAGGAGGAATTTCAGTAAGTGCATCGCTTTTAATGGTAGCATTCTGATTTCTCTGCCTCGCTGTAATTTATTCAGTTACGGATCTGCCTGCGGGGCAGCTCCCATTAGGCCGATGATGAAGTCCCATGAGTAAAGCTTGACACCTCCCTCCTAATAAAATATAATACTCAATTAAGTCGGCCTTTCTGAAGGCTTTAATTGGAACAAGTTAATAATGGGCGCAGGGTGAATTGTGATGCCATCCGCGAGCTCGGGGAAGGTGTCACGGATCCCTCCTGCATTTCCCATAGAAGAGGTTGTAACCGAGACTTGGAAGCTTTTCCTTCAACACTCTCGTGTTCTGTAATAAATCTGTATCCATTTAGGGATCTATCATAACACGCACAAAGCTCCTGCGCTCAAAGAATTTCCAGCGAAAAGATTTAGCTATAATCCCTGACACAGCTGATTTATACTGAAGGTTAAAAAACACCCCTGGTTTATTTATAACTCGGTTAAGAAAGCGCTCGGGACAACCGGACAGGGAAGGATCAGGACGAAGGGGGCTTCGGAGACAACCAGAGCTCCCTCTTTCTGAAGTGTTATCCCCCTAACTCCAGGGCAGAGTTCACTTCAGAAAGAGGGAGCCCAAGAAAGAAGTGGTTGTCTCCGGTGTTTATGCTGCAGTAAATGTTAATTTGAAAAGTCTGCATGGTGATTAGCATCCCCCAGCTTCGTTGCTGAGGGACATGGTTTAGTGGTTGATGGGAATGGTTGGACTCGATGATCCTGTGGGTCTTCTCCAACCTGGTGATTCTATGATTCTATGATTCCCGACAGTTGCAAAGCGGGAAGGTTGTCAGGGTCTTTTTTTTCGGAGTCGGGAGGGGGCTTGAACAGGGCAGGATCCTCGCAGCCGTGTCGGAAGGTTCTTTCTGCGCCTTGCCCCGTTCCTGGAGCAGGGAAAAGCTCTCCTCTCCGCAGCCGAGATAAATCTCCCGGCTGTTTCAACAGAGGCAAATACACCTTTTCCTCCAGCTGGGATCCCAGAGGTCACTCTTAACCCGAACAACCCTTTGGAGGGTGACCCAGAGCCACTGTCCGGGCAGCACAAGGTGCATCCCTCGCGGATGCTGCCCCAAAGCTGTGGGACCGGCTGGCGGCACAGAGGAGTCCTGGATTGCTCCTGAACTGAAGTATCGCAGGGTGCCTGCCAGGTCTTACCTATACAAAATTACCCCAAACTACCGCAGGCCGGGTCTCCCTTTAAATCACAGATTTGAGATCGATGGGAAGGGAGTGTGAGAGAGTCCTGAGCAGAAGAGAAGCGCACACGAGCTAAGAAAAGTGTTGGAAACATCACCGGAGTATGATGTTGTAAAGAATAGAGGCGCCTAAAAGCAGTCGTTAAAAACAAGGGAACCTCATAAAAGGTTTGGCTTTCGACTTTGGATTGTTGACTTGCAATTCACCTTCATGTGCTGCAAATTTGGCTGTAATTCAGATTCAGAAAGGGGAAATAATCATAAAGGCAACCCAAACATTCCTTTGAACTTGACCCAGCAGTGCAAAACACACACGGAGAGAGAAGTTACCTTTTAAAGAACTCCAAATATTCACAGACCCACACGCGATTAAACATGTTTTTTCTTTTTTTAATTTAATTCGAAATAAGAGATAAGAAATAATAAATCTTCAATAAAATATATAAAATTGTACAAGGCATCCCTTTCAAAGGGACTTTCCTATAATGCAAAATTCGAGGTGAGGGGAAGGGAGAGGGGAAGTTAATCTATAGTGGGTCCCAGACAGTGACAGTGCCTGGGTCAAAATAAACCCCAAACAGCAAAACCTTGTAGCTTTTTCTTTTTTTTTTTTCCTCTGCTTTTTCTTTTTTTTTTTCTTTTTTTTTTTTTTCTTTCTTCTTTCTTTCTTCCACAACAACATGCTAAGAAAATTAATCCAGGAGAAGTTCTGCCTCCAGTGCTCCACAACCTTTCTCACAAAGTTCAGCAAGAGTAATACACATAATACAATAGTTATAAAGAGAAACGTGGGGAGGACACTGCCAGCACTGGGAGGGTCCCACAGGGACAGGCAGGTTACGCAGTCTCTTGGCACCCCACTGCCCTGCTCGTAGGGTTGTTTGCGATACCTGAATCTCTCTTAAGAAGGGATTGAAGCATGAGTCACTCATATTGGCATTCTTAGTGAGGGAAGGAGACTTGAGGGGTTCTTCTATTGAATATAAACTGTTTCAAATACTAATAAAAACCTCCAAACATACCCCAGAAGTGTTCAACAATCCTTTGCTCATCACCATTGCGTAAATAACCCATGTCGCCTTTCCCCAGAAAGCTCTCTTCCCCCTCTCCTCATTTTCCATCAGCATTGCAGAGCCAAGACCACCTGGCCATAGCCAAAACTTTTTAAGCATGCCAATGGGAAGAGATAAAGACCAAACTGCCTAATAACCCTCTCTTGCACTTTACCTCCCCTCGCAGTGCTTAACAAATGCTGAAGCTATTTATACAGATAAAGGCATTACAGGAGCCAATGATGGATAAAGCTGTTGCTCTGCATTCAGGGGCCCGATGCCCATCCTGTTGCAAATACCTGTTGAGGCTTGGGATGCAAAAATTTTCCCTACCCCCAGAAATGCAGGAATTTCCTGGCTCTGAACTTCACTCGGACTCTACTGGGTCTAGTTTCTATTTACATGGTGTCTCTAGCTAAGGGCTCTGCTTTCTTTAAACAAACAAAAAAACCCAAACAACAAAACCTTGATTACACCTTTTTATTTCCCTCCCCCCTGCCCCTGTATTAAGTGATGACACTTGAGACTGGGTTTAGGGCATGCACCCCTCTTACTTTAAACATGAGTTGGGCCCCATCAGGAAGGCGTAGGGGAACAGGGAAATCTCTGCCTCCACAAGTTGAATTTACTTTTTCAGCTGTTCCTTTTTATTCGAGTTTTATGTGCACTGTATAAACGCCCCACATTTGCTCAAATGTTGGTTTTTTGTTTGTTTGTTTGTTTTTACTTTTTTTTTTTTTTTTGCTTTGAGGATCAGACTCTGAGTGCTCAGAGCACTTTCAGAAGACGCCCAACCCACAGCATACAGGATGCCTTTCTTTGCTAACGCAAACTCCTATATACTCAGGATGGCAGATAGAAGCGTGCAGAAAGAACAGCCAGTACTGGTTGGGGTATTGCGTTTTCAGGGCTGGACATGATCCACCAGGAAGTCTGTCTCACTGTCGCTTTGTCTTTCTGATCTTCTTAGGATAAGTGGTACATGCTATATCCAACGGGAGTAGCATAGAGTCCAACGGGTGGGATAGGAAGCACAGGTCTGTGAAAAGGGTAGGATGTTCCATACAGTGAAGCAGCCTGGATAGGAGAGTTGATGGGGAAAGGGAGGCTGAACCCTGACGGCAGCATGGGCTTTGCTGCCATTTTGAGCTTCTCTAGCTCAGCCTCCTGCAGTCTCTTGGCCTTGGCCCTCCGATTTTGGAACCAGATTTTGACCTGGGTCTCTGTGAGGTTGAGGGAGCTGGAGAACTCGGCTCTCTCGGCGATGGACAGATACTGCTTCTGGCGGAACTTGCGCTCCAGAGCCAGCAGCTGGGAAGTGGTGAACGGGGTTCGGGGCTTCCTGTTCGTCTTGTGCTTCCTCAGGGTGCAGGCAGTGGGGCTCAGGTGTCCTGCAAGGAAGGGAAAGAGCGGTTATCACAAAAGGTCTGGGTGCTCTGGAGACATGTGCTGTGGTTGCAGGCTGGGGTGGTGGGTACCTGATGGGAGACTCCCACCAGGTGATACCCTCAAAACAAGGGGTCCTTTTGCAAGTGGCTCCTCCTGACCAAAGTTATCTTGGCAGGACTTCAGTAGGTGTCCCAGGAAGTGAAATTTATGCTCGGTGATTTCAAAAGGACAGAATATAGGCAAAAAGGGCACAAAGGATTCATAGATACACACAGAACAGATCGCTTTAGGAGTCACATTGTAGGGATCTAGACCACACAAAACATGTCTCAGTAGCTGCAGAACTGAAGGAGTAATTCTAACAAAACACAAGACAAACATAAATGCTGAAGGAGAAATTCACAGGACAGTAGTGCAAGAGACAAGCCCAGCCCAGCACTGCTCCAAGCTTTCTCCACCAAGAGTAACAAGTCTATCCTATCTTTTTTTCTGACAGCTGAAGAAGTGAGTCTGATAATTTTTGTGGGTTTGATAACTGGGCATTTTTCTTCCTGTTTCTTCTGCACTTGAAATCAAGCACAAGCTTTTCCTCTGCTTAATAACTTTTCAAAGCGTATTTTCTGCTTTTCAACAAGTGTCAAAAAAAGAAGAAAGCAGCTCATTCTAGACTCAACATTTAGCTTTTATGACATTTGCCAATTAAAAAACCCCACATAGCTGCAGCATCTGTAGCCAATACAAATCAGGAAATCCACTACCTTTTGTGATTACCTTATAAACCAAACCAGGTTAGAGACATGTGCCAGGGATGGAACATTGCTCACTTGTCTCCAGCTTAATTTTGCATTTCACTAACAATTTTGCAATCTAAAGAATAATTAAAAAGTGTACAGCTGACTAGAAAAGTTTAGCAATTTGGCTGTGGTTTGGGTCACTCCCAGGGCATGTGACAAACCACCCTGACTCCCCAGCTTGATACAAAAAAATGATGCACCGGTGCTTTTAGGAAGCTGCTACTTTTGTACGTTGTCCTTGTCAGTGCTTACAGGTTCTGTTTTCTGAGCCCTTTTCTCTTTCCTCTTTTATTTATTTTTTAAAATAAACTAGACCACGAAGCTGTATAAGTGAATATCGCACAATTAAAAAATTTCCATGAGGAAAGCGTTCATAAATTCAGAAAGGGGAGTTCAGAAAACAGTGGAGAAAATTATGTTTCTCTTCTTGCCCTTCTTCTAGATACTGAACATGAAAAACAAGCCTCTCTTAGAAAACAATTTGTCAAATACTGTCTTATGATCACACAGGACATTGTAATAATTAAGGTGCTAGCCATGACATTTGCTTCTCTCCTAGAACTACACGAAATTTGCACGGCACTAAATTGACACTGAATTTACTACCGGTCGCCCTGTTATTCCACTCTCTATTTCCAAACGCAAACTATTTCTTTTCTCTAAGGGAAGCTCTCCAAAGACCCAGCTGAGAGGAGGTTCCTTCCAGGAGGGATGGGGTCTACAAGGGCCACCTTTGCTCCGGGGATCTCTCCCCATCTCAGCCCCTTCCCCGGCTTTCAGGTCAGCCCGACTCGTTCCGACTTTTCTTATGCACGGGAGAAAACACAAAACCCTGCTTTTAAATTACTCCCGGACACACATTTCCCTCGGAACAGCCTCAAACGTTCAGGGGCTTCTTCCCTCACATCCCCCAAGTGACTGCGGAATTCTGATAAGAAGCAAGGACCGTCGCCACCGCAGACCCTGTAATTGTGTTTATCCCGTGCCAGTCCTCAAGCATTCGCTGCAGTGATTTGTTTTGTTGCTTTTCTTTTACTTTTTTTTTTTTTTTTCTCTGCTTATTCTCCGTTTTCTGGCCAATGTCGGACAGAAACAATCACTTGGAGACGGTTCCCTCTCCGTGTTGCTCAAAATCTAATTTTTATAGCTCTTTCCCAAGTCCGTCCTGCTCGTAATATTAATAAAAATAAATCGAGAAGCTACTGATAAAGTCAAAGCCCTCCACGGACACACGGGCTTCTTGCAGGAGGACCAATCATCACCTCTTGCTGTCACACCACCTCCGAGGGGACCGAGCACCGGGAGGTGGGAAACCTCTATCGAGGCCGAAGGACCTTCCCTAATCATCATTTTTCACCTTAAATCCCGCTGAAATCAGCGGACCTGCACACCCTATTTGACAAAGCTCTTTTACAAAGCTAATTTGCACATCTCAGGAACTGGCAATTGTAATAGAGAAAGAGAAGAAATTTCGAAGAGAAAAAAAGTGAACTGGAGAAGATTAGGCCTTGTCTAATTCTGGTATTTAGGTCAGTGTTAGAGGAGGTGGTCTGGGTAGGAGCACAACCTTCTTTTCACGCTTTTCCAGTACACGAAAATCGCAAACTGGAGCCATGCAGGGAATGACACGGGCGGGCTGCTTTTCTCCTGCCTTCCCTCCCAGGCCCTTTCCCAGCACAGCAGAAATCAAATTAATTCGGGGTTATCGCAGAGAAAAAGAAGCCGTTGAAAGCCAAATCCAAGTGATTGTCTCCAAAAAGAGGAGCTGTAATAACTCTAAACTTCCTTCTTGCAATATTAGATTACAGGAGCAAATTCTGCGAGACTGCCCAGCTCAATTGTTCGTGTTTTTAAAGTCACAATAAAGCATAATAAAGTTAAATAAAGCAGAGCATCCAATTTACATGAGGCAAGTTAGGATGCGTGAAGGACAGCGGATCGATCTGCTAATACAGGTGTACAGCAGCCAAGGCTCCTGGCGATGGGAAGGCAGTGTCTAGCACTGCCAGGCTATGCGTTTCACCTTTTCTTGAATAGTCCTGGGGCTTTTTTTTCTTAATTTTTTTTAAAGGAATTTAATTGTTTGGGGTTTTTTTTTTGTGGGGTTTTTTTGGGTTTTTTTTGTTTTTTTTTTTTTTAAAGGGATCTCACCGAAAGTGAAATACAATTCAGCGCAGGCACAGCAGCCCGGCTTGAACAGCAAAAGGGTTTTAAAAGTGACCTGTCACCTCTGGCTCGCGTGTCCCTAAGGCGGTGGGGACGGGCTCGGGAGAGATCGCAGGGGCTGAAGAGGTCAGGGAAACCTTGACAGGCAGCATGCAGCCAGGCAGAAAGAAACACCGTGCCAGGGGGGACAGGAGTGAGAGTCAGCGCGCAGAAAGCGCGCAAGGCTGGAAGGGAGACAAGTTCCACATCTTTAAGTGCGAGGAGATTGCGGTGTTGGATGTCAGGGAGAAAGAAACAAGGGGGAATCCCAGTTCTCCTTGGAGTGGGATAACCTAAGCGGACCAAGTGGCAGCCGGTGAGTCGTGTGAGCAAGTCCGCGATAGCTCTTGGTCTTTCTACGGGTTTAAAAGCTTTATATGCTTATATATACGCATAATCATACATATAAATATAGCATATAAATGAAGAGCTACGTAACATACATACAAGTCTCTCAGACACATAGATATAAACACACATATAAAGTATTATCTATGTGTATATATCCACGTGCTCCTGCGCATCGCCTGCCCTCCTGCCATCCCCCCCCCGGCCACCCCCGGCCACTCACTTGGCGGAGGGGAATATCTCCCCGGCTCTTGGATCCAGGACGCGCCGTCCTCCGAGTTTTCCGATTTGACCGAGGCCGTGTCGAAGGTCTTTGTGAGCGCCCCGGGGGGGCTGTGCGCGTCCCGGGAGCCGTGGCCCGGCAGCAGCAGGTTCCTGGAGGTGCCCACGGCCGCCCCGTCGGCGCTGCTCCCCGCGGCTGCCAGCGGCGGCTCCTTGGGGGGCTTCTTGTCGGACATGAGGGCTTCCACGCTGAACGGCAAGCTGGACACCTTGACTTTGTGGTGCTCCTCGGCGCCGGCCGCCGGGCCCTCCTCGTCGGAGGAGAAAACCTCCTTCGCCTTGGAAGGAGAAGCCATGGCGGGTGCGGAGGGGAGGCTGGAGCGGGGCCGCCCGGGGAGCTGCGCTGCGCCTCTGCCCGGCCCTGCGCGGGGACTGCGCGACTGAGGCGCTGCGGGGCCGCCCCCCTTTTTCCCCCCTCCGGGGGCTCCCCGGCTCTTTCCTCCTTTGGGAAGTGGAGCAAACGTCCCGCGGGCCAATCGGAGCCCGTGCTGGGCCCTGACGTGGCGGGGTGACTCACGCCATTGGCTCGGGAGCGGCGGGGAGGGCAGGGACCTTTCTTCTCATTTATTTATTTTTTTTTTCTTCTTTCTTTCTTTCGGGGCTTGTGTTGTTTGGGGTGTCCCCCCCTCCCCGCGTCCCCTCCGAAATGAATTAGGAGTTAATGACACGGGCAGCCGGCGGAGCTGTGCTATTAAGGAGCCGTCCAGGGCTATAATCATAGCAAAGCATTATAAAAAAAAAAAAAAAAAAATAAGCCGGCGTAATTAAGGCTGATGATTAGGCGAAGAGGAAACTTTAGAAGATCGCGGCTCTGCCCCCTCTCGCCGCCGGCCTGGCTCCTCCCGTGCCCCCCTCCCCCCCCCCGCCCCGTCGGGGATCACCTCGCCCCATCCCTCGAGGGTCCCACTGCAAACGAGGGGGGCTCCTTCTCGGGGTTCCTTCTCAGGGCTGGACCCTCGCTCAGCCAAAGCCCCTGCCGAGAAATTTGGGTGTCTGTGCCGCTCTGCTCAGTTTTCATTTGAAAAGGGGGTTTTGTTTGCGTTTTCTTGGCACCGGGACCCGAGCCGGGGAAAACCACTCTGAAGAGGTTAGATCCATAATTATTATTTTTTTCCCAGTGTCAATTACACACGTGATGAACAGATGAGCTTTAATAAATTAAGGGCATGCAGCTCTTAATTAAGAGGCATATCAAACCAGTACTATGAAAGCGATTCTCTCACTTTTGGACTTCCTACCAGTGGTATGAATAAATACTATCCTTTTAAAAGCGTTTCTAATTACTGTGCAGATAAAAGCAAATACATATTGTTCTTTTCATAATTATTTTAATCTAATGCTGGGCATTATTTCATGCTGTGCCCGCAACACTTTCTCTGTCTTTTTTTCATTGTGTTTTTGTTTTTTTTTTCTTCTTCTTTTTTTTTTGAATGTCCAGGAAACACAGAGTTTGAGAGCCATTTTAGTGCGATTTATAACTGAGGTTCTAAAACAAAAAATACTGTGGGAAGGCAGCAGTGTCTCTGCCCAGGTCTGGGGCTGTGCAGCGCAGATCCTCACCCATGCCCTGAGTTCAGGGGCAGCCTGGATGGCTGCAGGACTCTGCTCCCTATGTGGCTTTGGTTATTTCTGTTCCCCAAAACATGCAAGATTTCACTGGCTTATCTTGTGCTTATTTGGCTTTCTGATCTTCTTCCCTGCCCATATAGCAGATTTGGTAGTCCCAGTCCTGCTAACCCAAGTAATGACTTCCAACTCTCTCTGCAGCCTGGCTAATCATACCTATTCCCTGTTCGGGAACTGATTTTGGAAAAAGGTCTGATGTGGCTTTTCACTGGGGTGTGCTCTTCCACCCAGACCAGGCAGGAGAGCATCTCGAGGATGGGTCTGTGTTGAGTGTGCTGTACTGGGCCCAGGGCTCCCTCAGCCCCTTATAGCCCCCCAGCCAGTCAACAAGTATCTCAGCCACCCCAGCCCTGATAGCATCTCATCTGGTGCCTCTGATGGCAAATTGGGACCAGGACATGTGATTGCTCAGTGGGAAGATGTGTGGGAGGACGTGTACCAGAAGCTGTGTTACAAAACCCCACTCATCGGTGGGGCTAATAGTAGGGTTTGCACACTTGTTGCTAGCAGTGTTACTGCATCCATGGGTTAAGGATTAAAACCAGGCCAGATATGCAAATAGAGGTGATGCCTTCCACTGCCTCAGTCCAACTAACCTGGCTGAGGCAGCTTTCAACATTTCAAGCAAGGGAGCCGTGATTCAGGCTTTTCTGCAGGGGTGAAAATAATAGTTGCTCCCACAAACTGATGCCTCTCCAGCTGCTTTTGCTATCCCCAGTTTGACATTTCTTCCCCACAAAGCTCGTTTCCTCGCTGGGACACACTTGCAGAGAGATACAGGACAGGATTCACCCAGCCCTGGTCTTGCAAGTTCTCCTGCCACAGTGGGGTTGAGTTTGTCCCTCTTCTCCCCCACCCCGCTCCCCTTCCTTTCCCTTCTCCATGCTTCCTGCACCATGACAAGTAAATGAGAATTGATGGACATGCAGGAACAATGCATGTATGTCAAGAACAATGCACCGCCCGTGGAAAGCCATTGTGGGGCTGCTGAAAATGCTACAGATAATTATACCATGCTACCAAAGTCAATGCCCGCTGGAAGGGCGCCTGGGGAAGGAGAGCTCGCAGGAGGGCAGGTCATGGTGACACTGATCATGTTCCTTGGGTGCAGCTTCTCTCCCTGGCTGCCCGGCTGTGGCCTGGGTGTGCAGCTTTGCACGCCATCCCTGTAGGCTTGGGGAGTCTTCTCTGTGCTGTCATCCCTGGGGAAGCTCAGGAAGGAGGGGGACCAAGGGACAAGCTTGTCTTGGCATTATGAAGCACGGAGCAGAAGTTGATTCATCCAGCCTGGTTTGGCTGGCTTTTAGGTGCCACAGGGGCTCCTGGGATGGCAAAGCATGGCAGGGTTTGCTCGTGGTGCTTGCTCTCTTTCAGTGTTAGCCCATCGTGAGTTTGGAGCATTTTCTCTCTATCTGAACTTAGAGATTTCTCTCCTTTCTCATCCATTTCCTCCTCCATCCTCCCCCTAACAGGTAAATATCGGAGAATAAAGCCCCACAGGGCTCCCTGTGCCTGGATGGAAACTTTTCCAAGATCCCTACTCAAGATCTTAAAGCGGCTGCCCAGCCTCGGACCAGCAAGGAATTCTCCCGGCCCTAAAGAACCGACTTGAGTGCGGGGGCTTTTCCCCTTTCTCGTGTTCCCGGTGGGACCCCTCTCCCTGGGGATGTTCCCCGTGTCCCCCTGCTCCGAGGCGAAGTCAGAAATCGCCGCACGGAACACGGATGGATCCTAAGGATGCCCAGAAAGCTCCTAACCCCCCGGTGCCCCCCCGGCCTTCGCCCCTCGCCCCCGGCAGCATCAACCCCGGGCTCCGGGCGCCCCGGTCCTGGGGCTCTCAGCTGGAGTGGGACGGGGAGGGAGGGAGCGCAGGGGGGAGGAGAGAAGTTGCAGACAAACTGAGGCTGTTTTGCAGGCGCCAGGAGCGGGGAGATGAAAGGGAAGCTCCTGGGGGAAGCGGCTGTGCAGTTTGACCGGCTCCAGCGGCAACAGCAGCCACTGCCCGGCCTGGCCAGCTCCGCCTCCTGCCTCCCCCTCTTCCCCTCGGGCTCCAGGCTGCCCCTCGGCCCGCCTCGCCTTTCCCAGCCCGGGGGCGGAGGGCGGCTCTGCCCCAGCATCCTCGCTCCTGCATCCCTCGGGCCACGGGCGGCAGCCCCGCCACGAAATGCCACAGCGTAATTAGTCTGTGATAGCCGGGGCTTCACTATCTGTCCGATTTCTCCAGATTCCACCCCCTCTGCCCGCACCAACCCGTGTAAATCGGGAGGGGACCCATTCGGATCACTGTTCGAGCTCTGCTCTGTGTCCCCGTGTCCTTTACAGACTCCCGAGGGGACAAAACGCCCGCGGGCAGCGCGTTTGTTTTCCAACAGGGACAGCTCCAAAGGCATCTCCCCCTCCTTTTATGATCGATTTGGTTAACAAGCCGTTTTCTAAAAGGATATTTTAAGGAGGCACCGTCAGACAGACGTGTGGAAGTCCTTTAAGAGGGGAAGATAAGGCTCCCGATTTGACTAGAAAGACAGACAGACAAGAAAATGGAATCGGAGCGTGCATCAAGTCTAAGTTTTACTCCGAAACGAGTTGTAAGCCGAGGCAATATTTGATGTGTCAGATGTTGGGAGATTTTTGTCTCATCGCCTCGCTCCGGATGAGAGCTGGAGCCAAGAGAAAGGCGTCGTAATCGCAATATTATGCCTTTATCTCTAGACGCTAGAAAGGAATTAAAACGAGCTGAACATCAGAGCTTCCGAGGGATCAGGTCTGGTTACCGACGCTTCCATCTAGATCCTCCTCGAGTCTTTTGGACTCCGTTTCTGAAGCCGTTTTAGGTGCGGAGGCAGCTCCCGGGCGGTTTGTAGGGGGGACCCTTCCTCGGAGCATCCTCCGGCTCCTCGTGGTCCCGTACAGGCTGCGCCCGGTGCCGGGAGGGGCTCAGCCTGCGCGGGGACGGGGGATGCGAGGAAGCGAAGTGACATTATATTTATTCGGTGCGGGAAATGGGCAGTAAGTGCAATCACGCGTTATAATTGTCCTCTGTGTCACCCGACAATGGTTCCTCTTTATCGCACCGGTGTCATCCACTCGTTAAGACAGTGAGCGCACAATGAACCGTGATTATTGCATAATACGAGAGCCTCCTCTCCCACCCGCCACGGGTTGTTCTCTCCCTCTCTCTCTCTTCGCAGGTATTTAATTTACGATCAGGTATTCATTCTGTTTGGCAAGAGGCAGGGGATAGTTGTGAGAGATCAGACGTCTCCCTGCTCGAAGCAGTTAACAGTTTTGCCCCTAAGGACCGAAAACGATTTCACCCCCCCCAAGATAATAACTTTTAAAATAAACACACAGGAAAGCTTCGGGGAAGGAAAGCGCTCACAGAGAGGTTCTATTTACTTGCAGAAAACTCGCGATCAAGAGGGTCGGGTAGGGACGTGGTTTTCGGAGGCGAAGCAGAGCCCCTCGCTGCTAACAGGCGCAGGACTCCTGGGGTGTCGGGTGGTGAATAGGGGGTTCGCTCAGGTGGCCGCGGACTCCAGAGGGTCCCACACTGCCCTGGAGACCAGGGCTGGACCCTGCTGCCCCCGAAGCGTCCCAGGAGACAGGATTGGGCCCCGAGGGATAGAATCCTAGGCACCTGCTGCCCCTCCCGAGCCGTCACAGGGGGACACCCCGAATCCACCATCGGAAGAATTACGAGGGCAAACCACTTCTGAGTTCGGCCCCAGCCAGATGCAGGGATGCTCGCCCGGCCGGCCCGAGGCCCCCGCCCCGTCGGGTCCGCGTCCCGAGGGCAGCCGGCACAACCCCCCGAGACTTCTCTTTCCTTTCTATTTCTTTTAATTAATTAATTTAAGAGGGAGAGAAAGAGCTAAAAAAAAAAAAAAAAGTGGCGATTTGTGACCTCAGGACTTTTTTCCTGGGCTTTGTCTTTCCGTTTGCAAGCGGAATTTGCTGCAGTGAAATTTATTTATCGTACACGCCTTCCTGATTGCCTGGTTACGAATACATCGAAATGATTCACCTTAGCGTGGAAAATAATATGCGGAGAGTTATGAACTAGAAGCTCCTGCACTGACTTAGATTCGGGTACCCAAGGTTATTCCCAGGGGCTGCCTACGCGCACCCACCTCCCCATGTTAAAAAGCAAGAACGTATTTTTTATAACTGCCTTTTACTTTGGTCATTTTTCATATACATTCGTTTTCGGTGTTTTGCCTTTTTTTCCTCCACAAATCTAGGAAATACAAAGAGGATAGGAGATGCGAAATGAACTTAACTATCCTGTGCTCAAAGGAACTCCTATAAAAAAAACCCCTGTTATTGATGCAGTATATCCACATTGTGGAGATGTGTCCCGTGCTTGATGCAGTTCTCAAATTACAATTATCTGCTGTCTGTTATTTTTTTCCCACTTGGCTTCCTGTCTTTATTTCCCAAATTTATCACGAGCTCCGTGAATGAGCGCAGCTTTGGGATCGTGCCGTTTGTCATCCATTTCTTTTTGATTATCTAGGCTGATATAATAAACCAATCAACAAACCGCTTTTGAGTTACAGACAGATTTGGTGCTCATTGATTGTGAGAGTGCCTGACTCTGCGAGATCATCTGGCTGATTTCTTTACTACTCAAACACCATTTCTTTAAGGAAAACTTTAATATATTAAATATTAATATATTAATTGATGCATCAACTAATATTTAATATTAATATATTAATATTTACTACAGTAAAACGTTTTTTATTTAAAAACAAAAATTGAGGACCTGTTTTATATTTACTTGGTAGAATGAAGGCGGGGAACTGATGCATGCAGCAATCTGCTGAAGCTCTTTTGGGGCTAGGTGTAGTTCTGCCTGATGTCTGGGAGGAGGGATGCTCTCGGTAGGACCCATCTCTGCGCCTCGAGAGCAGAGATGCTTTCGGTGGGACCCAACCCTGCATCTCGGAGAGTAGAGATGCTTTCGGTGGGACCCATCTCTGCGCCTAGAGAGCAAAGATGCTCTCGGTGGGACCCAACTCTGCACTTCGTTAGTGGTACCCAACCCTGCGCCTCGAGAGCAGAGATTCCTTCGGTGGGACCCAACTCTGCACCTTGTCAGTGGTACCCAACCCTGCGCCGTGAGAGCACCGATGCTTTCGGTGGGACCCATCCCTGCACCTCGAGAGCAGAAAATCCTTCGGTGGGACCCATCTCTACGCCTCGAGAGCAGAGATGCTCTCGGTGGGACCCATCGCTGCACCTCGAGAGCGGAGAACCCTTCGTTGGGACCCATCCCTGCGCCTCGAGAGCAGAAAATCCTTGGGTGGGACCTGAGTCTGCCCCTCGAGAGCAGAGATTTTTTTCGGTGGGACACGACCCTGCGCCTCGAGAGCAGAGAAACCTTCAGAGGGACCTGACTCTGCGCCTCAAAAGCAGAGAATCCTTCAGTGGGACCCGACCCTGCGCCTCGAGAGGAGAGATGCTCTCGGTGGGACCCGACCCAGCGCCTCGAGAGGACAGATCCCTTCGCTGGGACCCAACCCTGCGCCTCGATGCCGCGGCTGGGCTGAGCCTCCCCCGGTGCCCGCAGCAGCCGCTCCCGGAGCCCCCGCGTGTGGCGGCTGCCGTGCCGGCTATGAGCTCACCGCCGGCTGCTGCCAAACCCACGGGGCTCCCCGCAGGAGTCTGGAGAGAGCTAAAATCCTCAGTCCAAATGTGCTTTTTTACACCCAACGCTGTCTGGCTCATTCCCAGCACTTTCTCACCCAGGGATGGGAGCGGGGTGGGCAGCGAGCGCGGAGCGAGCACATTCCACTCCAGATTCCAGCGGGCCCTCCAAGGTTACAGCGTTTTTTTCCCCCCTTTTCCTTTATTTAATTACATTCACAGTTCTTTCGCGGAGTTCGCAATTACCCTGATTGCATTTCGAGATGATATTAGCAGTGCAGAGAACGCCATCAGGGTCCTGGCAATGTTACACAGGGGTAGGAAATTTATTTGGATGCTCCTAATTCCTCTGGAGGCTGTGTCGTCTCCAAGCCTTTTGAAGAAGAGCAGCAATTTTTATTTGTGTATACATACATATTTGCACGGAAAGCTGTAATAAGCAAAGCAATCATGCTTTAGAACATCACAGATGTTGGAAGGATGCTCGTTTAGCAAATGATGACATTAAACCCATGCAACATTTTTTACAGCTTTATTTTGCACAGTGTCTCAGAAATCAGAGATGAGAAGAATCGCTAATTTATCCAGTTTGTAGTCCTGCAATCCCTGTTAGAGTAGCTTTCCTTCTTCCTATGCATGTATTGCTGCTCATGTAAGGTAGTGAGAAATATCCCACGAGGTCTTGTTTCCATAATTTCCCTCTGGAAAATAACCCTCTCTCCAACGTAAGCACTATCTTTGCCTAAGAGCTTAAAAAAATGCATTTTAAACAACTTCATTTGTAGTCTCTAAGGTAAAAAAAAACAACTCAACAACTAAAAAAATCTTTAAGTCTAACTCAAGGCAGCTGCTTGCAGATATTGTGGAGAGGCAGCACTTTCCAAGATATTTTGCCATTCAGGACCCTGTAGTCTGTTACATGGGTTTTTGATTCATGTAACAGACTAACTCAGGTTTCTATGCTTTTTGTGAGAAATCTACATTGTCTTCTGACTGTACAATCCCAATTTGTTCCACTGGAAAGTTCCTTGCATAGTAGCTCCCCACAGATCCTCATTTGCAAAAATCTCAGTTACTTTATGGTGAAATCAAATTGTTTTTTAACACTTGCTTTTTTTTTTTTCCCCTGTTTTTTTTTCCCCCCCAAAGTGGTGCTAACAAGACCGCTATGCTCAGAGATCCTCTCAGTATTTAAGGATTTGGTTTGTAGCTGGACCCTGATCCCATCAGTGGCTTGGCATTGGTCAGCTTCCACAATTGTGCTGCTTAACAATGTGGTTCAACATATTTCAGGATGCAGGCAATCAGCTCAATCTCGATTTCCTGAGCAGCAGTGACAATGGTGAAGAAACGTGGGAAACAGATTTGAACCAAGCAAAGACATTTTTGCAATGTCAGGGTGTTTGACCATGATAATGGTGAACTCAGTATATTTAAGGTTCAGTTAATAGAGATTTTATTTCATTTGATTTGCTCCAGATGGTTCTCAGCCACAACACAAAGACTTAGACAGCAACCAGAACTCCAGCATGCAAGAATATCTGAGTAATGAATTTTCATTTGGCCCACAACAGATAACAGCCTAGGCTACACTTGGATCTGTAGCAGTTTGGATTCCAGAGCCTCACACTGCACAGGGGGAGGAGGAGAGGGTGAGGGAGGGGGCTGCTGCTCTTTACAACACAGTGAAAGCCAGATCCAAGTACCCCAAGAAAATAATCTTAAAGTTATGTTAACAATTTTCTACACTGCAGAGGGGTAAATCTCCAAGTAATAGCAATAAGAATAGTTTAGTCAGCCTCGGTCTTCAATGATAATGTTTGCTTTGCTTCTCCATCATTATCAATGTAGGTCCAACAAAGCCAACTTCGTTATGACCTAACTCCACTTAAATTACAACTGGCCTAATCAGCCCAAGGTCTAATATGTTAACAAAGGCTTTGCGTGATCCAAAATTCCCACCAGAACTACTGGAGCATGACCAGTACTGGCTAAATGTGCAACACATCTCTATGCTAGTGTAGGCAACAACAGAAAGATAAAGTACCCTTTGTCTCTTTTGCACTTCCATTCATGCTTTGAATCATACTTCCCCCCTCACCCCCATGTATAAATACATAAGTCACAAGTTTAAATTCTTGGTTTGTTCAGTAAGATTTTGATTTCTTTGTTCATGTTTCAAATAGGTCAAGATTAATTATGCCCATGACTACAGAAAAAGAGGGAAAATGCCCTGCCGTGAACATTTACTGGTTAATAATAAAGGACAAAAAAGGCAGGAAACCTTGAGGTAATTGCTAATGCTCCGATCAGAGTTATTATTGGTGTGGTGGAATTCAAAGAGGGTAATGCAAAAGGCAGATTATAGTCAATAAATATGAAAGTCGCTGATGCCTCCTGGGAAACACTAGAAGCTTTTCTCCATAACAACTATTTATTGCAAGTGTAACATTATTGTTAGTGATTATCCCTTTGCTTTTCTTTACTACTGAAACAGTTAGCATGTAAAATCAGATTTTGGGATGGGTGTGTGTATTTTCCTTCTGCAGATCAGTTTGCAGCAAAATGCAAAGTGTTCTCTTTCAAGGTAGTGAATGCCAAGAAAAGCAGCTTCTGCAGGCTACAAACAGCACAGAGCATTTCACAGGGCATAGATGTCCTCAATTTACCTTCACCATTCCCACTGCTGCTTGGATTCAAATGCAGAACATCACTGCAGGAATAGCTTGTGCTGCAGGGGCCAAAGGGTCCTAAAGAAATCAAAGGGCCCATTCTTGGTCCTTACATTGGTTTTGGCATGGGAAGAAAAGCAGATTAGAATAAGGTTGCAAGTGCCCACGTGGAATAATGCTTATATAAAGTATTGTCTACTGCCTTTTCCCTCAGATCATTGTCGGTGACTCTAGGAAGTTGTTGGAAATGGTCTATGACTAGCACACATCCTTGACTGCAGCATGATCCTGTACGCAGAGGTGTACTGTGGCTTTACAGCTGACTTTCCTCAGCTTGGCTATGTGCCCACAAGATGGGCAAAGGACAAGGAGGAATGGGATGGCATGAGGAGCAGCAACCACGCATGGAAGAAGAGCAGTTTCACCCCCTTTTCCTTAGTGCTCAGGGTCTCTTCCAAGCAGCCCATGGCCAGGGAGCAGGCTGTCTCGCCGCTCACCTCTATTGCCCCCACACTGGCTTTAAATACTGCCTCCAGCCCTGGGCTTAATTCAGCAGACGTTGGAGCGCTTCCCAGGTGCAAGAGAAGAGTCTGTGAGCTCCCATCTCACCTTTTCGATGCATCCTCCCCAGCTTCCAAGAGAAGCATCTGCCCTGTTTGTCTCATCCTTGTTACAACCTGGATACCTATAGCTTGTGCTAGGTTGTTCTAACTTTCACTGAAGGGCTGGCTTCACAATATAAAGAACAGAAAGGTTGTTTCCAAGTCTTCAGACTCAATTCCACTTCTTTTCCCTCTGACGGTTTTTCTTCAGTTCTCCTATTAGGCTGTAGACAGGCTCTTACGTAGCGTGAGTGGTGTAGTTTGTCCACTGTTGGAGGCAGAGGGATGACACTAGCACAGAACCTACGGAGATGAGGGAAAAGCAGAATTTGTAACCACCGCAGAGTATGTCTTTCCTTCAGAAAGGCAAATCAACTCTTCTTTCCTCTATTTTTTTTTTTTTTTAGGTAAAGGTTTCCAACAACAATATAAAAAGGCAGGAGAAACATGAGATCATCCAGTGCTGGATTTGAAAGGGGTAGACACTCCTTTGTGTGTGCATTCTCCTGCTAGCTCTGTGCAATCTTTAGGGAGAAGCATAAATACTGAGTCATTTTTTTAACTGTCTCTTCTATGGGCTTGTTCAGGCCAAATTTGGATTTTGTAAAACAAACAAACATCATCTTTCTTTTTTGAAATCAAGAATGTAAGAAAGTATAAACAAGGGGATATTAAGTTTTCAAATTAAAAGAATTATCTTTTATGATTAAAATCCCCACTACCATCTTCCAAATGTTGTGATGAAAAGAAGTATAAATGCAAATGACAGTAACTTTTTCACTTCCACAATGCAAGCAAAATGAACAGCTTGGTACAAGAAAAAATTCATAAAAAGAGGAAAAAAGTGATGATAGAAATTTTGTTTTCTAGAGTGCAGGTGGTAGTATAGAGCGTAAGAGAAAGTGTTTGTAGTTTTCAGGATGTTGCTGTTCCACTGAAGATTCTGGAATGGTAAAACGGAGATCTGAAAAAAAATCTAATCAGCAGTTAAATGGGAAAAAACATAATTGTGTTTAAAGGGGAACGCCGGAATCTGATAACAGCTTTTTGCAGTTCTAATATTTACTCTGGTTATGCAGAATGATGTGTTGGAATGATGTCTTGAAAAATCATTTGCTACTTTATGAAAATACCCATTTTATTATCTATGTTCAAGATAGCTGATGAGTTAAAAGATGGATAATGCCAGGGATTCTTTAGTTACCTCTGAACAAGCTCTCTTTGTGTTCTCCAAACTATATCTTCATCAAACAATAACATATGAACCCTTGAGATCTGATCCCAAACTTTTTTCTTTTAAGTGTTTACGTGTACATCTCTCTCTATATGTGTATTTATAGCTGCTCTAGAGAAGAGAGTCTCTGTTGCTGACAGCTCAAATCATTCCTAAAATTATACTGTCTTAAATTAAAATCTGGTTAACACAAAGACAAGAGCATAAAAAGATTATTGTCTAATTTTAGTTTTATAAATCAGTGGTTGAAACAGAAACTAAGCTGTGGAGCCCTGACTTCCAGCAGATTGAATGACTTCTTAATCACATTTCCCACATCCAAAGCTCGATCTGTCTCAGTTAGTTGCAATTTGCATTTTAAGTCCAAGGAAATGTAATATCCAGTCAAATATACATTTCAATTGAAGTTGGTTGATTCAGTCTTGCCACTTGTAAGTGCTTTGAGCCAGCAGAAGTCTCCGTGGAGTTTGCAGGAGTGGTATTTAAATTGCATCATATGTGGCAAATTGCTTGGTGCAATTTAAGCAATATTAACCTAAAGGGAAAAGAAAGGTCTGTGACTTAAATCTGGGCTGACTCCTTCATACAACGTCGTAATTGGTAACTTTGCTTTCATCCTCCTCTCATTTATTTTGTCATGTTTGACAACGTATACATTTGAAAATTAATGGGTTAATAACCTGCATAATGGCTTTATACAAAAAGCCAACAAGATCTTCCTGGATTTTCTTTGCAAGTTTGAATAAGCATTTTCATTTGCACTGCTGGAAGAACACCTTTATGAAGCAGGTTGGTTTCAGGGAGAACTACATCTTTCTTTTTGAAATTCTGGAAATGCTGAAAACAAGTTTTCATTTTGGATTCTGCATTTCTTTTAGCATCAAAATCAGTCAGTAGCTGTAGATCTACTCACCTCATTGAGTCTGCTGTCCTTTAAAAATATATTTTTTTTCATCACTATAGTTATAGAGATGGATTTAAACACACAACTTAACACACGCTGTGCTGCTTTACTTTTTTTTTTGAAGTATCAAATATGACTTTCTAACACATTTCTACATGTATTTCTATCAAAAAGTGAGAATAAATAATTTAAAAAGTTTTGGAAAAAAACCCCAGCCAAACACAAAACTGGATATTTTGATGCTGGGAAAAGGGACAATATTTTAAGAAATATTTCATTTTCAAAATTGCCAAGTAGCTCAGTGCAGCTTTTTTTACAAAGTCTGTAGCACCTTGTGCTGACTGACAGGGCAAAAGCTTCTGGAAACATCTAATTGTAGCTCTTCAGACTCAGTAGCTTATCACAACCATTTGAATAGTTACTCTTATACAAATACAGGAGTAATATGATACCTAGCCTTACACCCTCAAACCATAAAGTAAACTTGTTTTTCCATGAGGCAATTAGATGGATACATTTAGACATATCCTTAAAATAAACAACATAAGCATATCTGAAAACATTATTTAATGTTGTAACTTGTGGGTTAGAATGACAGTTTACAGTTAGTGAAATACCAGAGAAAATATTGATCAAGACATGCAGGGAACATACATGGGAAAGTCAGGGTCATGACCGGATGGAAGAAGGAATTTCTATTCTAACCTTGATTTTGTACAGAGATTCCCCTTCTCCAGTTCACAACCCAGGACAGGGAAAGTGTCAGAGTATAGGAAAAGTCCTCAATATCTCCCAAGGTTCTGGCCCTAGTACTTGTTTGTGTTTTTTTGTTTGTTTTTTTTCTGTATATCATCTCAAACTATTATTTCTGTATAATAATTCATTAATATAAAAACTCCTGATGCCACGTATCTATTACAAAGGAATCCACCACATGATTTTATACTGTTTAATTATGGATTTTGCTTAATTTACACCAGGAATTCATCGCTGCCCTTACACCCACCCTAAATCCTCACTCAAAGCACCAGGAATCTTTGAAAACAGAAGTGGCAGGAGCTCGGATTTGTGGAAGGGTCATTCCTGCTTTGCAGAAGGTCCTGTCCTGACTGCTGCTGGGTGTCACCTCAACCAGCAGCTTGTGTTGATAATGAAACCCATCCTAGACACCTCTGGAGTTAAGGAAGCACAAGCCGCTTGTATTTTTCCTATGACCTCTTCATCAGAAGAGCCCTGCAGTGGTCAATGTCTTCTCTAGGAGGTATCCAGTGTCCATGCTGCAGACTAGAGGACTGGGTGTAAAAGCTTGGATTCTAACCTGAGCACAGGAATAAACCACCGCTGTCTGCGGAGCTACTGCCCAGGGTCTGCAAACCTCAAGGCAAACCCCTTTCTGACTATACCAGGATCTCCCACTCCTGCTCCTTCCATGTCCTTGATGAAGGTCAAGTTTGCTGTTCAAAGAAAGCAAAGGGGATAAAATCTGCTTCGAAATGTAAAGATAAGTTTCAAAAGGCAAAGAATCTCAGCTCATTTATTATACCTCCCTAGCCAGTGATGCAGCATTTCCATCCCCTGAAACCACTGTTTTTTTGCTTGCTTATTTGTCTTTTTTTCAAGAGTTTTCAAATGCCAATCTAACCACAGTTTTCCTGTCAGAACTGCTGCACTGTAACATCTTTCAGTGGATCCAGTGTACTCTGTAGTTTCTGGAGTTTATAACACAGCCATAAAAAATTGCTCAAGGCTGAATCTTGGCATATTAAGTGTCATCACAGAGGTAATTGCTTTTCTTTAAACACCTAGGGAAAAAAAAAACAACCAGCATCTGAAGTTGCCAAAAGGCTATCATGTCCAAACACCTACACTTCCACAGAAGGTTTTCTTGGCTTTTATTCTAGTCTTTCTTTGCATTTTTTTTCCTCTGAGCTGCTTTTGCAATTGAATGTAAGCATCAGAAAACAAGCGAGGTTATTAACCCACAAAAATGTGTCCAGTTAACAAAATGTTAGGAAACACAACGTCTAGGACAACGTGTCCTTATTACACCCTTTTCTAACAAAACAGTCTCTCAGCTATTAAAGGAATGAGTAAAGCATGGGACTGAGGTTTGAATATGGCTCTTTTATTAATCCAACGTCAGCTCTGACAACACAAATACTCCAATTTAGTTTATTTGTTTAGTTCTTCAGATGTTGTTACTTGTCAGTAAATTCAGATTTACACAGATTACATCCTGAAATAAAATGAGAATGAGGGCATGCTGGATTTTTAGGAGTAGTTTGCTGTCTCTCTCATAGAAATCTGCAAAAATTGGAGGATGATTCACTCCTAAAAACTGCTCTGGGTTCCTAATTTAGGAAAAGCTTTTTCTAGCAATATCAGCTGCTCTTAGAGAACCTGACTTTCAATTTGCAAATAATACAAAAATATCTTTTATTCAAAGTGTAGCTTTGGCTCTTTGGATATTTAGAAGCTGAAATTAGAGGATTGTGAATAAATAAAATACCATAAAACACCCCCCCTTCCAGGAGATGAAATAGTAAATAAGTAGTAACCACGCATTTTTCTAGCATGTATGTGTGGTGTAAATGTCACCATTTCTCATAGTCTTTTGGCTATGGTTTTAGACTTTTCTTATTTTTTCTCTCTCTCTTTTTTTTTCCTTAGGAATCAGCCAGTCATTTCACAAATTGTTGTGAAGAGTTTTGAGCAGCTGAATGACCTCACTGTACTCTCTGCAGCCTGCATTAATCTGTCATGTTCTGGTTAATTTTGCGTGGCTGTCACTTTTCAAGTGCATTTGGGGAATGCTACTGGTAGCTAATCTTGCATTTAATATCATCTCTAAGCTCACCCTGTTTCTCCCATCCAAGCTGGATTTCTGGATGGTTCAGTTGAGCCATAACACTGCAATAACTGGGAGTGTGGTGCAGTATTTCATCCCATCTTACTGATAGATATATTGTCGTCTTTAATTAATTTTTTTTTTTAGTATGTTAGAGTTCCCGAGTTGAGTGATATGATGGTAGGAAATAATGTGTATCTTTGTCCATAGCTTTTAGGCTGCAATTTTGACCATGAAATTTGGGTGCCATGTGCAAAGAGGAGCATAACAGCTGTTATCTCCAACCGTGGTAAGGGGGTTCAGAGCATGTTGCTCCTGGTGCTGGTGGCTCCTGTTTCTCCTAGAGCCTCCTACAAGTGTAAAACCTCCCTTTAGAGACCTTTTAATCCAGCCTGGGCCTCTCTAGCACTGCTCTTGCCACATTCACCGTGGTTGTTTGTCTTTTCCAATCCTTAAGAGATGGAGTCGTGGCTCAGGAATGAACACCACATCAAAAAGATGCACATGAAACCAATACAGTTCTTTCCAAGAATGCTGCATGCTTGAATACAACCCTAAACAGTCATACCAATTAACATGCGTATTCCAGCATTTCCCATAACTAAGTAAGAACGTCTTAGTCTGTCAGCACTTCGGGAATTTTCATCACCTCAGTGTCCACTTCTTTTTGCAACTCATTAAAACCCCCAACACATTAAATCTCGCTGCTCTGCAGCTCTGACATGAGAACAATCCTCAGGTTTGTCTTATTTTTGCTCTGGGGGTTACAGTGTACTGACTGCTACTTGGCAGTTTTAAGGCAAGAAAATACTTTCTCCCTTGTCCTAAAATGGCAAATTATGTTTTATAGATATTTGTTATGGGGAAGCCTTGTATAAAGCCTTCTAAAAAGCCACTAAATGCCTCTCTGCCCCCCTAAATGAAATTATTTCCATTCAAATACACTTGTTTACCACGACCTACATTTGAATTTCTCATGAAGAAATATTTGCAGTTAATACACCCATCTGGCCAGGTACCAAGATTACACCACATTGAAGCTATGTCCACGGTTCAGACAAATCTATAGTAGAGAGAGTGGAGCCAGGGTATTTCCTACAGCAGCGCGGTGCCGAGGACGGGCAAGCTCTGCAGCCGACGGCTCATGAGCTGCAAAGCAGAAGTCTCTGCGGAGGGTTTTGATGGAGGGCCAGAGACAACTGAGAAACCCTACTGCGTTTCAGGAAACAATCAAGAATTTCACGACAGGCCATGCATTCATAAGCAGATAGGTAGGTGGAAAGGAAAGACAATTTTGTGGTTAATGCTGTGTACTCTCCCACAGGAAACATGGGTGAATTTTTAAGCCCTGGACATTGTTCCTTGCTTTAGGTAAGTCCTATAACCTCTCTGGGCCTGAGGTTGCCGTGGATGAAATGGGAACAATTGTATTTTCTTCCTTCTACTCTTTGTCTCCTGATCTCCTGCCTGTTTGTTTTAGCTATTATATGTTTGTACAGTGCTTAGCACAATGAGATCCTGTTCTTGTCTGAGACCTCAGAGAACTTCATAACACAAAGATCAGGTTAACAAGAGAGATAATAAACCTCACTAAAAAAAAAAAAATTCCTGTCATTTTTGTTGGAATTCCAATAATGACCAGCTCTGAGTGACTAAACCCCAGGTGACTCATAGAGCAAGGAAAACATGCAGCAAGTTTTTCGCAGCTGGCCTACAAACATGATTTGGTTGTTTTTTTTTGTTTGTTTTGGTTTCGTTTGTTTTGGTTTTAAGTAGCAGCAGCACCCCAATTTCCAAAGATCACAAGTCCCGCGCTTTCTGAAAAGGGAAAAGAAAAATACACCCTCTTCAATGTAATCTGACACTTCCAATTCTTGGCATGAAGCTTTTCTTCTTTTGGGGGTTATTTGACATTCTGCTAGGCTTCTGAGATGGGTAATAACAAGATAAGTGTTCTCACATCACGACACAAAAGTCAGTGTTGCACTCTAGTAAAACATGATGTTTCTTGCAGGGATGAGTCTCCCACCTTGCTGCATGGTTTGGAATTGGCCAGCTGTTTAGATCCCCCTCCGGCAGGTTTTCTCATCCTTTGTTGGGAGCAAGTTTTGACAACAGCAATGCTAATTGATTAAACGTTCTAATCAGAGATTACAGCTAAAAGAGAGATAACATTTTTATTTCATTGTGTCTCTGAGAACATTAGCCTGTAAGGATCTAGCCACTTTGGCGGTGGAGCTGTATCCAGCTATATTAATCGAATTGCTTCCCCCTCCTCCCTTTTTTTGTACTGAATCCCTGAGGTCAGGTATATAAAAAGCTCATTCAGTATTTACGATATGTCTTTCACTAGGATTCAGGTGGGAGGAAGTCTCTTCAAAAGAGCTTTTGCAACTTTCATTTTCCTTTTACTTTTGTAATTTTTACATTTAAAGCCAGCTGGCATTCACGGGAAGTGTTTGGAAGCATAAACACTCTCATTGAAGAAAATCACACAGGTTAAGGAATGCCTAAGATATTGGTGGTGAAGGGGGCTGTGGCTGGAACCAGCCTGTTCAAGATTATTTAACTTAGGTTTGTACAGATTGCCAGAATGCAAAAGTGGAGTGAAAGGATCATCCTGTGCTGAGGCAGAAAAGAATATTCTTAATAAATCTATGGCAATTAATTTGTCAGTTTGTTTCTTTAAAACCTTTCCAAGTGCTATAAAAACAGGTGTATCATAGGACTCCACAGTATTTTGAATACGAATAGGTGTTTCTTTAGATTGAATTCAATGATGCAATGGGGGAGTACACAGGCTTGGGAACTCTTGCAATCTCAACCTGCCACTGAAAGCAATTTCCTCTGGGCCTTGGAGATGTCGATTCTATTCTTTAATAGCATCTATAACAGGGAGAATTATGTTTACTGATGGGGTGATCTAAAATCTGAATTTTTATTTGTTTTGTCATTTATAGACCATGTTGGTGTGACTGATACCTTTCAGACTTCAAGGAAAAATTTTTGCAGAAAGTTTCCGAATCACATTTGCTAACAGTGCATTTAAAGAATCAATGAGCCGATCTCTGCACTACCTTTAATAAAAAAAAACCAAACAAACAACACCCCCCCCAAAAAGAAACCCAAACGAAACTTCCCAACTGTGATGCATTTTTTTTTAATGCATAAGGAATGACCATTCAGATTTTGGGTTTCTATTAGTTTTTTGAAGGATAACGCCAAGACCATCTCACATACACAGATCAGTGTTACTGCTGGAAGCGCAGTTTGCAGATAGAGCTGTTTTCCTGCCATCCTCTGAATTATTTATGTTTTTAGTTTTGTAGTAAAATATTTGAATGAAGTGGAATTTTTGTAGGATTTTATTAAAATAATTAGGTGCTCAGCAGTGTCTGATAATCAGATTGAGTTTTAGATACTGATACTTCTAGTCATATAATACTGTAGTTTTTGTAATTTAACCCAGCTGTCAGCTTGCCTTTCTCTTAAAAAAGGCCCAAGATTAGGTGATTACAGAAAATCTTGTAGTCCAAGTATGTTAGCAGGAAAACTCTTCAGGAATGTAAGAAGGCAGAAGATAACAGAAACATAAAAATATGCCTGTGAATAGCAAGGGTAATGTTCAGGGCCAGATTTTGATCTTTATGAGACTAGTGTAAATCTGGAGTAGCTCCACAGACCTCAGTTCAGATACTTTGACCTTGCAGCAGATTACAGATACACAATGTAAATCACCAGAGATATAGCTTTGTATCTTTACGAGAAGAAGTGGGTTACAATTATATGCAGATATTTACGCAAACATATGTGGCATGGAAACATCCCTATGGTTGTTTTTATATGGACACGTTCAACATTGTTTAATGTAATCATTCACTTTAATGCCTCTCCACTGGTGTCTTCTTACCATTGAACTCAGAGGCCGTACAACATTACTTCTATGTTAACATTCAAGTAATAGTAAAGAGATTTTTCCCCTATAACTTTCTAGGAGAGAATGCCTGCTGTACATAAGCAAAGCATCAAGCAAAGCATCAGATGCATAAATGACTTGTGAAACCAATGTGTTGATCTCATTCTTACTGATGAATTATTTCCTCTTTTCCCCCTCCTGACCATCTAATCAGAAAGAAATCAAGCCCAATATTTGCACCTTGTGCTTCTATACACTGACTTTAGTGAGAATTCACAGCAGTTTTTAATTTTTTATTAAGTGTTCCCCATTCAGCATCCTGAGTGTGGAGTTCCATAACGAATTCCAGTAACAGAACATTTCCCCTCCTGATTATAGACGCTCTTTTCCCCTGCAGGTATTTCAGGTGGCACAAGGCATTTGCACCTTGCTGGTCCCAGTGGCTACTGCTACTGCAATGCATCTGAAACTCAAAGGATCATGTGAGCCAGGAAAGAACAACTGGATACACACATAGCAAGTACCAAGAAGAGGCGAGAGCTTATATACGCGATTATGACTGATTTAAAACCAAATTTTGTTGCCCCAGATTTGAGATATCTGCCTTCCTGAAAGCTCTTTTGTGTCTCAAGTTGCCTCTGTTTGTAAGGAAGAGGAGCTACTGCCCAAAGATCACATACCTACATGAACACTTTCACCACCTTTCCCTTTCTGCTGTGTATTGGAAACAGATACTCTGTGGGCCAGAAGCTCCACCTCCCTCCTCTTTTTCCGTTTTTCTGTTTGCCTGGAAGAACATAGTATCTGATGATAGTTTAATTTTTTTTCTGCCTTCTGCAGCAAACAGTATTTATTTTTTGCTTTTCCAGGCAATTCTTCTTGGGCTCACAGGCTAAGTTTGTTCTGAGGACTGTATGGGTCTGCTGCAGGACAGGGTGGCTGCAAGTGATACTCACCCAGTTCCCTTTTCACTGTTTTAAAGTGCTCTCCTAAGTCATATGATATATTTAGAGGGGGTGTAGAAAGAAATATAGATAGAAAGTGCTCCCATTAGCTGCTAGCTTGCTACCCAGTGCCTCACTGGTGTTCAGCGCATTGCAGGAGATTTCCTGCAGATAGGCAGTACAGTTCCATAACTGGCTTAAGGGAAAATATTGAGACTCTGTGAAATGGGGTTCTGGGAATAAAGTGGCTGTGATAAAGTTTTCCTTGTAATTTCCCCAGTTCTGATACTCATTGCAGCTCACACTGTCCTTTAATTTGGGCTATTTGCCTCTCTAAATGGGTTGGGAAGAGAAGATATTTCCTTGGAAAAGAATAACAATTTTTGTTTTCTACCATCTCTTTGTTTGATTTTGATTTGTCTCCTCTGTTAATAGTCATATATATGGGGATCTCCCCTGCTTTCTTTGGAGGCCTCCGATTTGAGTCCACTGGTAACACAGGAAACAGAAATCATGCTGCAGAAATTAAAAAGGGTAGCATATTGGAAAATGTCTGTAAGAGAGCAGCTGGGATTTTTTTGGGGGGAAACTGCTTTATTCTCATATGATATCTCTTTTCTAACAGCTCCATCAAACCATAACACTTAAAGTTACATAAAGATGGGTAATACCTTTGAGTTACCCCTGATCTGAACTCTACAGGATCTGCACAGAAAAACCATTTGTATGCTCTCTTCCTGTGGCTGGGAGAATCTGTACATACAGTTCAGGTGTTCTGTATTATTAATAACAAATAGTAATAACGATAATATAGACAAAAGGGAAGTAATGGGAACTTTTTTGTCTCTATGGTAAAGGCAAATTGTGTGGAGGCAGCCGTTTGCTGTGCAAGATCTAGACAAATCCTTGTAGAGCTGTTCTGTCCTCCTGTAAATCCATTTTTCATCTTCTTTTTTTCCCCTTTTTTTCCCAGGCAAGAGAAATCTTGCATTTTATTTTTTTTATCCTGTTCTGATTAATGCCCTTCTTAGTCCCCTCCCACCCTCTCTGAGTTTTAAATTTTAATGGCACACAGCTCAGATTCTCTTTTTCCTTGGAGAAATAAGATTGCTCTTGGAAGCTACCTCTGCACCATCCATGCAGAGTACTTTCCAGGGTGAGTTAAGGGCAAAATCTCTACGACATTATTACACCAGGTTTGTCATCTCACATTTCATAAATCCTTGAAAATAAGCTCCTGAAAAGCAGGGATAAAGTGACGTTTGGGAATGGAATAAAATCACAACCTAAACGTGAACCCCAGCAATGATTGGGAGTTGGGTTACCAGTTCCTCCGTCTATTTAGAATGGCTTAGAACTGGGTTGGAGCTGTTTGCTTAGCCCTGTTACGAACACAAGGGTTGAACTCCTGGCCCCCTCCCTCATAAATAAACTGATGTCCAGAATAAAGTCAGATGCCCATCTTTTCTTGAACTGACATCTACAGCTCACATCCGAAAAAATCTCTGGGGTGAAGAGGGTTAAGAAACATAAATCTCAGAAAATAGTTTATTAATACTAAGATAGAAGCTCATGCCTATGAAAGTCAGCAGGATGGATTAGGCTGCCTGTGTGTACAGTAAGAAGGGCTTTTTCCCTTCCTCCCCTCCCGCCCCTTTTTAATTAGAAACAGATTTAGAAAGTGGGACTTTCCTGAATAATCAGCCACAGTAAACCTTTAATCTTGGTCACCTCCATGAGAAAAGAATAGGAAATCCACATGAAGAAAGAGGAGAGACACAAATTAAGGGAATGGCAAGGAAAGGGCAGGCCACTGAATTAACTTTTTTAAGACTGTTGCATATGTGGATGTGCTGGTGGTTTATACAATTCAAAAAGCCTTTCCCTGAAGCACTCCCCGTTGTAAGATACCAGGAATCAGAGCGCAGGGATGCAGAGTCAAAGATACATAGCTGGCTGAAATATTTTATCTAAGTTATCCATTGTTGAGAAGTGGTTTTGTTTTTATTTGTTCTCAAAATAAAAATATAGAAAAATGGGTCCCATAGGGAAAACAGACATAAGCAGTTTTCAATGTTGGGCTGGGTCCAGAACAGCGATGTTCTGGATCCTGCTGCTGGTCCAGGGGCAATCTAGGCTTAGTAACATCACTGCATGGGACCACATTTAGCTGTAAAACAGAGCTAGTGATAACTGAAACCTTCTGCAAAGCACCTGGAGATGTGGCAGAAAAAAAAATATGTCGAAAAGCTTGGTAGCAGTATTAGTTAGTGCATCTGGTGTATGCAGATGTTTGCCTGCCTTGGAACTGATGTCTTATTTGTTTTTCCCACCCTCATCAGTGCTCCAGCAAGAGATTTGTGCCTTTCTTAACTCTGTCTTTGAGTTGCACCTTCAGTGCTTCACCACAATTAAAACTGTGTTTGCTACAAGCCATGACTTGCATCAATAGGCCAATGAGTTTTTTAGATGTTATATTCCATCGCAAAGTGTGATCTCTGTAAGCCTGTCCTGCTTGATCCTACTGCTCCATAAATTGCAACAAATCTGATTCTGAGAAGGCTCAGAATAACCCAAAGAAGCCAAATAGCCCAGGTTTCCAAGGTGCTGAAAACTGGGCAGAAGAATGAAGGATACCTCTGTCACAGTAACTTTTACATTTTTTGTTTATCCTCTGCCCATTTAACTTTTGCATGTGGGCAAAGTTGTGAGTTCCGCCTTGACGGACAACCCTTCTAGGTTAACATTTCACTTCTTCAGAGTGCTGATAAAGTAGATGTTTGTGGTATGGACTCCTTTATCCTTTTATGTCATCTTTTATTCCCCTGAGATCTGCAGAGCTGCTTCACTGCATGCCCCATTTCCTACATATTTATGTGGATAAATTGGTGTTCAGCCTTCAAGAAACCCCCAAACTTCTATCACTGCAGTGAATGAGCACCACCTTTTGTAGACTCAGTGTCACGTTTTCCTGTTTGTTCATTTTCTAAAGAATTGACTTATTAAGCACAACATTTTATAGAAATAAACTGATGATGAGCTGCCACTGGAAGCCTCCTATATGGAAGTTCAGGCCCATTGACACAGACAGTAGAAGTCCAGCGAGACACACATTAGCACCAGAACTGGCAACGAAACAAAGCTGGTTTTGGACCCCACTTCAATCATTTCCACTTGGAAACCTCCCAAAGCCAATAAAGCAAATACGTTAATATGATTAGCTTGAAACCATCCAAGAAAATGGTTTGTGTATACATCTTGGCACAGCTTTTGACAAGTATATAAGATAAATCAGAATAAATTTACTTTAGTGAATGGTGTGAAGTGTTCAATTTACTTAGTGCTGGGACTGCATCTGACTACAAGCAGGGACAAGTGGTCCTGCGCTGTACTAACTTTATGATTGTAAACTGGCAGGGCTGGGGGGGAGAAAAAAAATAGGTAATTTTTTACTCTGTTTATCCACTTAGCACCGTTTGACCCGATAAGTGCCTCATAAAACAAACCCATAAAGAGACAAAAATTACTTGTATGCAATATAATTACTCATCATTAGTAGCCACTGATTCTTCTAGATTAGGTCTAAACTGTGATTTCTTACCTCAAAAACCGCTTTTCATCTCTAGACATCAAAGTATGCAGTACTTTTGAATAAATGCTTTTGAATAAAGGCTTTTGAAGAAAAGAGGCAGACAGTACAGAAATGAAGAGCTGTTTGTTTCTCTCAGGGTTATCTTCTAAGACAGAAAAAGAAACACCGCTTGAACTCAACTGATGTGACTCCAGCCCTGTGCTTAACCCCTTATGACTGTTTCTCCCCCACTTTCCTAAATAGAGGTGAGCCTGGGAAGACGAAAAATTAAGAAATTTCCTACTGACACTCCCCCTACATATTTTTCTCATGCTCTCCTCCCTCCACATTTTTTGTGGGGCAAACTGCCCTTACAATAAGTGGCTCTGGCTACTCAATTTGCTTATTTTCTCATTTCTTCCAGTTTTCACCCCAAAACCAAACACTATTTGTTATCTGAGAAGTACCAAAAATTTTCTAGACATAACTGTTTGTATGAGATTTCACAGTTAAGTTTTGAAGGTCTGAAGTGGATAAGCTTCCCAACACACAGAAAATTGACTCCAGTATTTGTAATAAAATTTTTTTTGAAGTTTCTCAGCCTGTAAGTAGCTTTGAAATGAATACGGGTTTGCACTGTAACTCCGTAAGGTGTATTTTATTCAATTAGAATACGTACCATGTTAACATTCTTCAGTGTTGTCATAATTCCTCTTTTTCTTTTTCTTCAGTGAGAATTAACTTGTCAGCTGCGAAGATAGCTTAGAATTTGTTCATAAATCATTTTACTGCAGGCTAAAATTTGACATGCTGTAGGTAAATATATTTTCTCTGGAAAAAAAATGAAAAATATCTTATTACAATATATCCCCTTGAGAACAGTGTCTCTGATGTCTCTAGTTTATGTCTAAACCAAATTTTCTTCAAATCACATTACACCGTGTTTCTACATGGTCGAGGTAAGTGATCACCATGAGGCTGAGAACTGCAGCCAGATCAAGAGTGGAGCAACTTAATAATTTGGTAGAGGATTAATGTTCAATTCAGACTTCTGCTTTGTGCTTGTATCAAGCTGTCTCTCCTTCTTACTTTTGTGTGTATGAGGCTACAGGATTTTCAGGATTGTGGCCTGACCTCAAAAACCCTCCAGATGCTGGTGAGAACTGTTCCCAGGTAGAGCTTGCTAAATTCACCCTGAAGAGCCTACGTAACTATTCCCTTTCTTTTATTTCAAATATGCCTCACTCTGCTAGCACTGTTGATTTGCTGTTGAGGCTGAAGATACTTGACAAGTGACTCACCCCACTCCAGCAATAGGTTAAACTTGATCATGGTCCTAGAGGGTTTTTAGCAAGCAATTAAGAGGTGTATGTGAAAATAATTTGTACGTTTATCTGTTTGTTGTTTGTCTCCAGCTCTTCTATCATCAGTTACCTCCCTCCCTTCCGCTGTGAGCAGGAGTGGCCAAAGAAATGTCACTATAGTCCCTCTAAGCAGGCTTGGCTTGTGCTTGGAGGTGCCTGCCTTGGGTCTTCTGCATTTCTGCTATACAACCTGTGCTCTGGGAAGATGGGAGAGGGTTTTTTTGAGCAGTCGTGCTGCTACTTGTCCTCTCCCCCAATGAAAACGCTCTCCACTAACAACAGCCACATTACTGCAAACAGACTGCAAAGAGACATGATGTAAAAATTAAATTACTTAAAACATTTTTGGGCTAACACTTAGCTTTATATAAACTCAGAGACAATCCTATAAGGCACTCAGGGCAGATTATAGGTTTGGGCAAAGCTAGAAAATTGCTGCGATTATATTGTTATTATTAACACCTTGTAATTAGCCCTAAGGAATCCTGAAGTTCTCTCTCCTGATTTGGTTTTAATGAAGGAAAATTGCTACCTTTGCAACTTGGATGGCGCCCGCTCTGATTAGTCTTAAGTATATAGGACTATTATTTTGAAAATGTTTGTTGTCATGTGAATATTAGTATTGCATGTAAAAGGGGGGAGGGGAAAGAGATGGGGTCTTCCATTTCTTGATTATGACGAGTCGCATATTCACTATAGTTATGGTCAACCCCTTGCAAATCAGGAGTGGAAATCTTTTCAAGGTATCCCTTCACAAGTTAATGAATTCAGGAGGATCCTGTGGCAAGGGCTGCCAGCTGCCCTACCTGCTGATTGCATTGGCTGATGAAGTAATTGTTGCATGGAGATAGTTTTATGATTGCTTTGAGAGTCTGAATGAGATCATGCATGAGTTAGCACACTAAGTGCAATAAAAATGATTTTATTTGCATGTCCCAGAGCCTTTCCTGATTCCTTTGCTTCTTTCACAGGCAACGTCTTCCCAGTGAAATCAAGCCAACATTAATAAAACATCCCTTCCATACATCTCCACTCCTCTCCTCCCACATACTCTACGCTTTCATTACCATCTCTGGGAAAAAACTAACATTAAAGAAAATTCATCTGATCTTATCTGTAATTAATTTGTATTTTGATAATATAGAAGAAGAATTTTTGCATGTAATGACTTACCTGTTCATTATTTCTCTCCTTTGAACTCCTGTGACCGCTTAATAACTCATGCCAAAGCAGAACTGATTATGACATTTTCCCCACCCACCATCCAGGAAGGTTGAAGGTGTTGCCTCTCGTACTTAGACAAATTGCTCCAAATAATGACTTTGTGCAAAATTAGTCATACATAATTGAGAAATTCTATAGATGAATAGGAAAGTAACTCGAGATGAAGTTATCATTTTAATGTTTTTTAAGTTAACGTGGGATTTGACATACCGGTTCAGACCAGCAGTCCACCTATGACAATCAACTGCCTCTTGTGGGAGTGGGATCAGAGCCCACCTCTGACTAGAAGCAATCGAAACTTCTCAGCTGTCATCACAGAGGGTGCAGAAAGGCCTGGAGGGTACACCACATGGCACCAGAGTACGGTGTAAAACAACAGGAGCTGCACTGGCTATAGCATCCAAGAGGGCTCTCTCCCTAGCTGGTTTGTCTTAGCTCCCAGGTCACCGTCCCTATTCTGCCAGTGACAAGCTGGCTTTCTCAGCCTGGTGGCACTGATAGACTTGACAGCCAGTGATAGTTTCTAATGTAATTTGTATTCATGTAAAATGCTGATGTGCCATAGTGTCAAACTGCTCCCAACATACTGAGACACAATCAGCACCAACCAGAGATTCATTAATTTGCTTAAAAATAATTCCTGAGCCCCCCGGACACGTATGAATTATGGTTTCAAAATCCCTTTGCTAATGTGTTTTTCAGAAATTCCTGTCCTTCCTCATCCCTGGGAGAAATCTAACCTGTTTTATGCAGCTGTCAGATCCAATAAGCAGGTCTGTTATTAAAGATAGCTCAAGTTTCATGATAAAAGTATCACAGGCAGTACCAGAGAAATCAAATACAAAAGAAAATAAGAATCAGGTCCCAATTCTCCTATAACAAGTGCAAACAAAATGTACAATATCACATCAAACAGCAGATATACCTTCTTCTTTCCCCAGGGAAATACTGGATTACACCATGAAAACTCTGCCTTTATAATTGCCCAGGCCTGAATAGCAACACAAGTGCTCGGTGATTCTAAAATAATCCATTCCCTTGTTTAAAAGGTTACAGGAAAAAGGATTAAAAATGAATCAAAGTTCCAGCAATGTAATGAGATTATTTGTAGATATTCTATCTTAAAAAGGAGAAAAACAAAGTCTGGAAAGAGGCTCAGGTTCCAGAGATGTACAGGGGTGAATCTCAGTATCTGGGGTTTCAGCTGTAGCCTGTTGTAAAGCCATGTGTCAGTTGAACAGGTCAACATCTGAAGCTGTTCAGATTTCTGTCCCTCCTCTTTATCTTCCACTGATGGATTATCAGAATTGTGCCTTAAGTTTGCCATGCTTAAACACCAAATACACTTACTCACTTTTTATTATATTAATGACATCATTGTCTTCATTCATCTAAGGCCAATATAGTAAACAAAGCATTTATTTTAGCCTAATTTACATATATTTTGCAGTATCAAGGTTACTGCCTCTCTCCTGTCTGCTCTTCTCAGATTATTGACTCTTGCCTGTACCATAGTACAATCTATTTTTGGTGTACTTAAATGAGAAAACTGGAATAGGGCAACACATTAAAAAAATTCTCGTATTTAAGACTGAAAAAGTTGCATGCTCACCATAAGGGATCGAAATGGACATAAATGAAGACTGAATGGAGGCTGCTTTTTCAGATCTTCAGTGAAACTCCTCGCCCTGTTTCTGGGTGCAGGGAAATGTTGTCACTCTCTGCTGGCAAAATGAATGACAAACATCATAAAGACAATGCTGAGGGATAGTTCACAGATATAACCATGTCCAATGCACATTAAAATTGAGATGAGTGGTTTCAATTGGTTTGTGAGACATTAGCACAGGCCCTTTTGGTAATGGAAAGCGTCAGAGAGAATTTAACCTGTATGTGTTGCAGTGCACAACATTTAAAAGGTGCTTGTTGGCATAATTTAATTTAAAAAATACAGCGAAAACCAAACTAGCACCTACCCATCTGCCAATTTCTGATCCTAATAGGGCTGGCTCCAGCAGTTTCTTAAAAAAGTGCTTCACCAGGTCCTGGCCTCCATCAGGTATTATTGTTACACCTTCTTAGAGTGATTTTACAGATTGTAGACAGAAAATGGAGCCACTATGCATCATAAATCAAACAAGAATAAAATAGTGGGCATATAAGCTTTTAATTCTTTGGCTGCATAGGATGCTTTTTAATACAGGATGGAGGAAGACATTTACATCCCAAATCTATGGTTAAAGCCCTAAACAAACAAAGCAATCCTTATAAAGATTTTCAGATTTGTGGTGGCTTTTATCAATAATGGACTGTGTTACCCATATGCAGCCTGGTGCAGAGAAGGGAATAATACAAGAGATTTGTGGAAAAGAAAACAGCGTCTTCACTGAAGTGTGTTCTCACTGTATTGTCGACTCTGGCTCCCCCGTGGCTGCCAGGAGAGAACTGATTCATTTGGCTGAGTGGGTGGGTGGCCAGTATTGGTGAGGAATTAGAGATTCATTTCACTGCTGTTCAATTAGGCGTGCTCTCTGAAAAAAATGAGTGCTTATGATTCAATTTGTAGTACAAGTTCTGCTTCCCTGAGCAGAAATACTCCCTTTCCACAATTTGAGCTGACTATGCAAGAAGCAAGGATGCTGTAGAGCAACGTTCCAAGTGGTGTTGGTGCTGCAGTGGGTATTCGAAGCCCACTGGGGATCCAGACCTTTCTACAGTCTCCAGCAGCTTGTGCCAGAGCTTGGATTCAACTTTGGGATTCGTAATAAGACTTCTTTGCAGAAGCCCCATAGCCCCGAGCCTTGCAGTAAGCTGGCTGTCTAGAATTAACACCCTTATGAAAAGGCAGAGTACAACTGGGAGTCCAACAGTGAACGGCTTTCCCAGAACTTCACTTGACTATGAACTCACTGAGGATTTTTGGCACTCAGCTTTCACCACTGGGAGCCGTACACTGGGTGAAGAGAGCCCAGTGGAGGTAAGAGTGTGATTAAGTGTTCTGTTAGAAAAGTGGAAAGGTCCTGTCTTGCTGCTCCACAATGGCACTCTTAATAACGTGCTAAAATAAATTCACTGACATCAATGACACATCTTGCTTCCTTTAAAATTAAAGGGTGACGGTAACATCTGCAAATCTGTCATGATGAGACTTCTGCAGACTGAAATCCTCTTATTATGTAGGCAAGTAAACCAGCCTAGATGATTTTCCTACAACTTAGGCACTGACTTGATCTGAAAGTCACATTGGCATGTGAAGGAATGAATTTTGGATGCTGCTGTTCTGTGAAATGGGACAGGAAGAAAGATAGTGCAGAAGGCTACACAATTAGGTAAACGCTTCTTTCTTATGTGGCTGGGGAAAGTATACAAGGTACACATTGATGCAATCATGTTAGTATGTGGCCCTTTTGTCATCTCTGAAGATCCAACCCTGGAATTAATTATTTCTTTGGGATAATTTCTGGGATTTAAAAATAGGAAGCAATACACAGGAGCTTTTCTACAGCACTGGCAGCTATAAAATTTAATTGAAATGACCAAAGCCAAGATGAGAAAAGGCCAGCAAAGAGTAACTGGACGTTTTTAAAAAAGCTCTTACACATTTTGTAAATTTAAAAAGGGTGCCTGTATAAAACAAAGAACCTTTCTGTTCTTTTCATCTTTCAATTGCTACTGCTGTTTGCTTGTTTCCAGCCTCAGTCATGAACATCCAGCCATTGCTCTTCAGAATGACAGAACAGTAGTTTCAGTGTCATGGTTTCAGTGAGACGAAACTAGCTTCGGGTGCTTAGCTTGAGAGCTTGGTGATGTAAGTTCCTGCAGCAATTAGCTGCTTCGTCTCCTCTTACAGCTTCATGAGTCAGCTGCGTGGATTAAGAAGGAGTGAAAAAAAGCCCACAAAAGGCTTCTATAAAAATTCACAACTATTATTTTGCAATGACTAGTTGCTACCAGGGATGGTATAATTGTTGCAGGGTGTATAATAGTGTGACCTTTATGTAAGGTGCATTGCACTCTGATCTTTCGAAGCACAGAGGAGAAACTGCGAACAAAGGACTGCTCAGACTTCTGAGACTTCTCCCTTTCTAACTTGTGATTACCTCATCTATTTACACTAGGTGAGAAGAGATTTTGTGTGCTTTAAAGCACACATACTACTTAGTTCTTTGGCATAACCTTCTTTTTATGGCCTCCGCATCCTTTAATCCTGGTTAAGTTTAGTACCCGCCTTTCTGCCTATCTGGCTGCCTGCTGGAAGGCACTGTTCTCTACTACCCATGTCGCATTGAAAAGGTGTTTGAAGGGACCCACCTATATTGCCATAAAGAATTGAAGGGTGGCCATGATGCCCTGATGAGTACCTGTGCTTCAAGGTTTCTTCTCAGATGACAGATATTAAGAACCAAGCCTTGTACTTCCTTGGAGTACAACAGTAATTAAAAGCACATATAATAAACTGCATCCTAAGCCAGACCATACTACTAATTGGAGTTTTGAAGAAATATAGTTAAAGCTCCCAGTAACATAATTATCTTTGAATTCTGCATTTTCTAGAATGGGAATTCTTCCAGAGTATGCACATCATCTTCACTCCAGCTTCCAAAGCATCTATGATAGTTTTGGTGTCAATTAAGAATAAGGACTGTTAGCACGAGTAGATAAATGGCCAAGTTTTTTCTTTGTACAGACAGCAAGGCAATGGGGACATGCAATGCAAGCATATGAAGTAAAGAGGGGAACCCTGCTAAGCAAATTATTTGTGACTATTTATTCAGAAAAGTTTTGTTTTCTTGTTGTTGTTTTTTTTCTGAATTATCCAGGAACTATTTTTTAAACAAATTTGTACATTGTTTGATGATTAAGAACATATGCTTAGAGGAAATGTCATCCTGGATCAATCAGAAGTTCAGCAGGCCCAGGGGGTGGGATTTCAAAAGTGCCTAAGTGAGTTAAAACATAAATCCTGGACAAAATTTACTCCAAACCCTTGTTAGTTAGAAGTTCACACAAGCCCTGAAAAATGTAGGTTTATAGCTCTCTCAAAAGTCTTACTTATTTTTTTAATCTTGATTATTATACCTGGCTATTCTTGTTACTGATACAAATATCTCATACCTACTTGAATCCTGCTAAGCTTCTGGCTTCAGCAAGACCTTGTGGCAGCCAGTTCACTGGGCTAACAGTGCATTCTCTTTGTACACCAGTGAATGTGGGAATTCAATTTTACTGCCAAATGACTGGTCACATATGATGGACAAAAAGATGTCAAGAAATCCCAGGAAATAGGTACAACTGGGCAGTGTAGATTCAGGCAAAGTAAGAAAAAAGGATTAAAGAGATGAATGGCAGCACATCAACATGCCTAAATTCCCTATGGAGCTATCTTCATCTCTCCTCTGACTATAAAGAAAAACCAAGAGCAACCGGTCTCCTGATTTCAGTATTTAAAATTAGGTGAGATGAATTTGGCCCAAGAAGCTTGTTCTACTTCTAGAATCACTGAAGCATCAAAACAGTGTTTTCTGCCTTCAGATAAAGGAATAAATAAATGAGAAACAGCTCTCCAAAGATTTGCAAGCCTGGTGGAGTTCTTCAAGAAATGTTAGAGGCACTTTAGAGCTTAATTCATACCCAAGTCCCCTCCTAGGTTCCTGCTACCCTTCAGAAGGTTCTCCAAGAAAAGTTCTTCCCCAGATTTTCTGCCACCAGCCCTGCAATAGGTCAGTATTCACCTTCAGAGAACATAGATTGTATTTCTCTCTTAAAATAACCCAGCAATGATACTTTTGCTTTCTGAGACTAAAACTGAACCTCGCTGACATGGGGTGTAGGAGCAAAGGTTAAATCCATGTCAGATGAAGATAAAGATGCAAAACGAACAGATGACTTTACAAAACTTCCTTGTTTAAAGTCTTCTGTGTCAGCAATTAATCTGACTGTTCATTTAACATTAACTGAGGGGCTTCTGCAGTTCAAATGAGATGTAAAGGAGAGGTTTTCCCCTTCTGGCAACTAAAACATCAGGGAAATTATTATTCTTTTTCTGACCATTTAACTGTGCTTTGCCTTGTACCAGGCTTTTTTGGCACTGAGAGTGTTAGCCCTCGTGATTTAGGCAACTGGCCTCAAGGTACCAAACTCAATTTATAACATAGAGAAACAAAACTTAAAAATAAACAAACCCTCTTTCAATCCTCATTTTCCTTAACGGTACTAAACCCAAATAATTATACATTTTAAATTTTAAGTTCACCCTCCCAAATGAGAGAGGAGCTAAAACAAAACCAAAAGAAATTACTAAGAAAATAAGGGAAGTAAAACAATCTAGGCTGCAAATGGAAAGAAATAGAACAACAGTCTTGGCAACAGTGGATCAAAGAGATAAGTAAATAATCCACAGAACTCCCCTAAATTTCACCAGCAGTGCAAATAACGTCTAAAATAAATTAAACTGGAACATACAAGCTGAAAGTTTCCTCTAGGGTTGGGTAGGGTTGGGTCTTGAATCCACTTGGCATGAGAAGAACCTTGCCTATAGTGAAGTGTTTTTTGAGGTCAGGGCCCTCAGATTTGGTGTTTGGAGAAGAAAATCTAGTTAAGGGGAGGATAGGAAACCTCAAGGAATATGGCAGTTTTCCTGTGTTTGAAGTACCTGACTTCTGGCAGGATTCTTTCAAGTTGAATTGTCACTGAAAACATGTTGAGATTTGACAATCATTACCCCTATAAAAAGGATCCCTTTGGCTGTGTATTAGTGCTTTGATACAGTATCTGATTGGAAATGAGAGAGAATTTCTCCTGATCTGCCATTCTTCAGCCCTACACTCCAAGAAATCTGAGGACAAAGATGTCTCTGTCCCACTTGATTCATCCCTCCCTCATTCCAGTTCAGTCTGTGGCCCCTCCATTCCTATTACCACACAGCAAGGGGTAACTGCTCAAGGTTGTTGTATTTGGCTTGGTATGAGTCAGAGCTATAGCCAAAGACTAATTTTCTTTACAAGAGAGAAGCTTTTACTGTGAGCAGGCACCCCCCGCCCTGCTATTCTGACCAAATAGAACTTCAGTTCTGCAAACATAAAAGCTTGAAACAATTCCCATTCTTTCCTGATGTGAATTCCCCTCTTCTTTTTCATCTCTCCTCTGTTTTGGTATGTTGTAACCCACATTTTCCAAACAATTGAAAATTTTACCCCCAACCATCCTAACCACTGGTTCCCTGGAGTGATTCTGTAAGATGTCAGTGAGTTGGGGAAAGCTTCTCGTCAACAGATTACTAGGTATCTGTCTGACTATGTATCTCTGCACTCATCCATCCACCCATCCATGCACCCATCCATCCACCCAACCATCCCTTCAGAGTGCTGAAATTATTTTTTATTATGCTTTAGAGAATTCCTCTGGTTTGCCACAAATATCTGAGCATTTTACAACCTGGTTTTGGGATATTTTTACGTCAGGCTTTCCATGGTACTCTACAGATCAAGGACTATGTTCTGCTCCTGGAGAATATATATACATATGTATAATACATACAATTGTAAATAGTGTTCCTTTGCACACAGGCAGAATAAAAGGAATAGTTTACCCTTTGCTGGAATGCAGTCACCTCTGGGGTGTAATATATCTGCTAGTTAGAAACATACGACAGTATTTCAGAAACACAAATAAAGGATGGCTGATCCATACCCAGCTGAAACTATGAGAGGGACCATGGCAGGCAGGATGCAATTTGCTTCAGGCAAAACTACCAAGTCCTCCTCCAGGGCTGCTATTATTAACCTTGAGAAAAATATCATGGAATTTTTTGTGATTGTGATCAAACCTTGGTCTTCTATCTCATTCAAATAAGAGTGTCTCCAGCTCTACCATGCTTTTAACACACAGAGATAGTTGATCAGCTCTAAATTGCTCCCAGGAGAAGTCCACTTCAGAAGAACAATCCAAATCCAGCTGTAATCAATGAAAAAAAACTCCACTGTTGTGGGCTTTGTAACTAACTGGGTGGACTTTTACTAATGAAAAGGACCAATGGTAGATGTTACGTCTTTGCTGCTGGGAGTGCCAAGATGGCTCTGTCCATTTCCCTCTTTCTTTCCTTTGCAGAACAGTGAGGAACTGACTGTCAAGGAAGAATTAGACTGCCCTTCATCTACCTTGTGGTTAACAGACACTTTGCAGAGGATATTTTTAAGCTGTTTTATTTAAGTATGATTGCTGAGGAAGTACAGTCACTTCACCACACCCCTGCCCCCAAGGGTGGTGCCTCTTCTTAGAGAGGCATCATGTCAAACTGTAAGACATAACATTCACAAACATGAGCTGTACCACAAGATAATATATCTGTCTGGGAAATCTGAAAAAATGCACTGACAACTGCCTTGGGTTAAAAAAAGAGAGGGAGATGTAAACCAATATTACATGGAGAGAAAGAGAGGGAGAAGAGAATATTTGCAGTAGAAGTTTTGCTGAGACTGATTTGACAAATAAATAACTTCACCAAATGCTGTCTGATGTACAAAATTAGTTTTAACTGTCTGACATGTAGAACAGCCCTTGTTTACTAAGCATTTATCAGCATTCGTAACTTCTATTAAATTCAGCACTTACAAAAACAAGTCTAGAAAACGAACTTCATGACGTAACTGTCTTACGCTCTTACAACACCATAACGTTGGATACAGTCCTCAGCTGCTATAAATAGGCACAGTCCCAACAGAATGAATGAGGTTGCACTCTTCTTGACTTACAGCAAGGGAGAAGCTGGCCCAGCATGTTTGACCAAGCAACTGGGGCCAGCCCTTTCCAAACAAACCTGCTCCAAAGCAAATGTATTCTAGGATTCTCCATTCCACCCATTTCTCCTCTTCTGTGTCACTGTCATGGCAGCATCATATACATGTCCCATTGCTCTCACTTGTTCCCCATGTACGGAGAAGAGTTATTACATATTTTATCACTCTATCCAAATAAAAGCACCTCAGCAAAAGGCAAACTATTTCTCAAATGTCTTTTAAACTATTCTGATTTATACAGGTTAGCCAGAAGTATAAATGAGATAATCTAGCCCTTTGTCCTTTAGAAGATTTGGATCTATTAAGAAACTGTGGTGTGTTGTTATTTATTTTTAAACATTAGGTTCTAGATATAGAGTAACAAAAAGAAAAATTATTCAAGTGAGTGGGAACTGAAATGCATCATGCTGCTAATCTTCAAGTGCGTATGCAAACGTCTTGTGTAATGCTAATTTAGTGTTCTTCTTTTTCCTTCCCTTAAAGCAAAATGTTACTATTTGAAAACTTATTGGAAGGATCAAGATGACACCTTCCTGTCACACAAATGAAATCAGGACTACATATCCAGGCAGTGTCAATGGAAAAGCATAGGCTGAGCTGCTTAAAGTGTGTGCAACACACACAAGACATTGATTTTGCTGTCAAATACATGGATGGGAAAGAATAGAATTTTTAATCACTAATTGTTTGAAAGATTTGTTCTGGTTTTCTTTTTTTTGTCTGTAACACAGGAACTGACCACATTGACTGCCTTAATCCCATGGTGGGTGATAGTCTACAATTTATATCAGGACACCACTGTGGTGGGAAGCCTTTCTCCAGGTGTATTTATCTTATGGGCAAATGGTTGTGGCTCTGTCTCAGGAGAAGGCAGATGAGCTGTAGGGATCTCTGTTCTGCTGGAGGAGATCTGACTGTGAACACAAGGATTTCCTATTAAACTTTTTTTTGTGTTCCAAAACTTGGACCCAAGCTTTGGAGATCTAGAAGAACTAGATGAATACACTGTTACATAATAAATGAAGGATAATTCCCATCCTCCCACCCTCAACCCCTTTACTATTTTTCTGTTGTCTGTCGAAATTCCTGACTTGTTTTCTTTAGCTCTTTGTTCAGAATTGGCTGGACTATGTTTCTGATCTTTGAACAAAAGTTGCTTGAAGATATTTCTTGTTTGAAGCCACCAGATCAATTTCTTCTGCTCCAGGACTGTTAGGGTGCCCTTTAGCCACAGGTCAGACCAGGAGAAAAACAGATTTTGTACGTGTTTCCTGGCTCTGCTTCTGGCCACAGGAACCAGGCTCAGTCTCACCACAGTTTCGGAACCACCAGAAGGATCAGTAGTCAAAGCAAAATATCTAAAGTCATGTTTCAGCACTGAAACACACTTACTTCTTGATACATGCATTCTCTGGGAGCTGTTATGGGGAGGAGGGGCAGGTCTTCGGCTGTCTTTTAGTTCCAGACCAGCAAAAAATGCCCAAGAATTTGATTACTATTACTTACTTGCAAAGTTTCTTATAGTGGCTGCTTCCAGTAATTTTCTTGCTAATTAGGCTTATGTAGAGTTGAAAACAAAATGAAGCATAAGTTCTGGGAACAAATTCAGAGGAAAATCTCCCTCATTTTCTGAAATGGATCAATATTCACTGCAATTCTCACCTTTTCCTTTTCTTCAGATCAGTGACATGTATCAATATTCAAACAAATTAGTGTCCTTACCCAAGTTATACAGTGGTGGTTAGTGATTTTGTGAAGCTGTATTTATCAGAAATAATGCTGAGATCACCATTCTACTATTGTGCCTCAGAAGGGCTACTAAACTAAGGATTATAGTATTTCAGCCTCGGTCACAAAACCCATTTGCCCTGTATTTTTTTCCAGTCGAAGAATTATTTGGCTGTTGACTCTGTTTGAAAGACCCAGAAAGTACGTGGATGAAAAGAAAAAAAGAGGAAATTTCTAAAGTAGTAATGTACCCATCAGGCTCTTATAAAACTACAACAGATCTTAAATTTTATAACTGCACCTGGTCCACTGAGGAATATGGTAACCTTACCTCCTATAATTCTGGAAAACAGCCTTCTGGGACAAAATGTTCACACTACTTCCACTCGCTGGCAGCTCTTTCACTGCTGGAAAAGCTGTCATTTGTAGCATGCTGGAGTTCAAGGAGACCAAGGCATCACAACTTAAGACAGTGGAAATTAGTCAAATTTGTCCATAGAATAGGCTGAATTATTCCTGCCTTTGCAAGAGGCGATTGTTCCCCAGCATATAAACAGAACAACAGCTGTAGGCAATTGTTATTTCCTCATTAATTGCATTTTAGGGCTCACTGAGGTTTTCTGTGCTGCAGAACATTTCTAGTCCCTTGAAATGCTAATCAAAACATTTGAATATGTTGTTATCCTGACAGCACGCTTGAGGAGGTATTAAAACTGACCAGCTGTCTTACTACTCCCTATGAATCACTTGACTTGACCTAGCAGTACATTTTTCTTTTCTTTCGTGTCTATTTGCTGCTTGACACAGGAGCCTCTGCTGTAACTGCTCATTTAATACCAGACAGTGTAATACCCTTGCAGCCTGCCATGATTGTCAGGTTGATTTCATTAGTACGATAAGATGCATGGACTCCTTTTTATCTCTTGTATTCTCCTTCTCTCTCTCCCCTTCTCTGTAATTTGGGTCTTTAAAGTCCCTGCTGTCTCCTGATCTACAGATAATTGTTTACTGTAATACTAGCCAGGAAAAGAGCTGATAAACTCCAGATGTAGCTAGGTCTTCAAATTCACTTTCCTTGCTCTATGCCCATGGCTATGGACCTCAGACAATAATTTGCCGCTGTCTGGGGTCCTCTAAACCTGCTAATAGAAAGAGGCTACTTAAGATGGACAATAATTCTATCACGTATGATCTGGGTGTCTCACTAGGGGTTCTTTTCTGTTTAGGGGGTTAGAGGTTTTTGTTTGGGTTTTTTTTTTTCATTTTGTTTTGTTTTTACAAGCTTCTTGCTAGCCCCAAGTTCTTGTTGCCTGCCTGTATCTGCCCTGCACTGTACTCTTTGAAGTCTTATCATGCGTCTTAGTGACAGGAGCCAGGATGCTACATGCTAACCCCCATAGAGCAAAGAGATGAGACTTCTTTTCTCTCTTCAAAAAAAAGGAGAATAAAAGAAAAATACAATCAGTCTTTTCTACCTTGCTGGATCTTGTGGTTCCTTTGGTTCTTTGTGCAATGACATTTAGAGAAGGCAGATTGTCAGGGGTTCATAAAGAAAAACTGAGCAATTGCCTCTAGCCTTAACAGTTTATGAAACCTTTCACAGGTTTGATAGCAGTTCCCAAGTTTATTTTTTTATGATTGTTCCTTAGTTTTACATACCTCTGAACTCCTCCCTTCCATCCAGCACTGGAAGGCAACATGCTATCTAAGAGGCAGTTCTCATATCTCTAGCCTTATTCTAAGGACCAAAAATAACCCCAAAGGCCCTGCCTACATTTCCACTGTGAACCAACTTTGTAACCAGTTCATGAAAAGGTTGACTATAAATATGTTTTATGCCCACACATAATGTGGTTAATACGGCTAGCAATTGTGACATCCTCACCGGGCACACAGAGATCTTCCTGTAAACTGGTTTGGCACATTATTTTCTCCTACGAATTCAAGACCACCTAACCGTGCCTGTGTAACCAGTTTGTCTTGCTCCTCCATGCTCCTGACCTGGGTGTGGTAGGATATCCTCCCTTGGATGCCTTGTCTCTCCTGCTGCTGGGGCAAGCCAAGCGTTCTGGTATGTGTTCAAGGGCTGTGGGATATCTGCCTGACCTGAGTGAAAGCCTTAGGCAATATCCCCGTGGACGCACCACTGTGCAGCCTGTACGTTATACAAACATCACATGGTCTCCTTCTGAAAACAGCTGCCATGGGGATGTGGGCAACAGTGTGCTTATTTCACTGGAGTGGATCGAACACTGGTTCAAAAAACAAAACCATCCAAACAAACAAACAAAAATAAAACCAACCAAAACTAACCAAACATGATTAGACTTGTTCTTTGTTCAGAACTTGGGCTTTTTTGACCTGAGATTTTCATCTTAATTTTGTAAAATCAAAACTGAATTTGGATCTGGCCATTCCAGTTCCTGGGAGAGAACTGAAAGCTTGAGGTTGGATATAAATTTTATGAAGGTGTTTTAATATAATTCATTAGCCATTTTACACACATCAAACCAAATTCCTTGTGTATGACCTCCCCATAGCCTGAGGTTTTGGAAGGCTCTAATATCCAAAGATAGATAAGGAGGCTAAGTGCCTTCCACAGGATGCCCCTTGCTCCTCTGCCCTAGAGCAAGGGAGGTTGGCAGCCGGTTGTCCTCTCTCTGCAGTGGCATTCCTGCGGAAAGGGCATCTTTCAGGAACAGGGAGTGAGAGTTCAACTGCAGATCTAATCTGGGAAGTACCCACTCTATGTCTTCCTGCTCTTCAGGCCATTTTATGTTGCCCCAAACTACTCCTTATTGCAGGCAGCATTATCAAACTCCACATCCCAATTACATTCCTTGAATTCTTAGATGATTTTTTTTTTCCACTTGGTATTGCATGAGATAGCTCTACAAGCCCATTGCTTTAAGTTTAGAAAGTGAGCTGTGGTTCATTGGAAAGGCAGGCAGGAGAAATGACAATCATAAAAATGATCAGCCTGCATTGCGTCAACTAAGCCTTTACTTTCTCTTTGAAAGCACCTTTTCCTTTCTTTTGGGGGCTGTTTTCTTTTACTTCAGACTTCCTCAAGGTAAAGAGGTCTTGTTGGACTGAGATAACGACATTTCCAGTAGGTAATAAAGGCTATAGCTTTTATTGCTGAGAAGAGTAGTTGGTGGTCACAACTGTCTCCTCAAAACGAGACTGGCTGCCACCTCAGATGTCAGCAGAGATTTGCAAGACCCACCTTCTGTAGCTCAGTATCATTGAAACCCTTGGTTTATCCATCAAATTAAACAGAAATGAATTTGTGTAACTCTTCCCTCATAATAATGCTGTTTCATTGACTTGTAATCCACTTTTAATTGGGACTTGCTTCCTGGCAACAGCACGTAAACAAGGAGATGGTCAAAGGCACAGGGGGAGGTGAGGGAATAATACAATAATAGGTCCCTCCTTGGTCCAGCTTCCCGTCTCCCACAGTCTGGGTTGCTTCCACAATAATTTTGGAAAATGCCTTTCCTTTCCTCTGTCTTCCCCAAGATTTAAAAAGGGTCTATTCTCCTCCCCTTTTCATGTAAACATCACTTATCTTGTTCTATAGGCAGCATAACTAGCAAAAGCAAGTACTCACGAAGTGCAAATTAGCTAGTGACAATAAATTGTCAGATTGCCTCTGAGGCAGAAACAAATGAATAGCTTAGTTTATTAATCACATGGCACCTTCACCTTTGATGTCTTGATGTTCCAGTTTTGGTGCTCCATTAAGCAACCCTGAGTGACTGCTGCAGCAGCCTCCACTAAACCAGAAATTTTGTTGGCAGCACATTTCAGGACTTCAAAGGCGGTAAATTACCTTGAGATTGTTTCATTAAAGCGCCCTTCCCAGTGTGAACAGCAATAACAGGAGAATCGAGATCAAAGAGCATCCATCTTTCTAGATTTGTTACATAGAAAATTACATGCTGAGGGTGTCTTTTTCACAAATCATGTCACCTCCCATTTCAGCAAGAATGGTTCTAATTAGAGCAGAAGCCTCCCTGGCTGTGCAGAGAGTTATGATTGTCATTAATACAACATTGGAAGGTTTTTCCTCCTGGCACTCCCCAGACCCCTACCCAGTTCTCCGCAAAGCTAGCAATGTTTGTGATGTGCCTCTGGAGCCTAATTAGAAACAATTATGCTGATTAACTGATTACAGGCAGTTCTGTACAGATTCTTGGGAAGAACTTTTCCTGGGATGTGTATTTGTTTATTTTAAATATTCTTTCATTTCCCTTCCCCCTCTATCCCCACAGGCTGTCTCACTTCACATAATCCTGTGCTTTGCTTTCTCCTATTTAACCATCATGGATGCAACCTAAGCAAACTGTGCTGGAGACAGACCAGAGAGAAGACACTGCTAGAGGTCCTCCTGGTACATCTGTTTGATGTGATGTACCAGGTGCAAGCCAGCCAGGTGAAGGATCTATAGCCCTGACTCCTGTACGATTTAGTTTCATTTACAGGCAATCAACAGTTGGCTTCAGCCTTCTGATTATGAGAATCTTCCATAACAGATTAAATGGCATTAGTGCCAACTACAAAGCTTATAAAATCCAGATACATTATCTGCTGATCTGTCCCTGTCTCGAATGGCTGGTACCTTCTCAGAACACCATTTGGAGATGCGTGGGGTGGAGCAGCCATGGGCAGGCAGCAGCTATTCTGTGGGATAACTGTCTCCTCCCATCTCATTCTCTGTGCACAGGTATGGAGGGAGACAGCCAGATGGGCATCACTACAAATTTAGGACAATTCTTATGAAGCCTGAATCATCACTTCCTGAGAAATTCTTTTATCAGCAGCTTGTGGACTTCCCTTCCTTGCAGCTGCTCATGGCTGTCCTTTGTGTGTCTTTTTGAACATGAAGGCACTGCTGTTGTCTAACATGGTGTGTACTTCATGATTTTGTAGAAATAAGAGCAGCCCATGGACAATCTAAGCAGTCTATAATCACAGCAATTCAATCTGCATCAGAGGAATGTAGGAGAGACCCAGCAGCAGAGGCAGTCATAGAGAAATCTCCTTCCACAGAAAGGTTTGTCTACCTCCAGTTGGTTAGAGGCTGATTTCTGCATCCAGACAGAGCATGTTTACATCTGTCCACTTTCTGATTTGATTCCCAGGTCTTACTCACTTAAATCTGATGTTCTTGCCACCTAGATAAACACCCACCACAACATATGACTGTGGGCAAAAGCTTAAAAAGGTGTCCAAGTAAAGTCTCCTGGGAAAGGTCTCTCTTTTAATGGTGTTGCACTTGCATGTTGCCTGCAGTTCTGGCATGCTGAGAGGGGTGGAGGCATCAGTTCAGTCAGGAGAGTGAGTGTTTTACAAAACTTTCTTGCACGTCTCATACTCATCTCTTCTCTAAGCAACTAAGAAACTTTACAGTATCTGTGAATGTGTTTCCTTTCCAGAGTTTTAGGCCAGAACAATTCCAGAGGTGCCTGTAACTTTCAGTGTGTTCAGTAGCCTTTTCTGTGCCATTCTTTAGGCTTCCTAATATTTCTTGGTATATTTGCTGCTGCAGAGCCCACTAGGCTTACAGCACTTCAATCATAAGATGACTTTTTCTCCTTAAGGTGATATCACAATCTAATATACTGTGTTATAGCAGCATGAAACTGGGAAAAGGAGGAGAGATATATGCACTACATCTCTCTCTGCCACACTCACCCAGACAAACATTCCTGTTGGCCATGTCCTACTGGAGCATTCCACTTTGGGATACAAGGAGAAAGTTTTCTTATAAAAGACCATACAAGTATTCATGTACCTATGCTCTGACCAAAAAAATTTAACTTTCTTTCCTGTTGTACTGTATTAATGTAATATGGAAGATAAAACTCTACTCATATCCCATTAGTTCTAAAAAAGCAAAAAAAAAAAGCAAATGCATCTGTTTTCCTACAGATTACAGGCTTCTTGAAAGTGAAAGATGGTATCAAAATACAGAACCTGAGATATAAGAGCATTTCATTTTACTTCATGTCTGATGAGACCTTTTTTGTCAAACATCACAAGGGCAGAAAAACATGAGGAGCACAGAACTGTGGGAAAAGCCTTAGTGAAGATTTTTGTGTGAAATCCAGTGGAATCTCTTTCACCAGCTTTGCAGCACTCTGAACTCAATCTGCTGGATCTTGTTCCACAGAGAAGAGACTGAGAAGAACAAGCAACATGCAATGATTTGTTGGATTCTGGTGGAGACATACCACACCTAATTTAATTGTAAAAAGAACGTGTGCAGATATTGACCAAAATATCTTGTCATTGCTGGAATTACACCAGGACTGTCCTGGTATTTCAAGAAAGATTTGTGTTGCTTTTTGCTGCATGAGGTCAGAATAAATTAAGTAGGTCCTCTGACAGCTAATTTTCAATGATAATCTTCATGTTACAATTGACTTGTTTATTCAACCCAGTCAATCTCTCATCAAAATGACAGCTCAAGAGCTCCACAGATTATTATCCCCAAGGATGAATAAAGATCCCATCACTCGAGACAACAAAAGCTGATTAGTACAAAATGAGAAAATAAGACTGAATGGGAAGAAAGCTAAAAAATGATTAGACTTTGTATCTCTGCCACAACTTAGGACAGAACATGTTGAAGCCCAAACTGCAGATGTCTTGTGTTGTAAAAGGCTTTTTTTGTTGGGATGGCTTGCAAATTTGTGAGGTAGGAGAAGCACTAATCCTTGCAATCTGATGTGTCTTTCTCCATTGTAGGGTTCTGGGTCATGCTCTTTTGTCATCTGGGTAAATGGATAGTGTCTTCATTTAAAGATGATGGAATTGAACTGTCATAAACTATATATATGAATGTAACATAAAAGACAGGCTCAGAACTGGTGCCTGGGAGATGGTACTATGGAACAAGGTTGCAAGACACCATATGAGCTGTGTGGTGTGTAGAGTTGGAACAGCTGGCAAGTTATGTACTGTGGTTGTACAAGTATTTCAGTACAGCTGTTGGTAGTAAAGTCTGAAGTGTGCTTGTCTGAACAGGTCCTATAGAGACTGATTTTTGTTTATCACTTTTCTAAGTGCAAAATTTACACATGAAATTTAAAAAAGTTACGGTAGTCTTTCTAATTGTCGTTGAATAGTCAAACTGCTAACAAGCTCACAATATAACTATAAACAGATCACAAATCTGGAAACATATTAATTTATGCTACCTTTGTTCTTATTCCAGGAAATACAAGGATTTGATAAGCTGACATTGATTTAATAGCCTGAAAACTGGAATCAATCTTTCTTTTCAGCCTTTTATTTCTCCTCCTGTTGCAAATTACAAACACATTTTTGCTTCCTGCAAGCTGTGCATATATTGCCATGGCCATCTTGAAGACCTCTCCCCTACTCTTGCCTAAGCAAGAAATGTCTTGTTAATTGAGGTTGCAATTCAACGTTTAGTTGAAGGAAACGAGCACAATACAGTCAAGTTTATTCAGCTTCACTGTTTGTTCTGCAGTGGTTGATTACTGGTGTGATGATGATGATCAGATGTTGTTTGAGAACTGAGACACAGTGATTGGTTTTGATAACCTGAAATTAACAACTGGATTTATAGCTTGTAAATATTCCTTGTGGTGAATTCTCACATTGCTGGCATAATCCCCTCTTCCTGTATAGACCTCATTTATGAATCCCAAACCAGTGACATTATCCCCAGAATGTAAGACAAGACTCTCTCCTGTAATGCACACTGCATTTACTGAGTAGTCAATAAAGTGGCATTCTCAGACTATTTATGTGGACTGATTAAATTGTATGTCACTGTGACAGTTAAAATTTACAGACACTGACCTACTGCTTGGTTATAAAACTGCAGGCTCTTACTCGCACAAGATTTCTACTACAGTGTTTCTCCTTCATTTCTTCCTTTGTGATAAAGAAAGATCACTTATTTGGGGACTTGCAATGTAATACAGACACTTAGTGCCAGTCTGGAGCAATACATATCGGTATTTTGGAACTGGCACTGGCAGAGGCTGCCCAGGGAGGTGGTTGAGTCACCTTCCCTGGAGGTGTTTAAGTGACAGGTGGACGAGGCGCTGAGGGACATGGTTTTAGTGATTGATGGGAATGGTTGGACTCAGTGATCCGATGGGTCTTTTCCAACCTGGTGATTCTATGATTCTATGATTCTATGATGATTCTATGATTCTTAGCCTGCCAGAGAAAGGGTGCTCTCGATGCTGCTGAGGGCTTCCTCTAAATACTTTTGATGTATTCAAAATATTTTCAGAGTACTCTAACAATTTTGACATGCTGAAAGATGCTGGTGCCGGTAGGCTGGATAACGAAGAATTATCCCAGGGAGGTGTGGTCCTTGCTGAGCAGCAGCCCCAACACTTGCTATCATATACGCCTATGTGCCTTTGCTAAATAGAAATCAAAGTCAGAATAATGTAGACCTTATCTTAACCAGGCTACAGACATAGTTGGAGAAAGGGATGGGACTGCGTATTGCAGGAGAAAGAGAAGTACAAACATTTTAATTTATATTTATAGGATATTATGTCCAAGGTGAAGGTAATCATTTGTAAAAGTATTCCTTTTAAAAACCACAAAGTCAACTAAATGATGTTTAAATTACTATTCTTTGTGGGTACCTGTTTTATATGTTGAATATTTTGCAAATGTTATGTGCAAACCACTAAAAATTCAGGGAAGTGTCATTCTGCAATTAAAGAATGTTTATTCAGTAAAGTGCTAGCATGATTTCTGCTTGAACAGAATACTGAACAGAACGCTTGAACAGAATACTTGAACAATACTGAAATTTGGATCATTGCAGGTCTCAAAAGCCTAATTCTGTTTTCAATATGCAGTTATCTGTCACTCTGTCCTCAATGAGATTGTACTGCTTTTTTATAACACAATGCATTATTAATATTTTACTTAATTATCTGTGGATATTAACACACAAATTGACTCATCATTGTTCCTGCCAGGAAGTGATGTAGCAGAAGCATATTTTTATAGGACTGAGGAGCCCACAAGTCTGATACACTCTGTGGACCTGCAAATTAGCATGATAATAGAATTTGTAATCCATTGAGGTAAATAGAAACCAAAGCCCACAGAGACATCCACATGTGGTAAGACCTGTTTGCTAGCCAAAACAAAGTCTACTTGTGTTGCTCACATTCTTGAAGAATCTGAATATTAGAAGATGTCTAGGACACAATCAGGTAAATTCCCAGACAAGATAAATACAGACAGATATATAAGCTGAGAGTGAAGAATAGGGCTACTGTACAAATTTTAACACTAGAAAATTGAGAGAGTTGTGGGAGGCACGCCCAATTTGGATTCTGGTTTTCACAGGCTCTTTGCTTGTCAAACTTAATATCAAGTAAAATAACCTAATTTGACTTGGCAAAAGCATAGAGTATATAGACTTGATATTTGTGACAGAAGCTTTTGAAGTTTCTTATAAACAGTGATTTCCTTACTTTGGAATAGATGGTTGAATAATAAACAACGTTCCTGATTCTGACTGCTACTGCTGAAAAGAACGAATTGTAAGTAGCTCATCAGCAAAGGAAATCTCTCTGCTGAGCCCATCTGCCAAAAAAGGACTTAATAGTGTGCTCAGTCTTAGGCATGCACTTAAAGAAGCCCTGAGAAAGGGTGTTTCACCTTTTTAGGGCTTTTGTTTCTGTTTTTTTTCCTGACCCATGACCTCATGGAACCATGTTGCAGGACCGTCTTTGAGGCAAAACATGTACTTTTTCTCTCCTGTACCATTTCTCTCTCTCTCTCTTTTTTTTTTTTTTTTTTTTGTGGATTGGTGTGAAACCTGAATGTGAAAAGAGAACTCATTTACCCATTAAGAAATTATTATTGTCATTATCATCATCAACAACAAAACCAATAACAACATCATGATCACTATTAACATTATCCTCGACTAGGAAACAAGCAGAAGCAGATTACAGAAAGGATGATAGAAGTATCTTGGAGAAAAATTTAGACCTAAAGCAGAAATGTATTTATGTGTTTGAGATGCAGTATGTCACCTTTGGATACAGAGTGAGCTTAGCCACTGGTAAAAGAAACATTAACTGGAGGATAGTGATGGGGAATCAGACAAAGCAAAACCCCAGAAGGATATGGTTCTGTATTCTTCTAGGATATCTCAGTTTCTTAGATTCCCTGAATCAGATTCAGTACTGAAATATGGAGGTACTATTCTCACTGGAATTAATAAAAGCTACATACAATTACTTTTCAGGTGATCAGAGCAAAATAGGAGTGTTGTCAGCTTGCACTAAAACAACTGTGCAAATAAATGACCAAGAAATATGGCTCACAAAAAGAGCTTTTTCCCCCCCACGTTTTATGAAAAGTGGAAGATCTCATCTCTCCCACCTTTCTTTCTTCTCTCCCAAATATTCTTTCTCCTGTCATTACTCTCCTTGTCTCCATCCCTCATTTTCTCCTTTGCTGCCAATTTGTAAATAGATTTATGCTCAGTATGTCAAAATGTGAAGGAGCTCAGATTTTCCTTTTGAATCTCAGCTCTTAGTATTTAACCACTTGTTTTTCATACTTTAATTCGCCTGATTCATGCAACTTTTATCCTATTGATAATTGATAGACTTTTCCTTCCTTCCCAATTTCCTTTATTAGTTACATCAGGAAGTTTATTGGTGTTCCTTGCGTGTAACTCAAGAAGACGGATAGCGCCACGCTTGTTTTCAGGCCTATGTAAATTAATACTGTCCAGAAGTCTAAAGGCAAAGATCAGCAAGCCTTAAAACCAGGAAGATATCTGGTTACATGCCAGAGGCCTCTTCTTCAAATGAAATGACAGGAATCTGGGGCTGAAGGACTTCCGTTTGCTCTTAATGAACTTGAGTGGCTCTTGCCTATAACCAGAAATGATATGCAGACAAACAGCTCCTAAGACACATGTCATTCCCATAGCTTGCAGTCTATTATTACTTTTATTCTTTCCAGCATCCCCTTGTTACACTGCAAGCCTAAAGACCAATCACGTAAAACATGAATAATAAAGTGCCCAAGAATGCTGCCTCTGATGTCAAAAGTATCTTTTCACCAGAGTGGAAAGTCTGATCCCTTAAACCTGGTGTAGCTCTTTGGACAGTTCAGTTAACTTACATTTACAAACAAAATTTAGGAAGATTCCTGGGTTGGCACAGCTCTATTTGAGAGATTCATAAGTTTCCCTTTGTCATCAAATTTGAATATTTCCTCTTGTTATTCCTGCTTTATTTGAACCAAGAAGCTGGTATATGTGTACGTGCCTTTGTACAGATAACAAATAAACACAAGTGTGTGCAATTATTTACTTTCTACAGTCCTCTACTGATACACATGAGAATGTAAATACATTTATTGAGGAATAATAAAGAGAATTTAAAGCCATGAACTAGAAAACAGTATATGAGAAGTTACCCACTCAAAATGTAGGTGTGTGTAAGTCTGTCAGATGTAACAATTAAATGCTAACATGGTGTAATACAATAAATGGGCACACAGTGTTTCATTCCAGTGGCAATCCTAATTATAACACTACTTAGCACAGGAAATTGCCTGTTGAACTACTTTGTCAGAAAACCTTAACAGAAAACCCTGCGTATGTTTGCTTACATAGTGAAATATAACACAGAGCTGACTCCAAACAGCAGACCTCAAGATCTTCTTCTTTCCTTTAAACTTTTTCTTTCCTCCAAACCAGCACAGAGCTGAAAGTAACATCGCAATTTATTAGCAGCATGAAAGTGAAGCAAGAGCCTGGTTACAAAAGGCAGTGGTGTATGACAAAATGATGGCTCAATAAAATGATCATAACATGCTCAAAAACAAACTGAAAGCTCAGTGTTCCTGCAGCAGCAAGGAAAAGAACCTGTCAACACTGCGCGTTTGTCTGCATAAATATTGATGGCTGTGAACAGTGTTACCTGGACTTGCCAAAGTAGTTATAAAATGGGAGCTCTCTCTCCTTTCTGAATTGTAAGGAATCTTTTGAAGAGAGACAAGCCAGATATTTATGAATTAAAATGCTTTCAATTCCATCTCCCCCTAAAGGGAGAAAAATATCAATTTGATGTTGTTCCGCACTAAAAAAAAAAAAAGGATTCTGTGCTTTTTTTTGTTCCATAAGAATGGAGTGGAAGAGGCTTTTTTTCTAAAGCTTTGCTTTTAATCTTTTATGTAGTTAATTACTTTACCCTTCAAAGCAGTTAGTTTTCCAGCTAGTAAAATATCTGGAGGCATCTAGCTTGGGTTTGGGACAATGGGATGCACAATTCTAGTCACTATCCTGCTCAGCCTTTTACCCTCCTTGACACACTCTTGATTACGGACCGGAGAAGATCTTGATAACAGCAAAAATCTCAGCTGCATAATAGCAAATTTGGGCACGAGTTCAGGAAAATCCTTAACCATGTGCTGAAACTTGTTGCATAATCATGGCCAAAAGAGCAGACAAAGAAGTCAAGTAGAACAATGCATAGACTGAGAAAGTCTCTGCTGGGGGCTTTAGTTTCTTAACTCTGTGTGTACTCCTGTCATTCTATTGACCTTCAACATCTACAAAAAGGCAGTATGATTTACTGGACCAAAGTTGTTTTACAAGGCTTAGTTGAGACTTGAAGTCCTTCCGAACAACAAACAAGTGCTGAGTCAGCAGCTGGACTCTCCTGCAGGAGGGAAAAGTGTGGCTATGGGACTAACAGTTTTATAGTCCTAATACATTTAATCAAAAAAGAACTAGCTGTATTTTACCCCAGAGTAAACGCTATTTACTGAATAATATCATGTGACTGGAGAGACCATATTCTTTATACTGCAACTACTTCCCAAATTCCTGCTTTCATTGTCTGTAGCACCACTCTTAGTGTTTCTTTATACTTTATTACCACTCTTGTTATAAACCTTCTAGCAACAATTTACTGAGGTTCGATTCTAATTTGAGCACCCCAGTGTACTGAAACACTTTGTTGTAGAAAGAAAAGCTCTTGGCACTGGTCTAGCATATTGAATCTTGAGGTTTACTTCTTTGATTTTGCAGCTTTTCTCACATCTTTCTGTTGATCTGATTGTGCTAAAGGTTAATAATACTCAGTAATAGAACATTTCCATTTAACTGGACAGATTAGCCCATGGAAAACTCTCACTCGTGGTGCCAGAGAGCAGAACTACACTTCAGTGTGGCAACACCATGCATTATCTTTTCCAGTCGTGATATGGAACCTTAGGGAGTCTGGGGGAGTATAAAATAACATAAGACAAGTTGCTTTAGCTCATCAAAAATCAATTAAAATATGAATATTAAAGAAAGTAATGAATAGGTGCAGAAACCTTAAAAGTTGTTTTATATTGTCTTCTGATTTCAGTGATGTTGGTACAAATCTTGGTTAGACCACTGAAAACTTCATTCCTACCTCTGAATCTCCAGAACAGATTCTCATCTTGATGCTATGACCAGCTTTGAAAACTGAGTTACTAAGAAGTGATGGAAAAGAATGATTTTGTGTATTGTTTCTTAAGATAGTTTTATGCCTTTCTGGCTTCTTTGTATTGCTGTGAAAGAAATGGAAGTTTGAGGACATGGTTAGGAATGGATGGCTGGGTATGAATCCCATTTCTAGTGGTAACAGATGAAATGAAATATTCTTGCAAGTGACATAGCAGTCTGCATACGCTCATTCTGTCCTATGCCTTATTATACTTTTTATGTGCATAAGTATTTAACTTTAATCATCTATGCCTCTTCCTTGCCTCTGTTCCCAATTGTCACAAGGTCTGCTTCTTTAGCCTACATCAGCCATGCTTAATATGTTCCGTAGCTTTGTTTATGGATATATATTACTAATTCTTATTTATTAAAATAATTGCCTTAATTAATCCTAATTGTTCATTGTTAATCACTCAGTAATATGCTTCCATTTGCTTGTACATATATTTTTGTATTAGTCATTATAAAAGCAAGACATAAAGCAAATGGTATAATTACTCACAAAAGACTGGGAGCTCAACCAATAAAAATCAAAGGGGAGAAAATAAAATGCTTTCAACATTCCTATATAGTAACTGGGACATCCTGTGTCATGAATGACTTTATGAGCTGTCTGGAGGTGGGATTCCCTTCTGAAGCCCCAGGAGGCTAAGAAATGAAATGAGAAACCATATTACAGCTGAGATGATGTTTCCAAATTTACCTCTTGCTGTTTGTCATCAAGGCCAGGAGAGAAGGTAAAAGATGTCAGTACCCTACTAAACTAAGTTAGACTGCCTAGGAGAGCCTTGAAGGGAATGACATTTGAATAACAATGTCAGAAAACCCTCAGAGTTCTGTAGTTTTATTTTTTATTTTCTCTTGGAGAGCAAGAGAGAAAAAACTACTTACTATTGTTGGGTAAAAGTTCAGAAATGTTTTAGTGTTGGTGATTATGGAAAATCACAGCATGACTTGATCTATTTGTACTCATGCTGGGGCAGCTCGTGATCAGACAAGAGCATGGGGGTGAGGAGAGAGGAAGCCTTGCTGAAAGCAATGATAGTGCCATCAACCAGGTGGGTGGTTATCTCTTTTCTAACTCTAGCCTTTCTCTAAAGCCCAATGTAAAACCAGTGCAAGCTATGAAGTAGCACAAGAAGGCTCTGTAGAGCTGTAGAGAGAAGTTATGAAGCAACGTGACTCCAGGGCAGTCCTGGGCTGGCAAAGATGTTCTGCCAGAACAAATGTGGACTCCCTTAGGCAGGACTATCAGCTATTGCATATATTCTATCCACATGGCTTCTATCTCCTATGAGAAAACTTTTTTTTTGCCATTAGCTGGAAAGCAGCTTTCACATCAGAGAGAAATAGTTTGTCTCACTAACTCTGAAGCATTTAATAGTGCAGGTCTTGCAACGTGAGCCCAAAAGGGAGAATAAACTCCCCAAGTGCTTGTTCTACTTCACTGGCCCAAAGTGACTGAGGTATATGGACTTCAGGGAAACCGTGCTACTGTGGTTGGCTGAGAGCCTGATCCATGTTTGCCTGTAACATACTGATCTTTCTGTAACTTTGTGATATTATAAATGTCCTTAGTTAAATGATATTCACAAATGATTTATTCAACAGTTGCAGTTCCCACAGTTCTAAAGCTTGTTGACTTCATATTCTCTGAGTAAATTATTCGTGGCTGAGTCTGCTGGCAAAGTCCCAATGGTTTTAAGGAAGTTTTATTAACAAAAGTTTTGTTCTGAATAAGTATATTTTCCACTCTAGCTGACAAGGCTTATGTTATCTGTTCATGTAAGTGCACTCTGTTTTCTATAGGAAAAATGGTAGTTCAAAGTCATTTCTCAACTCACCTCTTCTCCAAACACCGACCCTCTGTAGCAATGTGAAGTCTGTCCGCAAGAAGCATGAGCTTTTTCTCCTATATTTCCACTTATTTTTGTCTTTACTTCTTCCAGCAAAGACATGGTTAGTGGCATTTTTTAGTGGTTTCTGTGTTCTGGGAATGTGATCTGCTACAAGAGTTGAACAAATCCGCTTCTGACAAATCTACAATCTGGAATCACACAACAGAAAAGTTTTCTACATTATGTCTTCTCCTTCCCTTTTCACCATTGTTTTCCATGCACTGAGCCAACTTAAACTGCCTATCAGACTTGGTGAATGCAACAGGAAAGAAAAAACTTCTTTGAACAGCCACTACAACTTGGTGAAATCCTGCTGACCCCCTTGTTTGGTCATAGAACAGAGGTGTCGTGGCATAAATATGCCTGCATGTCAAGTGCATGTGAAGTGGGGATGATTCTGTAACATGAATCTGCAGATGACACCTGAAGCCACCTTTCACTGGAACCATCACACAGCTACAGTAACCACGCAAGGTCTTTGGTGGTGGAGCTGTAACTGCACTCTGCAGAAGGCAGCCTGTGATTTAGCAAGCCCGTGGACTGGGTCCAAGAGCGGAGAGACATTACAGACGCTTTGTTACATCTTCGCAAAAAAAACCCCAACAGCCACTGCTCTCATTCAAGAATGTAATTTTAAACTTCTATACTTCTTTATGGATCTTGTGTGATGGAGACCACGTCTCTGCAGTCGAATGTTAGATCTATAGCCCTGCTACTGTACAACATGTTAGATGAAGTAGAAGACAGGAAAGGGGAAATTTTAAAGGAGTGGATTAATGGCTAAATTAATGCTACAGCTCCTCCTACAAATCCTCACTTACAAGCTCAGCAGGTTTTTCTTGTTTATCCACCCAGCCTGTCCTGGAAAGGGACCTCCTACCTCCTTCTTCTCTAGTGCGGTTGTTATTAAGAGAGTTTTTTGTAGTATACAAAAGCTCTGATTGTCCTCTCACTTATACTAATTTTGCAATTGTGTAAATCCATTGATCTGAGCAGAGTTATTTTTGATTGACACTAATATATGCTGGAGGAGAATCAGGTTTTAAATACCTTTGAAGGCAGACAAGCTTGGAAAAAATAGTCTTACTTTTAAGCTCCATAATTGTGACGATGTCCTTTTGTGCTGTACTGTTCATTTGTTATTTGAATTATATTTGTCAAACAGTCATTCAGGTCAGATATTTGTATGTCCATTGTGTATTACCTTGTAAATTTATCATAGTTTGCAGGTTTTATTTGTAAGCAATCACACTTCAAAGTTATTTGAAAGGTGTTAATGACCACAAAGCCAAAGTGGATGCATATGAATGGCTCAAGTTCCTAAAGCTTCAATATCTTCCAGGATTTCTCTTACCATGAAATTAAATGAGTCATTAATATCTTACTATGTGATGTGATCATTCTGTTACCATGATGAAGCTAGACAAGAACCTTGTCAATGATTTACAGTCAAAAGGTTCTCCCCATAAACCAGTGTAATACACAGTTTCATATGGATAATCTTCAATTTAGTCTTTTTTTTATGAAGTGTTTGGTTCAGCTGAGCTGTATAAAGTATTTTGTCTAACCACCAAGATGAGTAATTAGTGTTATAATTACTCTTTTCTATTAATTTCTTTTTGTTGTTTCTGCCATTAGGTCAATTGCTTGCCTGTGGGCTTTTATAGCAAGAGAGAGACCCTTCCCCTCTGAAACCCTTCACTTTCAATTCCAAATGTATCATTGGGCAAAGCTAAATGGTTGATTTCACATTGAATTATTGAAGCAGCTTCCTGAAAATGATTCAATAGCTTAATATTTGTGGATATTTTCAACAAAAACTTTTGGCCCCATTACTGGCTTGGCTTTGAGCAGGATTACAGCAGAAATTGCAACACTTCTTTTTACTGTGTTGTTCATGACAAGTAGGAATTTACAAGCCTGTCCAATACAGTGGCCTCTTGCATACTTCAGAGGCTGTGGTCTCCAAAGCAATTTGCCAAAGCTCTTGCTACGTAAAAACATGTTGAGCCAATATAGTATACATATATATGCGTACTATATATATATGTATTCCATGTGTTCCAATGAGTCAGCTGAAGAATCTAAATGAAAAATCAGAAGCAGCACTGCTTCCGTGACCTACACATTAAAAGGAAAATCTCATTTATTCTATGCTGTTAATTTTTTTTATCTAACCAATGCACATTACTGCTAAGCTGGAAAGCCAGAAGATTTCTTCTATAACACAACATCTATTGATAATAATGGATGCTCTCTCCTTGAAAAATAATGTGGTTCATACCTGGTGTGAAACTACTAGTGAGTTGACTTATTGCTCACTGTAGTTAGTAGGGATTATATTAAATGTGGCACCATCCCCAGGAAGAATACACCAGGGCACATTTGCTGCTGTTCCAGCCCTGCATTAGCCCAGCTGAACATGCAGTTAGATGATATTATATATAAGTCTAAAATAACTGTGCAAATTAGGTGCATAATTACATCCATAAATTACTGAAAAATCTGGCTTTTAAATTGCACTTCATAAACAATAATAACCTATTGAGTGGATCGCTGTCAGTTTACGTCACCTAAATTGCATTTCTCTTTGTCCAGCATAAGAATCGAGGGATATTCTCCAAACTTAGTAGAAAGCAAACTTCAAATCAGCAATGAAAGTGCTCACAAAACATGTCAACAAGCTCTGGATGCCACTGCTGTAAGGAGACATGGGGCATAAATCATAAAAGACTTTGGTAGGCTGAGTCCCTCAGCTGCTCTTAATAGTCAAGTTTTGTTTTCTGGATCAGAAAGTCCCTTTAGTCCTGGAAGCTGAGAGGATGTACAAAGAGAAGGGTGTCTCTGTGCTTTTGTGTCTAACATAGGACTTAGGCTAGATGAAGCTTGGTCTGGCAGTTACAGCTGATTTTCTGACCTTATATTTCTTTACATTACGCTTCATAACATTTCTGTTTCAGACTGACCTTGAAGTCACAAATGTAATTCTTATTACATTCAAATCAAAGTTAGTATTATTTTCTATTTTTGAATATCCATACTTAGAAATGTGATTTATTATTATAATTCTTATTATTATTCTCTCACAAACCTGAGAACCTGAATCACTCATAGTAAGGAATAATCTCACTAGGATTCTGACTCCAACTCAGTGCAGAATGCCTCTGAGATAAAAAGAGTCTATTTAAAAGTTAATTTTAATATCAGAATAGACCTGTTAGGGTTTAAAGTATTTAATTCAACCATTCACATAAAAAACACTTCTCAGGAAATATGTCAGTGCGTGACAAGAATAGATAGCTCTAACCACCAAGAGGAGTGACAGGGGAGAGAAATAACACTTAAAGCACACACCTCCAATTACTATGATATTGTTGGTCTTTTAATAATGAGAACATCACAACAGGGAGGTATATAAGCTTTTAATAATGCTCAGAAAATGAGTTGGCTTGCAAACCATCTACACGTACTTTTGCACTTACAATGGCTTGACAACATTTTGTCTAGAGGGCTGTGAAATTTTCCTAGCCTGGCCCGTTAATCTCAAAAGCAAATGCAGCTTTTCAGTGAGAAAGCTGCGCAAACTGACTCTCCCTGCTTGTGCACTGTCATAGTGTGAGCCAAGGGCTGGAGCGTGTTTGTCAGAGGCCTGAAGCAAGGAGCAACAGAGACACCATTAAAATGTATGAATCTCTGGAGGGGGTTTGCTCTTTGGAGGCTTGTGGACCCTTGGTGAAGTGTTATCTAACTCAGACTTCTTGCTTAGGATTTGAAGGCACTGTTCCACTCGCACAATTGTGAAGTAACCACTTTTCCACCCTCATCCACAGGTAACACTGACTGTAGCACATTTATTGGAGAAAGTAAAAAGAAGTACCCATTCACAGTAAATGTTACAGTTCTAGGTAGGCTTTAGAGATTTAAATGCATGCATTGCTAGGTCTGGGCTCTGAGTCCAAATAATGAATCACATATATTAACGGGAAAGCCCATAATAACATTGCCTGGGCGTGTACAGAGTGATAGAAATTCTAATGTATTTTAAAATTAAACTTGACCTACAATCCTACTCCAATCTCAGATCTGTACCAAGGCATTAATTGGACTTATTCAACTAATTACTTGTTATTAAACTAACGTAGAGACTGTAAAGACTTGGACAAGCAATTATTTTCTATAGATGACAACCTGAGTTTTGGGAATATTATCTGAACTAGGATAAAACTTCTTAAACCTTCAGAAGCTGAGCCTGCGGCAGCCAAGACTATGAAGTGAAAAGATTATGCCAACGTTCTCATGGTTTTCATTTAGTTATGCAGGATGAAATTATGTAAAAATGTTATGATACCATATCAGAAGTTGTTGCATCCTCACTGTATTGAACCATGAGGTTTCAGCAGCTCGTTCTAACCTAAGCAGCAACAGGCAGAGATGCCCACGTCTCACTTAGTAACCCAAATGCTGAATGAGATGACAGCTTTAAGAGCTCTAGAAGCAAAAAGATTTAATTTGTCTAGGGAATGGAAAGATTGAAAAAACAGACAGTGTTTGCAGCTTGTGATCAAGATAGGAATTATAATTTTGTATTTTACTTGTGTTTGCTATTGGATGCTGACAGCACTCCCAGGTATGAAATAAAGTTAGTGAATATAGATTGTGTACAGATTCTGTGTGTCTTTGGGTGGCTATGATTACTCAGAAGGATGAGAGCCCAACTTCTTTTTTTGGGGGTTAATGATGGTCCTTTGTCAAGGACAGGAAGAAATAATGTTAAATTTTCCTTTTTGTAGTGAAACAGTAGTTAGAAAATGAAGTTTTAGAGACATCACAAAAAGCCTACTGATGTACATGAACTTTAAAAAGTTGAAGGACTTGGTTCTCATAAGTTCAACACTGTATTTTGGACTATTCTATAACTGATAAATAATACAGTTAACTGCACAGATATAATCTTATAATGTCTCAAAGAAAAATGTTCAGCTAATTTTTTTGTAAATAGAAAAATAAAATTATTTTTATCCACCAGACTTTTCAGTTCCGTAGAATCAGCATTTTCCTGTGGAAAACTCTTCACCTGAAAATTCTTTGTCCACAATGAGATGCACTAGTTTCATCTGCTGGTGACAAAACCATGTTTTTCTGCAGCTCCATCCCTCTAGGTACTCAACTATTTCTCAAACACACTCCCTGTGAGGTCAGAAAATGCTATTCTCATTTGGTGGTAAGGAAACTGAGTCACAAAAGGGCTAGGTGATTTTCCCAAGGGGAACAGGAAGCATACAAGAGGGGTAGGCTTCCCAAGCTCATTAACTTTGCGCTTCAAGTGTAATGACTTCTTACTAAGTTGACTGAAAACAATTTCTACCTCTCTAAGCTGTACCTTTGCTATATGTGGGGACCCATACTGCTCTGAGCTTTGAAAGGCTTCTGAGCTCTCTGGCAGGACTTTTAGGACATTAACAAGTATAAAAACTAAGATGTTTAGGAGGTGAAAAGCTTTTTTTGCAGTCTCACCTTTTTCCTTCTGGAGTCTAACAAGTTCCAAATGTTCTGGACTGTCTATTTTCATTGAGTTTTGGATTGAAAATTGTTCTTGCACATTGCTACAGTAAAGTGTTTACACAGAAAACAGTCCAGTCTGGAAAAGTAACAATTTGTTCACAGGATCATATAATTCTTTGCTCAAACGGGCTCTTGGTAGCGAAAGCAACCAATTCATCTTCTCTCTGAAATGAATCCATGATCTCTGATTCCTCCTGTCACCAATGAAATCTTCATCCTGCTCCCAGTGCCAGCTATAGTCTGTCCCATTATTAACAGCAACAGCAATAAAGGAAAAATAAACCCCTTTAAATCTGCAAGGCTTTTTGAGAGCAGTGCAGAGCAAACAGCTCATTAAGCTTGCATGTCAGCTTCTTGAGAGAAATGCTGGCAGCCTAGGGAAAGAAGGAAGAATAAAAATCCCATCAGAAAAATATTCTTTACTCTGTATAATCCTCCCTTGCAACTCCTGAGTTTAGACTTCTTTATTAAAGGGAATAAGCATTGTACATGCAGAGCTGTAAGTGGTTTCCCTGTTTGTGCATCCAAGGTATGACACAATAAGGACAAATATCCGGAGGCAAGTTCAGAGACATTGAGTCTAGATCTTTAATTAATAGCTGGAGATCAATTGCATAATACCTGAGCAAATAGACATGTGCATTTATTATCTGAAAACAAGAGCTCTGCAATTATGGTCATAAAGAAAATGTCAGAAAACAAGAAACAACAAATACCCATTGTGGAATTAATAAGAACAGTAGTTCCCCTCCAGTGGTCACTGAGTAAGCAAACATTCTGGTTAAATAAACTGAAATGGAGCATATCTGGGCAACATACTTATGTGCTGGGTCAAAGCAGAGGTTAAATAAAAATTTGTTTTAAAAAGACCGAAAAGAACACAATATGACTCCCTACCCCATGCACCGCATGTTGCTAAAGGAGCAAAGAAGAGCATTGGGTACTTTCATGAGTGCACTGTGTGACTTTGAAATGGAGCTGTATGGCAAGCAGGGAGCATTCGTGTTTACCCCAGGCTCCTAGCAACTTCCCTGCTCACAACTAATCTTTGGCACTGAGGATGTATTGGTACTTGGCTGCCAAACACAACTCACCCCTGCCAACACCATGGTGACGGGCTGACCCTTTCAGAACACATCAGCATTAGGATTTCAAAAAGGGCAGATTTTCAAGGTCGATGTTTATTTTGTGTAAACCAGCCACCTGAGGTTTCTGAGGTGCTGATCCTTAATTGGTCATTACAATAAAAACACAGGAGTAATTTCATATTAGACTGATGCCTCAGCATGTAATCCCAATTTAGGTCACTTCATAACTAATGGATTTTTTCAGCTTCAAATGCATACTTGCATGTCTACTACATAGTTAGATCCATCCAGTCACTTCAGAATAATTATTGTTGCTACCTTTTAATAAGTAACAAAAACCAGTCTCTAACAGTTGAGTGTGGTTGGAAAGATTTATAGCTCATATTCTCACAGCTCTATGGTGATTAATACAGACCCTGATTTTGCGGGCTGTACAAACAGTCCTGTGTACTCATGTGCAAAGGAACCATGTATTGACTCTAGGTTCCCCCAGCAGGCAAGAGCAGGAATTATGCAGAGGTAGAAGAAAAGGAGTTATATCACTGTAAAAAAGCCTCTGACCACTCTAAGGACAAAGGTCTGATGAGGCTGAAGGGAATCCATCTGCACTCAGAAGTACTAACACAAATGATCAGCCCTGAAATAAGTTGTACATTATGCAGTTTTTCTTCCAGACTATATATGTAGACATTTTGCACAGTTTTACAGACACTGGTTTGACTCTCTCGCAACTCCTGCCACATCTCTTTACGTTTCCAATATGCCTAACTAATCCAGTAATTAACCATAAAAATAAATTACTTGTATAGATTATGTAACAATAACAAGGCAGCATGAGTCACTTTTCTTTGTTCTCACTCACTAGTGAGCAACAACATGGGCTCATTAAGTAGGTACCAGAAGTTCAATATGGAGAAAACTCAGATCTCAAGGCTAGATAATTTGGCCTCCATTTGTTTGCCTTTGTTCTCTTTTGTTTCCAGATTAAAAGGGCACCATGTACTTTTGGTTTCTTCAGGTATAAAAGACCTGGTATAAAAAAGGAGCTGTTCCTTCATTGACAACTGACCAGAGGTGGGTTAGAACCTACACAATAGTTGCTTGCCTTGCATTTATAGTTTAATTTGAATGGAGATAGTTAGAACATAATTTGCCCCAGGGAAGATGGACACCACTGACATGCAGACAATAAAAACCCTAAGTCAACCAATCCATTGTCACAAATATGCAAAGTCTTTCACGAGCAATCAGAGACTTATTGTGGAAAGGCCAGGGTCTCAGGTTTTGTAGCCACAAAATCAGTCCCAGGTCCATGATGATTCCACTAGTTTGTATCTACTTGGTACCTTTGCAGAGACCCTGTATACCCCATGCTTACTCACACACAATTCTGAATAGAGGTAGATAGAAATAACCGCATGGACAGTTGTGTAGCTGATCCTCCCACTGAGTGGGAGTCAGACCAATTAATCTCTTGAAGAGCTTCCAAGCCCTTGTGATGAGCAACTATCCATTTATAGATGGACAGAAGATTGCACAGCCTCAGGAAGACCCAGAACCACCTAAAGCCTGGGATGTTTCTGGACATGGCTGAATGGCATCTGGGGGAAGAGTTGGACAGCAGTGTGAGTATTCCCCCATCTCAGAGCAGGATAGCATTTGGACCACCAGGTTACAGTCTGGCACTGTGGAGTTCAGCAGCAATAATAGTTTAGGTGTTACCTTCTATCCTACCTTTTCTGTCCCATTCTTCATTCCCATTCTGTAGGTAACATGTTCCTCAATTGTACCAGCACAGATATTTCTGGACCTGATCGAGAAATCAGATCAGGGAATTAATTTGATTTAGGGAAAAACTAAAGAAAATACCTGCTTATTTATTTCAGTCAAATATTTTTTCAGTTACATGGGACACATAACTGAGGAAGCAGCAAGACAAAAGGATGAGTGACTGGAGGCAGGGAATGAGAAGAAAGGATGTCTTTAGCCAAGACTGTCACTCAATCCATTTCTTGCAAATACAGGACCTGAGGAGTCCTAATGGAGGTTGATTCTGTGAACACACCCAGTAATCCTGGCTATGATTTCACTCCAAGTTATATTTGTCTACCTTCAAATGCCACCACCTCCACGGTCACTGAGAAAGCATGAAAGCCTATTAAGAGCATGAAACCTGTCTCAAAATTAAAAAAGAATAATCAATGAGCTAGTCCTGCAAGCTTTCATCACTCTCGCTGATTTAAAATAAGTTAATGCATTTAAAAAAAATAGGGAAGTGCTACAGTTTAATTGTCAACCAAAATGAGAATTTGTTCTTATATAGAGAAGGACCAATGAGGTGGTTTTCAGATTAAGCATCTGGATCAACTCTAGGTAAGTTTTTCAAGGGTAGTTTCATATTCACTGAAAATGTAGTCAACAGCTCTTAGAAGAGTTCATTATCAAGATGGCAGAAATCTCATGAAGTTAGTTGATCCTATGTGTTTTCCACCACTAGGGGAGTCTGGTTTTTGGACTTAGTTTAGTATTGTCTATCAAAATCAGGTCACTTGAAGACATCTTCGTTTAATCATCTGGAAACTGGAGTGTCAAAAGTCACTAGTGACAGTGAAAATGCTTGTGATTTTAGCTGATTTGGATCTGAGTTTGATTACAAAGATTAGAGTTTGAATACCTAAACTCCAAACATGAGAGAGGTTATCACAAGGGTGTTCCTAACCCTGATTTCCTTTATCTTTATTTCATCTGTGGTTCAGCTCTTTAAAATCACAGTTCTCTGCATCAGAATTACTATATATTTTATGTAAATGAAATGACATTATGGTGCCAATTGGCACTTGAGTCAAGCTAACTAGCAAGAGTTTAATTATATCCATTATTAAATGTTTGTGCTCCACAGATCCAACTTCTTAAAAACAACAATGATGAATATACAGATTCCTATTACTATCTGTTGCACTCTCTCCAAGTCTGGCTGGGGGTGGAAACTTTGTTGGATTAAAAATATTGCTATTTAAAGTCTTTCATGTATTCATTTCCTTAGACATGTGAACTTGTTCAGGGGCAGAGCCAGCCCTTATGGTTTCTGTAACTTTACTGGCTGCAGAACTTGGAGCCATTTTAAACAATGTAATGGATTCTCACAAAATTTATTTTTTTTTAAGCTCTACTCCTCAACCACAGAACTAAGCGGACAGTCTTTTTTCTTTTTCCTCTAAGGTTTGAAAAGGAGAATCGCAAGGAGTTAAGAAATGGGAAGAGGTGACTTGCCAGGGTTTCTGGCTTCACTGCAGTCTAGAGTTGTTGCCTGGGCGATTGTGTTCATGGGAGGTCTTTAACTGGCAAAGCTGCCTGCTCAGTTTCACAGGCGCCACAGCTACTTCATTATTTCATCAAAGTTCATTATGTTGGGGAGGGTACCACCAATAAAACGAGATTACAAGTGTCTCCAATGAGCCCTTAAAGACATAATTCCTGGGTTTACCTTTTGCCACATCCCTGTCTGTGGTCCTATAATGCGCGGAGAGATTTGCACTATGATATGGACTATCCCACAGCTTAATTGAACTGAAAAACTCCTGGAGAATTTGATTCAATTTGTCTTGCGACAGAACCTTCTTTTGTTTTCTGTGGAGACAGAGTTCTTCATCTAAAAAAGAAATCAGAACAGTTTAATCACATGTTTTCACGGAGGTGGGAGTATTTGGGAAAAAAGAAATTGAGCCCAGCCTAGATCTAGTGAGAGACTGATCCACATCAAATTTTGATCAATTTGATGCTCAAGGAATGTCCAGGGAGGATTCATTCCAATTCAAGGGGGAATCAATAATCATAGGCCATTTATTACCCTGTGCTTGGTAAATCACATCTTCATACTTTGTTTTATGAACAGCCAAAATCTGGTCCTGACACTCCTAGAATTTTTCTGCTTCTATGCCCGTTTGACCCAAGTTCATAATATGTATCCAAATAAAGAGAAAAACAGATTCAGTATGGGTCAGTATTGTTGTGCCTTACTATCCCGCCCACACAAGTTTTAAGCTTCCTAAAGCTGCTGAGAGAACATGGTGCTCTGTTGCTATTAAAAGGTGGAATGGAACAGGAGCACCATTAAAATGTCCATTTATTTCCACATCTTGCTGGGTTTTGCTGTGGTTGTCTATGGCCAGACAACTACTCCGAACTCCTCTCCTTTCTCAGAGATGAATGCTCCAAAGACGAATACTGAAATATTTGCTTCCCCGATACAACATATACATGAGCTGTTTGTCTTGGAAGCTGGCCACTAAATAATATATTTTAAGAAAAGCTTTTTAGACAAACTTTAAACTGAAAATTCAAGTTTTAAAAGGTCATTGGTTTTTTAGCTCGTATTTTCCAGAGAAATTGACAGATTTTACACTCCAAAATAACGAGAAACAATAGACAACCCAACTATGCTGGTTTTATTCAGCTCCAAGGTATCTCTGTGTTTATGCAGACCAGACCTAGCATGAGTGGATGGACTCCCAGGTATCACCAGCAAGGCTAGGAGCATGATTTTGCCTGTTTCATGAGCTAGCTGAAAACTTTTTCTAGACCAAGATGTTTAGGACAAGCCAGGTCACATCATCATAACAGTATTCTTCCACCCCAGCTTTCAGTATTACCTGCTAGAATCAGACAGAATGATAATACATAAGGAAAACCAACTTGAAATGTCACACTCTGAAAAAAAACAAAATTTGTTAATCCAAATTGTTTTATATTTAGAAATTGTACATATAGAATGAGTTTTATCAAAAGTTGAGTTTATTACAAGTGGATTATGCATCTGTTCTAGATAGATTAATGGGATTTTCTACACAGGCTTTCCCTTTTCTACTCTTTCCAACACTTCAGACTCTCTAGGCCTTTCCGAGAACTCTGAAGAATCCTATGTTGGACAACATTGGAAAATTTATATGTATCAGGAAACACAGACAACTCTCTGCCTGAAGGGCTTATAGTCTAAGTTTGTGAAGTGCTTAATGAAAGCCAAAATCTCACAATCACACTTCAAAATCAGGTGCACAAACAGTTCCAAGAAGGCACATTTGTTCTGAACGCAAAGGCACATATCTTTCTCTTAATGAATGGGTTAACCACAGCTATTTCTGATTTCATTCTCACTGTTTCAACTCTGAAATGCGTGTCCAGACAATGGGATTGAGAAGTGACAGAGAGGGAGCTGCAGACTGCTCCAGTGAATCCACTAGCTACAGGTATTGTTCAGGAGAAAATTAAAATTGGCATGAATTCCTGAGGCAATGAATCACTGCCCTTGTGGGCATTAGTGTCTGGTTTGAATAATTTGTTTACTAATATTTGAAGCATGTTGATATTTTCCCTAATTAAAAGTGTTTACTACAGGAATGGTATTGGCCCTAGAGTGTTTACACCGCTGGATACGTTTTCTTCTAGCGGGCATCCAGCTGTCGCCACCACCCATCTGTGAGGGAGCTGAGGTAAGTCAAGATACAATATCTTAGAGGTCAGCTGGAAACATCAGTGTAGAGCTGGCCTCACTCTACCCTGTTTTACTCCAAAACATGACCATCCCAAGGTGTGGTAAGACAGTTTTTTCCCCCCAGGTATCTTACAGATACCTTTATCTCATACTTCATGATGGCTGTTGCACTGAGTGCACTGGGTGAAGTTCATCAGCTGTTCATGTTCATTCATTGTGCTTAGTACTGAGCAATAAATGTCACTTTATGTGTTGTACCAATAAGAAAGACAGAAGTGGAAGCTCTAGTGCTGGGTCATCTGTATTGGAAGGGTAAGACTGGTTTTAGCCTGTTTTCCCCCATTCCCTCTCCCCCTGTTTTCCCATGTCCCCTGAATTCAGGCAGCAAGTGAATAGATTTTATTTCCCAGATGTTGCCTTTCAGCACAATATCTCAGCTATATGACTTCAAGAGACTGTGTAGAGAAGACAACACTGCCATACACATATACTGAAAAAATATTTGTGTACCTTGAAATCCAAATACGGGGCTGCCTGATTTCCCCAAATGAGGCCTCTATTTTCTAAATACCTTGACATTACTGCTCCATTCATTACTATGTGATCATTTCTCACTCTGTTTTCTCAATGTAATTTTTGCACAGACTATAATTATTACAGCCTAGCTGCTTCTTTTTCATTTTGATCCTTTGTAAACCTACTCATTATGCTGCCTCAGACTGGCTTCCCAAAATGTCAAGATTAAAATGGGGCATGAAAGCTTATGCAAGAGTGAGTCAGTGGAGCAATTTGAACCAATAAATATCAAAGCAGTCTCTAAGAAGTAAGCAATTCATTTGATACCACATCTTTCAACAAGTCTTTAGAGGATTTTCCTCTGCAGGGTTACACCCTGATATTTACGTCTTGATCTCTTCTTTGTGCAAAAGTCGTAGTTTTCCTCATTAGTGTGATGCTCTGTCAGGCAAGCATTTCTGCCTGCAAAACACATCAGATTACTCTCCATTCTTAGTGCTCAGCAGTGATTTGCAGAGCTATCTGCTACCAAAATAAATATTCCAGAACCTTGGCTTGTACCACTGTCTCTGCAATTTGTGTTATTTTATTAGTTAATTAATTAGTTAATGTCAGATACAGGCCAAGTAATAACGAATGTGCCAATGTTAATTTTTTATGTCACTGTAGGTAAATGAGTTGTCAAGACAAAAACTTTGATATAAAACTGCCAGTATGACTTACTGAGTATAATAGGGTACACAAACAATGAGTCTGTTTTCACAGATATGTCCTGCTGCTACTGCTTTTTTCCTCACTGCTTTCAATCTGATGAGTTTAACTCTTGCCTTTGATTTCATGCCACAGACTCCTGCACCATTGTCTTTTTCTCTTACGTTATCCCATTTTCTTGCCAAGGCTATGTTTTATTTTACTCCTATCCAGGGACCATTCAGTAAAAGCCAAGACCCCTTGAAGCAAAACTGCATTATTGGAAAATTCCAGCCGTTAAGAGTTACTCAAAATCTGAATTTCTCAAATGGCACTTCTGTCTACAAAAGGCTCAATTAAAATCCAGCTTAAATGTTATTTACTTGACTCAGGATGAGCATGGAAAAATATAGCTTGTACATACCAATCTCTGTTAATAAATAGACCATTCACCCAGTAAAAGGTGTGCCCTGCACTTCATTTCCGTGTTATATTCATTCAGCTAAGCTGTTTCATTCTGTGCCTTACATGATTTTACTGCCCTGTATAGTTTTGCATGTCCATGCCTCCTCCTTTGTATCTTGATGTTACTTGAAAGAGATCATGTTTTAGTGACCCCTCCTAACTTATCCCTGCTTAAATTAATGAAGTAGAATTGTATAAACTGTTTCCTACCTGCCCTTGGATTATGTGTAAGTAAATTACTCTAGACACACATGAAGTATTTTCTAATCAAGAGCAAGAAGAACTATCCATGAGAAAATCTGTTACCTCAAATGGAAATGTTTGATACTGATACAAGATCCCTTTTGTAAAGGTCAAGGAGGTTGCTGTCAGGAGACCTTACCTGGAGTACTGCGGTCAGTTCTGGAGTCCTCAGCACAGGAAGGACATGGTTCTGTTTGAGTCCAGAGGAGGGCCACGAAGATGATCAGAGGGCTGGAGCACCTCCCGTGTGAGGACAGGCTGAGGGAGTTGGGCTTATTTGTCTTAGAGAAGAGAAGGCCCCAGGGAGACCTTACAGCAGCCTTCCAGTACTTAAAGGGAGCCTACAGGAAAGCTGGGGAGGGGCTCTTTATCAGGGAGTGTAGGGATAGGATAAGGGGCATGGTTTTAAGCTGAAAGAGGGGAGATTTAGATTAGATATTAGGAAGAATTTTTTTACTGTGAGGGTGGGGAAGAACTGGAACAGGTTGCCTAGAGAAGCTGTGGCTGCCCCATCCCTGGAGGTGTTTGAGGCCAGGTTGGATGGGGCTTTGGCCACCCTGATCCAGTGGGAGGTGTCCCTGCCAATCACAGTGGGGTTGGAACTGGATTATTTTTAGGATCCCTTCCAAACCATTCTCTGATCCAAAGATTTTATGAATACGTGTGATGTAGTTTATCCTATCCAATAGCATCACAAGTTACATTTAAATAACTTTTACAAAAAAGTTTTTCTTTAAATAAAAAAATACCTATTATCAGGAATCGTTGCAGTGTTTTCCATACCAAACCCCAAATTTCACTCAATGCTATTTTTATGCCTCACTTTACAAAGAAAGAAGCTCATTGTATCTCTACATATATCTATGTTTCTCTCTATATTTCTACAAATTTTTGAATGCATGAATTATTTTCAACCATATTTTGCAGAAGGTTGGAAGGTTAAAAGATCGAGAAAAAGCTCCAATAAATATTGAGAAAATAGACAACCAGGAAGATAAAAGAGTGCCTGTTAACACTTCCACAAAGAGAAAAAAAATGGTACTGTGAGCTTAAGTCCCCATTCCTGGAAAATGAGATTTTTTTTCTTCACACTTAGAGGACTTTTTGGTTAAAAAGTACTCTAACATCAAGAGGGTTTAGGTTGCATTTAGGGTAAGAGAATATTCAATATCCAGTTCAAGATTAAAGGCTGACAAAGCCTTACCACTTGGCTAGCACTGAATAAACCCTGGAAGCTGAATGTGACAGAATTTTAGGGACAAGTGTCCTAAAGGAACCTATGAAGTGCAACCGTCGGAACATTGAATGATTTTTCTCATTCTTTGTTCATTGTGTATTTCACATCCCCCAATAATTAGTACTGGCAGATTCATATTGGTGCTTTTGTTTTCACTCGTTGTTTACCTATGATGATATCAGAAAAAGCATATACATTTCATTCTCTCTCTTTGTTTTTTTTTTTAAATTTGGCTCTGGGCCTGTAGGTACTAATACAAAAATCACTAATTGTACAGTAGCAAGCCAAGTGCTTTGAAATGCACTTTGTAATAAAAGAGATTTAATTTTATTCAAGATATATGAGGAGAAAGAAAAAGGAAATCCACTGATGTGGATTTCTTTTGGCAAAACGTGTTTTCTGCAGTTCTGATAATATTTGCTTGATTTCCATGCAAGGGCAGAAATAATCTTGCGGCATTTTAGGAAAATTGATCACTTCCAGTGAAGTTTAATGAAATTGTACCTGAGATAAGATGTAGCATGAACATTTACTGTGCTCAGAAACATTGCAGTTTTGTGATGAACTGAAATCAGGTAGTTTCATGAAGACAGTTTCCACAGAGGAAAATTTGAAGATTGGAGTTAGTCCTACCATCACAGTGTCTTGGACAACCTATTGCCCCAAAGATGATAATATTTCACAGCTCTCACTGATCTACTCTGTTTCATATAGTTGTGTGGAATAACACTGAAGCACATGAGTCATATGGATATTTGCACACCACAAATCATGGTGTTAGAAGAAATGCAACTATTTTAGCTTCTCCTAATAAATCTGTTCCTGTCACAGGGGTGCTTCAGGACATTTCCTGAGCCTTCAAGAAAAAAAAAAAAATCAGTTGTAACAAAGTTTGCAGAGGAAAAAACTCTGCTTTGATGCTAATAAGGAATGAATTGGTTTCTCCTCGCTCTAGCAAGCAGCTGTGATGTTCAGGAGAGTTTTCAGAAAGAACTGGGTACCTGCCTGTATTCTGGATGAGATGCAAAGCATCAGGGCACCACTTGAGAACAGGCAACAATTGCTTATCTTAGTCTTTCTCTTTCACTATATTTTTGGAAATTTTCTTACATCTGACTTTCCAGGACTTGTTGTGAAAAAGGGGAAAAGAATAACTCTTGAAATCAGTAAGGCCTGACTAGGAAGACTGCATGGTCGCTGTATTTTATAGTAAATGCAAGACAAAAAAAGCAACAAACACACTGAACTGTGATCCAGTAAGGAAGTCTGAAGGCAAATAGCTACCTTTGCTCTTTATTGATAGTTTTTTTAGGAAGGTATGTGGGAAGTCCTGGGGTCTCTCTCCTTTCATAATGCCAGATGCACTTAAAAGTCCATGCCACAAAAATGCTTTTCACTGCTAAATGATTACATTTGGGTGCTTCATATGAGCACAGGTTCATTAATTTTCTTGTGCTTGTTAAATTTTCCTCCCCATAAATGCAGTGCTTACTTTTTGATGGAAGAATTAATTTTTCAAAATCTTACAAGGAAAACAGTTCATCTTATGGAACTTAAAATAATGAAGGAATAGATTCTTCAATAAATTTGGCCTTCCACATCTGACTTTTCTTGTCCAGAAACATTTAATAGAACTGTACAGACATTCCTCATTAAATTAAAATTCTTAGAAATCTTATAAAAGGGCTATATTTGAACCCCTTTTATGGGCTTAATGGTAATTTTTTTCCCATGTTTTTCTTAGTAACTGAAAGTTCCTTCTGTGGTACAAGCTGCCAAAACGACAAATACAGAGAATTCCCCACGGAACGCCACACAAATTCCACTTCTCTGACTGGCTGCCATTTCATATGGATCTCAGTCATGATGAAGTATTAATTTGTACACAGTTGAATGATCATATTGTTTTAAAAAAACATCTAATTCAAATAGCTATGAAGCCTTGGCAGCTCTTAATGAAGATGCATTCTTACGTTGCTCTCCTGTGAACCAGCTGTTGGCACTAGCTATGTTACAGACAAGGAGAAAGATCTCCTAGGGCATTTAACTCAGGCTAGTACTGTCACAGAAAACCTCATAATATAATTAATCTGATCAATTTATCAATCTACACCTTAATCGTTAAACTTGTAGCTTTGACTTTGCAAATATAAACGTAGCTCAAAATGTCACTGCCCTGACAACTAGTATCCTCCTCACTTAGAGCTGAGTTCACTCATGGGCAATTTATTCCCATTCTTCCTTGTTTTAACATTGTGCTTGAATGCAATAGTTACCCTCCCCTCTCTGTAAACTGTAATGTTTATAAGGAACAATCTTATCCCCTTCCTGTCTAAGTCTTGATTGATTTACTCTGATTAAACAAGGAAAGATCTTTTAGTCTTTTCTCATGGTAAAAGCTACTTCTTTCTCTGATTATCCCAGTAGGATGAGAGATCTAGTGACAGCAAATGTTCTCTTGAGAGAAAACGATAATGGCATTTGATGAAGACTTAAAAAAAGAGATATTTCAAATGATATTTTTATCTGAAAGTGGGCAGAGCCAGGAATGATTGCATGGAATTTCCATACTATTAATATATATTTTAATTTTCTGTAAGTTTAATATTAATTTTGACCTTTTGGATTTCAACAGCTTTTCTTTTGTGATACACTATTTGTAAGGCAACTGGTATTACTCTAAATTGCTATTCTGTAAGGTCAGCCTTAACCCCGGTTTGATATAGCTTTTTTACTTGTGAATAGGAATAATAAGGAATTGACATTTTGCCAATTATACATTATAATCCTTTTGAGATAAAGCTTAAGGCAGCCCTGTTGTCTCAGGCATGGCAGAATCAATTGCACAATTTGTGGATTTCTGTTTAAGAACTTAAGTAGATGAATTATCATTGTCTACAAATGATTTTCTAAATCAAACCTAAGAAGTGGAAGAAATTAGTAATGATGTCTTATTAGTAACATGAGCTCTACAGAGCTCATACTCCATGAAGTCAGCCCTTTCTACTATGGTCTGATGCAATGTGTTGTTGCACCAGGTCAGATCAACCATTTTGCTTTATCATTTTTAGTAACCAGCACCTCAGAGACAGGGCAGGCTATTTTGGTTCACAAACTCAGGTTTCAGACAGTGCCAGGCAAGTTGTGACTTTGCAGTTCTCTGCTATCAGAGCACCTGTGCCAGGATCAGTTACCAAACCTCATGCATGATGGATACCTGACAGTGATGTTTTGGGTACATATTTAAGTGATCTTACTGACGAGGTCCTTGACTTAGAAATAGGAGAAGTGGGTTCTTTTCTGAGGTCTATTTCTTCAGCCACCTTTTCTCAGTCTATTTAACATTTTTGTTGTTGTTGCAGGGCAGCGAGGGAAACCTGTCTCTCATTATCTAGTTGTACACTGGCCACCACTGGGGCCTTGATCTCAGCTGGGGCCTCAGGCACCACAGCAGTATAAATACTAATAGCACAGGGGAGTCCTTTGGTGGATATTTTTTGTTATAGATTTTGTAAGACTCTTTAAGGACTCATTTTCTGATGGGTGTATTTTACAAATTTTACACATAAATCAAATAAATATGGCAGTAGGGAACAGACTTTAAAACCTGAACCATTGCCGTAGAGAAATAAGACAAGCATATGGCAAATATCCTGATGCTGCTCTGTTGTACTATGTATCTATATCAATACAATTAGAACAAAGCTTCTTTTTGAACTCCTTCAGTATGAACTGCTTGTGAGTAATACGACCTCAGTGTGTACAAGAACATTAGTACAAAATTATTCATCAATAAATCATTCAGCAAATAATTCTCCCACTCTGACATCCTGATTCCTAATTACCTTGCTGTCTTTGGTTTACTAATGGCAGCTAAATCCCCAACCAATTGCCTAGTAGGGAACCCGGCAAAGAAAAAAAAATATGTGGAAAGAAGCTGTGCAAAATGAGCAACATGTGATAGCTGAAAGAAAGAGTTTGAGAAAGGCCATGCTGGAGGAATGCTTTAATCGCTTCCTTTCACTCTTTACTTTTCTGAATTTGAGGGATTCTCTTCTTCACTGGTCTAGTCTCTGCTGAATTGTCATTGGGCATGAGAGTAGTGGCATTTGTAGCAGCAGAATTTAACACTCCGTGGATCTTACTTTCTTCTTAGCAGTCCTTGAATTTATAAAAAAGCAACCATTTTGTGAGGTTCACTTTTGAAAAGATTGGACTGTCAGGGAAGGGAAACACTTGAGCAAAAGGTGGAAGAAGAATACTGGGGAGGAGGAATTTCATAAGTGATGCTTCCTGCATCCAAGATCTTGTTTTTCTGACTTCATATCACATTGTGCCTTGAGGCTGTATCACATCTGGCAGCTGCCAGCAAGCCTACCTCTGTCTCACCACTGGAACAGTCTAATGTCCTGAAGTGAGGGGAAAATGCCCTAATCAGAAAGACACACCAGAGAAGAAAAGGATTTACGTATGCTATTCTGTTCAACTTTGCAGACATTGTCCTGGAGACAACATGTCACACAATTAAAGCACCTGTAGCAAAAGTGGAGTCGCTTTGATTTGAGCCAAGCACATACTCAGTGTGATTACACTAATTTAAAAACTGCTCTGAGGATCAAAGGGACCCCTTGCCTTCAAAATATAACATACACTCCTTCTGCTTCCTAAGTGTATGGTAGTAAAGGAAATGAGTCAAATAGATTTATTATCATAAAAATCCCAGTCCTTTCTTTCTCCCCAGAGAGCATGGAACTGCACCTTATGTATCTGTTCATTTCTTTTTCAAAACCCCTAGGATGGTTGCCCTGTTTCTGTTGGTTTCTAGGCACCTTTCCACCTCAATCTGCCTTGCCAAAACCATCAGATATCTCTGTCATGTGAACTAGGCAGTGAGCCAGCAGGTCAGAGCTTACACAATTTGTGGCGCCTACTTAAAGTGTCTGAGATTCTTACCAATCAGTCTGAACCTGGGGGCAAAGTGTAATTCTTTCCCTCTCGCCCATATTTATAAAATCACACAAAGGTAAAGTATGATATTGGTGGATTGCTTTGGCTTTTTGTTTTTCTGTATTGGGGAACTTGGAAAACTCCTGCATCTCTTTGATTACAGGTTAATCCCTGCTTTACAGTGAAGGTGCAAAGCAGCTTGTGTGTCAACTATATAAAAAAAAAGGTTAAATTAAAAGAAGTTATCTCTAGAAACAGTGAACTTAAGTCAGATTACAGTATTTGAGTGCCTTATCCAGGCTTTAATTACTTATTTCTCAGGCAACATTTTCACTGAACTGAATTTGAGGGTTCTTTTGTCATTTAAAGATTTTTAAACACGGTGCAATACAGATGGGCTATATAAGATTTCATTGCAAATATACACCTTTTTCCTAAGGACAAATGATATTATAATGCTTTTATCAATGTGAATGTGGAAAAACTGAGATGGTCAAAAGATGACCTAGGCAGAAGGGATTAAAATAATTACCAATTCTTTTAGTTCCTGTATAATTTTCTTTCTCCTCAGCTGCAAGCTGCTGTCTCTTTGTGCATAGTGCTACTGTGCTCCTCCTCAGAACACTGCTGCCTTGTTTCTGTTGCCACCCAAACACACCCACATCCTCAGCCTGATTCCTCCTGGCCTGAATTTTTACATTTTCTCTGGTGTAATATCTGTGAACTAGTGGCTTGAAAGCATAATAAAGGTGAAAGAATAACCTTTCTGAGCACCTATCATTTTCTGCCTCTTCGGTTTGGGATCACAGGAGGAAACAGAACAGAATGTGCTGCCTGATTATTCTATAACATCCCTTTGACAAGTGCTGTATGGATCATATTGTTTGTACAATGCAATGCAAGAACATGGCACTTGCAGTTCAATAAATGTTCCAGACCCCAGGCACATTTGAGCTGGCTTTTGATGCAGGGGAAGCTGGCAGCTTGCTGGGGCAGCAGGTCGCTGAGGAGCTCTGACCCTACTGCCTGCTTGCTTACCTGCAGATGCCAGGCTTCCTCTTCAAAGCAAGGCTTGGAGCCGCACAGCAGCAGTGAGAACACCACTGCTTGCCTTTTTTTTTTTAATCTCGGGAGCTGAAGCACATGCCTTGACTTTGCAGGGAGTTTTCCTTAGCTCCCCAACCCACAATTGTCCTTTCCTCCAGGACAGGAGCATCAGTCTGGTCCACTCTCCTCATCCCAGGGGCAGAAAACTTTGGTATTGTTGCCAGGCTAGAGAGCCTCATGATGCCCCTTGTTCCTATCACTCAAGTCTCTGGGTGGCTCTCTTTCCTCCTGTCCTCACCTAAAAAACAGTGGGTAAAAGCAAATTCACATCTAGAAACCACTTAATAATTGGAAGTTCAGATGCTGTATATTGCCACACTCCTTTTACATATGCTCAATACATTTAATCATAAAAAGAACTCATGTATGGAAAACACATGCCTACTGTGAGCAGGCCAGAATTACAGCTTTGAGTCAAATAAACTGCCATGGATATACCCCACAATTCCAGGAAACTTTTTCTTTAGGATATGCACGGAACATGTAAACAAAGTTATAAAAATCAGCTGTGCTATTTTGCTTCATTTCATGGTTCAGTTGTTTGGGTTTCTTTCACCCAGAAATGGATATTTCCCCAGGCTCCTAATAGTGTCATTCATCCTTCAGCAAAGCATTTTTTTTCTCTGCAGTATTAATTTGTATACCAGAGCTGCATTAGCATTAGGACATGTGATGAAAGCCACAGCAGACTTGTAATTTTTTTTTTCAGACATCTGTAGGAAAAAATCACACTTCTTCAGTTTTCTAGGAATATATAACAGCTTTTATGACTGGAAAAAAATACAGGGAGTGAGATAAAGCTGGACCTACCCAAGCCCAACAGGCCTAGCAGGGGCCTGGAGCGTTAGAGCGGCCGCCAAGATGATGCACAAAGGGAGCAGCACCGCCAGCACACACTGTGCAGGGGGGAAAGAGGGATTTGGAGGGATTCTGAGAAAATAAAATGAGAAAATGAAGGAGGTTGACTTTCAGCACAGGTGATCTGCTTCATCCTCTTTGGCAGGCTCGTTGCTGGCAATCACGCAGCAGCATTAACACCTGTTCTTGCTAGCCCTTATTCTGTCAGAGGCACCAACCCAGCTGGGACTCCCTTCAGGCTGCCATTCCCCTATATTGGGATCCACTGGTTTTGAAATTATTGTCTTGCCTTGTTCAAATGCGCTGGACTGACACAGATACTCTGTCCTGAGGGATTTATAAGGGATTTACAGTCTAATTATTTAAGAGCGACTGGTGGAAATACCAGCTTGGTAGACATCCCTGACTCCCGGAAGGGACAGAAAGCTGCAGTACACGAGGGCTGACGGCATGAGTTGTGTCTGGCCTGCTCCGTCCCTCAGGGGTGGCCAGATTGAGAGCACAAAGTTTTACCAGCGCTGTTACATGTATGTTTGGAGCTGGCAATGCAAGACCAGGGTAGTGTCATCTACTCTCATGTTTTTCTTACTCATGCCCTGAAATGTGAGGAAATACCCTCCTTCAAAAGCATGTTTTGCATATCAATAACCCGCTTCATCCAAGATCTCAAAGGGCTCTGTGTACAATCATTAAGGGCAATTCCTATCACAGTGGTGCTGGTGGAGAAGTTGGTAACTGAACTCAGAAGAGTACACCCTGGAGAGCTGACCCCCCTGCACTCTTTCTTAACCTGCAAATTACATTTTCCTTAAAAACAAATAAATGATCCTAAAAATCCCCAAGAAGCTTTAGTTACAGAAAGAACAGCAAGAAGCACAGTCTGGGTTAGCAATATCACAAAACCCAATACTTAGGCTGGAACTGTTAGAAATGTTCAAGTGCATGTGTGGAAATATAACTGTAACCATGTGGCTTCGGGAAGTCAAGGCATGCCCAGCTCTTTACTTGCTTCAGTAGTTGGGTGCAAGTAGTTCAGCATTTATAAAAACAGCATGCTGGCTGGGAAACAAGGATGCATGAATTCCTGGTAGTACAACATTTCTCCAGTGTCTGAGATTTCCTCTTTGCTGATACGACGATATCTGAGGCTGAAAGCCTGGAAAGTCTGGCAAACCATGCTGAGAAACTGGCAAAGCATGACAATATTCTTTTGATTTTGAATGCAGATACCTTAATAGTACACAAGTGTTTTAAACTTGGGGCACATAATAACTCAGCACATGAGGATGAGAAACCAGAACAGAAAAAGGAATTAACTGAAGTCAGCATCTCTCTTTTGTTCCAGTTTTGCTTCTTTTGGTGGCTGCAATGCTTAGTAAAATTCCTTCCTTAAAAGGCTGGCACAATTGCAACGCATAGTCTAGGAGAGGAGGGTGGAGAACCCCCAGTGAAAAAGCAAAATCTGTGTGTATGGCAGATGATGTCATCCCAGACCAGGACTCCTTTGAACAACACATGTCTACCTGTTAGTGTTGCAGCTACCGACAAAGCTCAATACAATGACTAGCTGTAATGTGCAGTTTTCAAGGACTTAGGCTATAGTCTACTCAAAACTTCAAATAAAAAGTCTGCCTGTTTTGGAGTGCACATATGAAGACTATTTGAGATGATGACCTGTCACTGCTAAAATTCGTGAAGAATAAAGGTAAGAAAACTTGCTTACGTGACATATCCAAGTTTACAGTCAGTCATGCATGTGAGGTTTGTGCTGTCACATCCTTTACCATTATCAGTATTCGCAAGCTGTTTGTCTCTACGTATTCCTAGGTGGCTCCCTACAAAAAAAACTACCACACTTATGCATCTTGTAGTCCTGAGTATTTCCAGTTCTTCTGTTTCTGGAGTATGGCGGTAAAGTGGTTGCCAATTACATAGCAACAGAGGTACATGCTGGCAAATAGATACGGGCTTGAAACAAGTGACAACTCTCCATGACTTCTTAAAGCAGTAACATGATAAAGAATATGATTACATAGGTATTACAGGAACTTCAAGATGCTGGGAACTCAAGGTAAGCCTTTCTCTCCTCAAGGGGAAAACAGAATGTTTGTAATAATTTCAGTGGCATGCCAAAAACCCCTCGCCATTCTCAATTAGAAGGCTCACCTTAGGGACCAAATAACAAAGTATGAAAACCATCTCCTGGGCCTGAAATCTCTGAACCAGATTTTGAAATGCTTTTCTTAAAGAAAGAGTCCAGATTGATGTTATGATCCCTGCCAGTATCTGATTTTTGTGATAACTGACTGACACTTGAAGTGAGTTTAGAGGTGAAGATAACTGAACGAAAATGCCATGCTTTAATCCCAGAACCTGGAAATCCAACTATTTACATATAGAGTTGTATGTTGATTCCAAAATATTTCTTCCACTGACTGGCCAGTGAATCTTAACACTAAGAAGAAAAATGACAGTCTAGTTCCATTGCCCTGTTGGTGCCCTTTGTGTTTGCTGACCCTGAGGACTTTCTCTTCATAATGCTAGTGTTAAACACAGGTTAAACATTCTTTCATCTTACAAAACAACTCCCTATGATTACTATATATTCTAAGACAGACTGCTATAAAATACCATTTTGGTCTTGTTTTTCCCTTTTCTTGTTATTTTTAACCACGGAATTCTATCAAAGCATGACAAATAAAAGCCTAGCTTCTCAATCAATGCAAAATATGCTGATCCAGCATGACCTAGTAGCAGATCTTAAAATGAATATGCAATATTTCAAGCAATTTTCATCGTACAGGGTCCTTCTTTTTTAATGCAGGAAACCAGAAAAGAAGCAAAGTGAAATGAAATGGTCCGTTCATAGCAAGACTCCCATCTGAAAATTGTTTTAATTCAGGGCAGCCATGGGTATAGTTTACATAATAAAAAGCAGTTTTACCAAAGTGTCTGTGGTTAAACTAACTCAGCATAGAGGTCTTGATCAAAGCTGCCTTGCAGCCAAAGTCATCAGCAACCCGACAGCAAGCTTTTGTGAAAAGGACTTTCTTTCTCAGCTGGGATGGCTCAGACTCACTCCCAAGAAAACCAAAGCTGAGGAGAAAAGAGGGTGTAAAATCAAGACACCTTTTCCACTGGTTCAGTATTATGTATTGAAGACAGGCAGAGCTTGGATGGAGATGTGCACATTTAGAGAAATAACTGAGCCTCCAAAACAAGCCAGAGTTATAGCTTGGCAGACCAGGTGTGAGCAGCCATGAGATTGAGGACTGTCGTGTGTCTGTTGAAAGCTCTGTTCTTGTAGTTCCTCCGCTTTACTTATCATCTGCAGGGAGAGATAATGCTAAAATGAAGCAGGCCTTGATCTGTGCTGAGTATATTTTCAGAGCTGAGGAAATAAACTGAGAATTCATTGTCCTGAGCACAGAATCAATTAATTTCACAGAATTTAAACAATTCAGCTTATTTTCCCTTCCATTATTTCACCAGCTCTAGTTCCAATCTGCAGGCCTTGTAGGAAGGAAGCTGCAATAACACAATCCTATGTTATATGAGAAAGAGAGGCAAGAAGGGGCAAACTATTGAGTTTGCAAAGTGCTTCCCTATGTGAGTAAGCATATCTCACTCCACTAGGATTCTTTTGTTTTTAGGTTGCCCCTTGTTTTTTTCATTTTTCCTACCCCCCAGGTATGTCACTTCTAAACATCAACCAAATACTTCTATGGGAAGAAAATGAAGCTGCTACAGGCCTTGTTCTTTTGAACTAGGAACCAATTTGATTGGCGTCTCTTGACTTTTAGTAAACTATGTGTTCTGAAGTGTGAGAGAGATCCCTGCAGCAATAATGTCCATATCAAATCATAATTAAAAACAGCAGTGAGGAATGTGCTGAGATTTGAACTGTAGACCTCCCAGGCCTAAAGCCCAAATTGCAAAACAGGACTTTAAAGGCTCATGGAAGCTTTAAACATCAGACATTTAATCACAACTAGTCTGTAGGGATGATTTCCAAAAAAAGAAACAAAATCGCACCACAGTAGAGAATAATAACAAGATCTGAGCGTATGTTGTAGAAGAGAGACAGTTTCTTCACAACGGGGTCACATGCTGTGCATCTACTTTTCCATCTACCAATGACAGGTTGAGCATTTTCAAAGACATCTGCAGTGGGAATCATATCAAGCCAAACGTGGGGGAGAGGGAAGGAGGCTCTGAAGCAAGCCTGTAGTATGCTTGTGATCCGATGGCAGCTTGCCATGAGTAGGAGGGCTCCACCCAGATGTATAAAAAATAAATTAACACACCTATCTTTTCTCAGACTTCTTGGAACCTATACAGGTACTTCTGTCAACCTCCTTACTACAAGATCAACTTATCCCTAACTGAGGTCAGCAAGAAGGCAAATGAATAAATAGTCTTAACAAAGGTTGACTATGCTGGATCAGGCCAAGGAGCTGACGAGCTCAGTATCCTGTTCCTAGCAGGAGATACCTAGGGAAAGCATAAGAAAAGGGAGAATGTAAATGAAGTGATCCTGCTCCTCTTTGAAAGGGGATATCTCTGTATTATCAGTGAGACCAATGAGCTGAAGCAAACCTAAATTGAAAAAATATTTGCACTAATATTTTTCTCATGAACCAGAACAGGACTCGAGCAACCTCGGGTACCACTGATGCCAAACCAACACTGAGCTTAAGGTGTGGGATTCTGATGATGTGTTCAAGACAAATTAGTTGGGCATTGGATAGAGTGTTGCCCCTAGGTTTTTGTACCTGCATCACTGATAGAGGAAAGGCAGTGTCTGCACACTTTCCTGACCCACAATATTGAATAATCCCAGAAGCATTTCCTGATGGGTTAGCTAACTAGCATAAATCAATCTTACCCTTTATCTGTAAATACAGGAATCGCATAGCTAAACACTGGCTTTATGTTAATGAACTGAGGGAGGACTTTCATTTCCATGCAGGTCATTGGATCTTTCTCACAGTCCTGCTTATGTGTTAGATGACCTTTAAAGACTCCCTGTGACATTGAACCCTTTTTAATCTAATGGTTAACGGACCAATTACTCTGCTTTAAGACAGCAACAGTTT